>NW_026586662.1:1149033-1213083 GCF_907164565.1 Psammomys obesus
CTTCTTCTTCTTCTTCTTCTTCTTCTTCTTCTTCTTCTTCTTCTTCTTCTTCTTCATCTTCATCTTTTTTATGTTGTTATCTTTGAGACAGGGTTTCTCTGTGAAGCCTTGGCTGTCCTGGACTCACTCTGAGGACCAGGCCGGCTTGGAACTCACAATGATCCACCTCTGCCTCCCCAAGTGCTGGGATTACAGACATGTGCTACCAAGGCAAAAAGGAAGTGGATTTTGGAGGGGAGGTGGGAAGGAACTTGGAGAAGTAGAAAGGGGAAACTATAATCAGGATATACTATATGAGAAAAGAATCTAATGTTATCAATAATAGATGAAATGTCACATATATTTTCTGTTACTGATATTAACCAAAAGATACCAGACAGCATTTGTGAGTTATGATAATTTGCCTTTGGGGCTAGCTTCTTTGCCTTTGTATTTTGGAGAGTTGGATATTTCTGGATATCCCAGGCTGGCCTGGAACTTATTATGTAACCCATATTGGTCTCACTCCCATCAGCCCAAGTGCTGGCAGGTATGCATCATCATGCTCAATTCTGTTCATTCTTAGGAACTATCATTCTTCAATTAACAGGATTGTGACTAGTCAATATCTCTTAGAAAGTTCTAAGCTATTACGAATAAAGCTGCTACAAACATGGTTGAGCAAGTGTCTTTGTTGTATACTTGAGCCTATTTTGGATTTATGCTTAGGAGTGGCATAGGTGGATCTTGAGGTACCACTATTTCTAATTTTCTGAGAAAGGCCAGGTTGATTTCCAAAGTGGGTGTATAAGTTTACATTCCCACCAGCAATGGACGAGGGTTCCCCTTTCTCCACATCCTCTCCAGCATGTGTTATCACTTGAGATTTTTATCTTAGCCATTCTGATGGGTGTAAGGTGAAATCTCAGGATTGTTTTGATTTGCATTTCCCTGATGACTAAGGACATTGAGCATTTCTTTAAGTGTTTCTCTGCCATTCCATATTCCTCTATTAAGAATTCTCTGTTTAGTTCTGTACCCTGTTTTTTAAAATTGGATTACTTGATTTGTTGCTGTTTAACTTCTTGAGTTCTTCATATATTCTGGATACTAGCCCTCTGTCAGATATAGGGTTGGTAAAGATCTTTTCTCAGTCTGTAGACTATAATTTTGTTCTGATGACAGTGACCTTTGCTTTACAGAAGTTTTCCAGAATCTGGAAACAAACCAGATGTCCCTCGATGGAAGAATGTATGCAGAAATTGTGGTACATTTACACAACGGAATACTACTCAGCAATTAAAAACAAGGAAATCATGAAAATTGCAGGCAAATGGCAAGAACTAGAAAAGATCATCCTGAGTGAGGAATCCCAGAAGCTGAAAGACACACATGATATATACTCACTTATAAGTGGATATTAGAAATATAATATAGAACAAACCTACTAAAATCTGTACACCTAAAGAAGCTAAAAAAAGGAGGAGGATCCTGGGTAAAATGATCAATCCTCTTTCAGAAAGGTAAATGAGATGGACATTGGAAGGAGGAGAAAAAAGTGAACAGAACAGGAGCCTACCACAGAGGGCCTCTGAAAGACTCTACCCAGCAGGGTATTAAAGCAGATGTTGAGACTCATAGCCAAACTTTGGGCAGAGTGCAGGGAATCTTATGAAAGAAGGAGATGAAAGACCTGAAGGTGACAGGAGCTCCACAAGGAGAGCAAAAGAACCAAAAAAATCTGGGCACAGGGGTCTTTTCTGAGACTGATACTTCAACCAAGGACCATGATGGAGGTTACCCAGGACACCTGCACAGATGTGGCCCATGTCAGCTCAGTATCCAAGTTGGTTCCCTAGTAAGAGGAACAGGGGTTATCTCTGACATGAACTCAGTGGCTGGCTTTTATCACCTTCCCCCTCCCCAAGGGGGGAACAGCCATACCAGGCCACAGAGGAAGACAATGCAGCCGGTCCTGATGAGACCTGATAGACTAGGGTCAAATGGAAGGGGAGGAGGACCTCCATTATCACTGGACTCGGGGAGGGGCATGGAAGGAGAAGAAGGAGGAAAAGTGGGATTGGGAGGGAATGATGGAGGGGGCTACAGCTGGGATACAAAATGGATAAAGTGTAATTAATTTAAAAATTAATTGATTAAAAAAAGAAAGTTCTAAGCATCTGGTAGTACTTACTTCCCCTTCAGGTTCCAAGCTTGCTAAAATAAAATTGGACTGAAATAGCTGACATTGGAACAGAAGTGACACGACAGCTGAAATTTGAAGACTGTGTGAAAAATAATTGTGCCTGAATTCAGGGGGGATGTGACTGTTCTACTGTGTAGGCCATGTTTTCTCAGTTTTACATACATGAATTTACTGTTTTCTTGTATGAATTACAGCTTTCATCAGTGTACCTGGAAAGCATTGGCATCAAGGCCTAGAAACGTATTACAATATTTTTGAAGGTTGTTTTCTGGGTACCTTTATATTGCATTTTTCTGGTCAGTTCTGTCTAACTGTGGCCTGCTGATGGAGGTGCAGATAGTATTTCTATGAAACTATTAAAGTAAATTTTTTTGCTTTAGTGCACGGGGCCTCCTGAGTTTGACACAACACACCAAAATTAAAATACTCAAGTTTCCACTTTAAAAAGAAATATTTTGATTCACTATGACCTAGATAAAGAAACACTGGGAAGAATTTTGTTTCAACCCTCAACTGATATCTTCACCATGCTCATCTTTTTGTTTACTTTATTATAGATTGTTATTACTTTAGATTCTTTCCCCAACACAAAATCCTTAGGTCTAACATAAATAATTTACTCTATCTTCATGTCTCCTAAAAATAGCTTTATGAATGTACTTAAAATTTTTATTCTGAAGTTTGAAAACATATAACTCTCACCTTTATGATATATCCAAGGAGTAGGCGTAAATGTGAGTGCTATCGGTAACATTTCAGAAAATGCTGTCATTCTCTTTCTGATTATGAGACTAGTTAAGTGGCTAGATATAGGCTCAGCAGCTAAAACCTTCAGGGAACCCGATTCTGTTTCTAGAATTCATGTCAAAGGGATCCAGTGTCCTCTTCTGCACTGCGCTGGCATCGGTCACATGCACCATCATGCACACATAATCTAAAAACAAAACAATATGTTGAGGTAGAGTATTTAAGTGGAAATAAAATTAGAAAGTTTAAGTTTCATTGATTTCTATTAATTTTTGTCTACAATGATTCATGCCTCTAAAAAATAAATCTCAAGTAATAATAATACAGTGTTAAGTAAGGCTTATTTATGCACTGGTGATTTTTATACTAGCTAAGTATTTTCATTGTTCAAGCTTCATAAAAGGGTCCTCGTTCCTCTGCAGAGGAATATAAAATGGCAGAGAAACACTTAAAGAAATGCTTAATGTCCTTAGCCATCAGGGAGATGCAAATCAAAACGACCCTGAGATTTCACCTCACACCCATCAGAATAGCTAAAATCAAAAACTCAAGGGACAACATGTACCGGAGAGGTTGTGAAGAAAGGGGAACCCTCCTCCACTGCTGGTGGGAATGTAAACTTGAACAACCACTTTGAAAATCAATCTGGCACTTCCTCAGACAATTAGGAATAGTGCTTCCTCAAGACCCACCTATGCCACTCCTAGGCATATATCCAAAATATGCTCAAGTACACAATAAGGACATTTGTTCAATCATGTTCGTAGCAGCTTTATTCATAATAGCCAGAACCTGGAAACAACCCAGATGTCCCTCCACCCAGGAATGGATACAGAAATTGTGGTACATTTACACAATGGAATACTACTCAGCAATTAAAAACAAGGAAATCATGAAATTTGCAGGCAAATGGTGGTGGAAACTAGAAAAGATCATCCTGAGGTATTCCAGAAGCAGAAAGACCCACATGATATATACTCACTTATAAGTGGCTACTAGACCTATAAGATAGGATAAACATACTAAAATCCGTACACCTAAAGAAGCTAAACAAGGAGGATCCGGGGTAAGATGATCAATCTTCCCATAGAAAGACAAATGGGATGGACATTGGAAATAGGAGAAAACAAGAAACAGGACAGGAGCCTACCATAGAGGGCCTCTGAAAGACTACCTAGCAGTGTATCAAAGCAGATGCTGAGACTCATAATCAAACCTTGGGTAGTGTGAGAGAATTATATGAAAGAAGAGGAAGTTAGTAAGATCTGTAAAGGACAGGACCTCCACAGGACCAAATATATATGGGCACAGGGATCTTTTCTGAGACTGATTCTCCAACTAAGGACCACACATGGATATAACCTAGAACCCCTGTTCAGATGTAGCCCATGGCAGCTCAGTATCCAAGTGGGTTTCTCTAGTAAGGGGAACAGGAACTGTCTCTGACATGAACTCAGTGGCTGGCTCTTTGACTTTCCCCCACCTCCAAGAGAGGAGCAGCCTTGCTAGGCCACAGAGGAAGACAACGCAGCCAGCCCTGATGAGACCTGATAAACTAGGGTCAGATGGAAGGGGAGGAGGACCTCCCCTATCAGTGGACTTAGAGAAGGCCAGGGAGGAGATGAGGGAGGGTGGGTGGGGATTGGGAGGGATTGAAGGAGGGAGCTACAACTGGGATGCAAAGTGAATAAACAGTAATTAATTTAAAAATAAAAATTTGGAAAAAAGTTTCCTCATTTTCAATAGAGATAGCTTTCAAAAATAATGATAAATATAAATAAATTAAATATGGTCTCTCACCTCAGATAGTCTTGATCTACAGCCCATTCGTTTTCCATGACGTTCTATGTACATACTTAGCAAAATTGAATTATAATTTTAAAGTTAATATTTGAAATTCTGCCTCATTCTAAAGTTTCATTTCATAAAGCCTAGGAAACTTTTTGAAAGAGAAAGATAGCCTTTCTTCTCTTGAAAAGTTGCCATCACTAAAAAATTTAATATGAACATAGAATACTGTATGTTGGTGTGTTATCCAGGCTTTTAAAGGCTCTTGATCTGAGCCAACACTATTCAGTCCTTAAAGTTCAAGAGGCTAGTACTGCTCCTGGTAACCTGGTTCTAACTGGCTTGCATCCCACTCCCTAAGAGATCCTGCCAACTTGCCCCCAGGCTGTGGCTCTGCAACAGGCAGTGCTGGCAGATCTCAGACCTTCCTACTTAATCCTCCATGACAGCCCACATCACTGGTGGGCTGTCTGTCACTACTGGTACCAAAACAAACCCACTACATGTTTAGGTTCAAACAAAGCAGATTCATGATGGTGACACTTCCAAGCTCTATAAATGAGGTCTGTGTCTACAGTCAAACCACAGCTGACACACTCCCCTAAGATCCTTTCCCTCTGAATCCAACATTGGCTTCCTCGTAGAGTTACACAAAGAAGTGAGTTTCAAAGCCAGGGTTCAAGTTTGCTATGCTAACTTGTAGTTGCATTTCTTTTTTTTTTTCTCTCTCTTTCTTTTTTTGCAGTAGTTTTGTTACGTGTTTTTAAATACAAACTCTGTTTAAGGATAAATAAAAGACAAATTTCAAAATTCTGAAACCACTTCTAGACAGGGAGATCAAAATCTCAGTGTCTTTATTCTGGTTTTCTTTTGAAGGAAAAATGAGGAGAGTGGTGCATTAATCTTGCATCTTTACCTAAAGTCTCTAAAACTGAAAATGTAAAGGAAACTCAGATTCAAAATATACTGGTTTTCTCTTTCAGGACTTATAAGGATGTTGATCTGAGCCATAATTTTACCTTTTCTGACTATCTGGTAGCCTGATCCTACTTTGTCTCTGTTCCATGTTCTTGCCCTCTACTCTACCAAGCTGTCTTCCACCCAGCCATCCTGCTCTCACCCCGCAAACTTGCCCCTGATCTGTGTTCTAAACCATTAAAAGAACAGTTTCAGTACAGGGTCATTCTGTGCTCATGCCAGTCTTCGGTAACCTCCTGACTTGTTAGCAGCTCTAAAGCGGGCAGGAACAAGGGCTTTGCCAATTTGTGCGTCCTGTAATAAGAGAAATGAATGTGATGATGAAATTTGCTTTCACTCAAGTTATATTCACTTATCAGAAAATCGTGACATAAAGAACCTTCTTCAAAGACACAAATACCTTAGCTTGAAGGCAATCACCAACAGTTATTCTTAGTTGACTCTGAGGAACTCTTTATAAGAGGAGTAGAACAAATTAGTAAGTTTCTTTTTTTTTTTTTTACTTACTACACATTCTTCAGAATTGAGGCCCAAACTGAAAGAATCTTTCCATTGTTATAGTATTGTTCAGAACAAAAGAATAGACTGTATTCATTTATTTATTAAATATGATCACTCACCTCAGATACTCTTGATATACACCTCATGCATTTTCCAAGACATTCTATGTACATGCTTAACAAAACTTAAGGGAAGCAAGGACCTTGTGGATTCAGAGACCTGAGCAACTGCTGAGCAGGTAAAAATGGTTTTATTATCACCTCATCTCTCATTTTCTTACCATCACCAGTCACCACTGCTAACATTGCAATTAGGGAGTGTGATAATAGATGGAAATGCCTTCAGACCTACCTAACAATAATGTAACTCAGACTTTCAAAGATCGAGGTCTCCACCTATACACAGTGGTGGTTGAAAATTAGTGAAGGACAGAGGACGAAAGGGAAGGATTAGTCTAAAAATAAGACATTTGCTTAAGATGTAAGAATATTTTTAAAGTATTAATTTATAACTTAATTCATTAAATAACAAAATTAGACCAATAGACAATGAAGCCAGCAGTTCCAATAAAATCCTTCTTATGCAGAACACTAGTAAGATACAAAAAATTAATCTCAGATTCTGCCCTCAGATAGTTTATGATCAGGTAAAAAAGAAATTAAGAAATATATAAATTAAATAGATTCAAAAATAAAACTTTGGGGAAAAAAAACCTATTTTTCTACCTGAGGTAAAAGAATAACGTGTTGTCTTCAACTTCAAAAGTCAGGAGGTGACTGAAGACTGGTGTGAGCACAGAATGACCCCGAACTGAAATTGTTCTTTTAATTGTTTGATCTGTGCGTATGTTCACTTGTGAATGAGTAAACTTTGGGTGTCACTCCTACTGACCTTAATTTTTGAGAAAGAGTCTCTTACTGGAACATGTGGCTCAGCAATTTAGTGAGGTCAGCTGGCCATTGAGCCCCTGGGACCTTTCTGTCTCCACCTCTGCAGCACTGGAATTAACACATGCCACTGCACCTGGCGTCTTACGTGAGTGCTGGGGACTGAGCTATCTTCATGGGCCTCTGAGCTGCTCTCCAGTCCCTTCTGACACTTTCCCAGTGTCTGGATTCCTCTAATAGACAATGCTGTGACACAGCCATTGCTGCTCTCACCGTCTGACTGTTGGATACGGAACAATGTGAGTGATGGAGTGATGGAGGACTCTCCTTCCTTTGACTCTCACCCTGAGAACCATTGCTCATTAAAACCTCCTGCTGAGGACCAGGGAAGGATAGAGACGAAATTCATTTTGGAACTTGTTAGAAGCAGTGATGAAAGGTTTGCTGGGATTGTGGAAACAAGTCTCTTTATATTTCCTTATTCTTTTAAAGAAACCTTGTTTTTCATCAGTGAGATTTATATGGTGGCTCGAGAACATATGTGTGCTTTGGCTTTCTGCATAAAGTAGTTCTTCAAAGACTTTATGGAAAAAATTTAAATTTTCTCCCAATCCATATGAAATACTTTATAGTTTTGCTGTTAAAATTGGATGCACAACTACAAACAAAAAAAAATTGGGCTTTCAACCACTGAAAGCATCAGCATTTGTGTAGGTAGACTCTGCTTTCATGTCTAAATAGCATGCAAAAGCGTGTCAAAGCTGATGGACTCTACCTACACTAGGAAAATCAAGCAGGTATGAGCAACAGGGGTCTAAAGGTATTTTGTAAATACCCAAAGAATTAAGACCAGTTATTACTATCAAGAAAAGGTTAGGAAGCTTCCAACCAAAATGTTTCAATTCTAGATCCTGCAGGGAGTTTACTGAACCCATTTGGGATAAAGAAAGTGACTATGATCGGGGCTGTCCCTGGGAGCAAGATGAAGGCTTCAAAAACATGAGAATTATGAACTTGGATAGCAAGACTAGCAAAATATAGCTGAATGGAGAAAGAACTTGGGGTCGGGGATAACCACATGGATATTTGTCATGGCTGTTTTGACTGTTTAAGAGAACAGTCCATAAAAATGAATTTCATCTGTTTCATCAACAAGCTGTCTCTGAGTTGTTTTTTTTTTATTTTCCCAACATCATATTTTTATTGACTATTTGGGAATTTTACATCTTGCACCCCAATCATACTCATTTCCCAGTACTCCAATGCCTTCCTCTCACCCTTGTGATACCCTCCACCACCATCCCCCCAAAAATCCAATTTGTGTTGCCCATACCTTCCCTGAAACATGGTCAAATTCTCAGTCACCAGGGCCATAAGGAAAATCCCTGCCAGAAGCCATCGCTTGCACAGAGCCACATTTCAGCATCCTTACCACAATTTTAAGGAGTTTTCTTTGATGGCTTTCTTGTTACTTTTGGGGGAGTTGTGGGAGATAGGGTTCATCACAGAAGCTGTCTATGTCCCTCCTTTTCAACTGTGCATCTGAAGTCATCAATACCACTGCCAAAGTAGCTTCCTTGCCCTCTACAGTCATCAGGACAAATCATGGACTTTCACACAGTTTTTGTTGACAGCACAGACCACGAAATCCACTTGGTCTCTAGCATCACCATGTGCCAACGACCTCTGCTTCATCTCCAGTGGCAGTACAGCCCACTTGTCCCTAAGTTGTCATTAAGGCTTTTTGATACCCATGAGGTCTCGTGGGACTCCAAAACACAATAAATGTCTCTTATATCCCTTATAAAAACAAAACAATAGTAATAATAGTAGTTACCAAATCATTGGTGCTACATACACCATGAGGTGTGGGTCACAAAAAGTAACTTTGTGTACAGCATATTAATAAATACATGTCTTTGTAAAAAAAAAATGTCTATGTATTTTAGGGCCTTTAGCACTCACAACAGCATGGTGTAGATGGTAGTCTGCCTACTTCATCCTTGAGGAGTTTGGGATGGTCACCAATTTCAGTCTAAATATCTTACATAGATCAAACATAATTTCTTTCAACCGTACCTCAGTTCTTCAGGGGTTCCTGTGTCCAACGATGGCTCCTTAGGATTGGCAGAGCCCAGCTAAGAAGAACCAGTGTTGCTGAGCTATTCAAGCAGATTGGCAGGTAGTAGAAACAATCAGTCTTACAACTACAGGCAAAGCATTTTGGTTTCCAGTCATGTGCCAAACAACTCATTAGAGTATTAGAGTTTGGGTTTTAATGTGATGTTATTGCTGTTTTTTAGACGTGTGTGTGTGTGTGTGTGTGTGTGTGTGTGTGTGTGTGTGTTGCCTGAATGCATATATATGTACTATGCATGGCACTTGAGGAGGCCAGAAGAGGTCATGTAGTATCCCATGATAGTTGTAGAGCACCATGTCAGTGCTGGGAACTGAACCGGATGTTCTGGAAGAGCAACACATGGTTCTAATCATTGAGCTATCTCTCCAGGTCTTGCTCAGCAGTTTTTCAATGAACTAAATACATACCAGCTAGTATTTGCCGTACTATTTCGAAGTTTGCAGTTAAATAGCAAGTATATTCACGCGGCTATGCAACTGGTCTTCAGAAACCTTTTTATTTTGCAAAGCTGAAAGTTTACGTTTCTTTAAATAACCACTCTACACTCCCCCATTCTAGCTACCAGCAATCACCACTTTGCTCTATGTCCACTACATGTACTTCCTAAAAGTGGGATCGCGGCTAGGCTGTGTGTGCTTTGCTCCATTTACCCAGTACCTTTGAAGACAGTGTCTTTGAGCCACAACAGATCACACTAGTCATCATCTCATAAGGTTCTAAATTATTGTATAAAAACAGCAGCACCATGGATGACTTTATGACTTAAAAAAATATAAGTGGAAGCTATTTTCCCTCGCTTGGGATTTCATAGTTCTAATGATTTATCTAAAGCAAAAGAAAGAAGCTTTAAACCAATACACAATGCCTATAATTTAACCAAAATAAACTTATTAATAAAGAGTCTTTCAATTACCATTTACTATAAACAAGAAAATATATTCTACATCAGTCTGTCTGATGAAGTTTGAGGCACGTTTTACCTTATGAAGTACATTAAGAAATAATGTGTGTTCCAAGATACTTCCGAGCGTTAACATTATTCTCTTGCTTGCTGCTTATTTTTTTTAAAAATGCCCATTATAAGATTACAATATCAACCGAAAGTAAGTAATAAATGTGTGTTTCCAATCCAAGTGTTTATTGATAGTTTTTATTTTATTAAAAATAAAAGTGAGTACAAAAACCCTGATGGTTCTTATTCTTATAACCCACCAGATAACCCTATTCCTTTAGAAAAATTGTCTTTATTTACAAATGGTATTGTGTTGTGATGTTTTCTTTATAAGTGTTCTTTTAAAAATTCCATTTTTAACTTCAGTTTAGGTCCTAGAAAACTTCAAATTTCTGTTCTGTATTGTCCTTTCATGACCTCCGATGGCAAAAATGGAAAGTGACGTTTAAACATCACCAACAACAGTACCTCAAATCCCATTCACCTTGGTAGAGCAGAACCGTACCTATCTCATGTGCTCGTGCCTTGACAACGAGATAGCCCTAATTATTAATGATGTGGAAGTAACATTGGGCCATTTAAAACTGCTTCAAAGTGTGAAAAGAAACCCCCTTAATCAAAGCCTCTTGGTAACAAAATGGATGTTTTAATAGTACAGCAGCTCACAACCCATTATGATGACAAGCTAGAAAGTATAGATTAAAATATAGATATGTAGAAGAAAATAATCACTATGTATATCTGTGTGTGCACAAATAACAATATGAAATATGATTATATATCAATACTTGAATTATTTGAGCTTACATTATCTCAACTTAGTAAGATTATTGTCAAGGCCTTAGTAAGATTATTATCAAGGTTTTTCTTCCTCAAAAGGTTTCTCCTCATTTAATTTATCTGGGACTATAATCCCAGAGAACAGGAATAATGAAAACACAGGAATTAAAACAGAGAGGGAAAAACAATGGTGAGCCAAGAACTCCTCGTGAAGTGATAACTGCCGTGGCCAAACTTTGCTGGAATCGCATGTCTTCTGCAAAGACTTAATGAGATGCCTGGAGGTGGGAAGAGTATCATTTCTTCATGGATTGCCACCCACCAGGGGTGAAAGCACCCCTGCAACTTTAACTGTTGTCTAACTGTCGGTGGCATGTGTGTAGTGGTTCAGTGGGCACTCACCTCTCAGTGTCAAAATTTCCAAAGAAAGAAACCTCCACCCCGGCCGGAGGTTAAACATTTTCCATTTACACTTGAGGGCACCTGGCCAAAGTTTGTGAGAACTAATTGTTAAAGTGATTGTTGTCTGTGGCAGAGGGGACTTGTAACATCCAGTGGGACATCCGGGACAATAGGCCCTTTCACTTCTCAGATGCACCTTTTCTGCTCAGTGGGTCCCATCTGTCACAGAGGCTCCTGTAAGGAGGTGGTCAGCCACGATCTCTGTGAAAGGTTATATGGCATTAGCGACAGACCCTGCTGCTCTTGATGTTTCAAAGGTCTTACTCACGCCATCATCTCTTTCTTCCACTACTTATGCTAAGTTCTCTCACTGTTGCCCAGCACTCTACTGATCCTCCATCACATGCTAGAGTGACCTGTACAATCCTTCCTATCAGGTTATGGCTGCTGCAACTGCCTGATTCACCAGCTGTCAAATCCACTGTCATCATCTTGCACCAAACCAATTCACCTGCATGATGAGGGGGCATTTGGGGAACCTACATTCATCCTTTCCCAGGACAATGGCTGTATTGACATAGGATCTAAAGAGCCTTTCCAGTTAAAAAGTACACTGGAAGTTATATATATATAGGCTCAATATATATATTAGACATATATATATATACATATATATATATACATATATATATATACCAATTATTCCCTAGAGGTCACTGGGTGAACCAAAGGCTCATTGTGGCCTCTGGGAGACATATTTGTGCTTGAGCTTGAACTTTAATTCTATATGACCCCCATACAGTCTCACTCAAACTGGAGAGCCATGGTGATTCTTCTGGTCCTTGTCTTCAGGGCTAGCTCAGACGCCTTACCCAACAGTTCTTAAAAGATCTAATATCCTTTCCTCATTGTGTTAGCATCTTGGTAAATGGCCATATTGTGACTCCCTTGTGAAAAGATAGAAAGATCTTCTGATGTTAGCCCTCACTCATCTTCCCTTTAGTTGATTGGGTCTGGGTCTATAAAATCATACATCTCTATAAACTAGGCACCAGCCTGAAATTTTCCATTGGGATGCTTAATATCTCTTTCTTCCCGCCTCCCTCAGCTCTCTCATATGTCTGTTTCTCTCCATCTCTCTGTTTCTGTCTCTTGTGTGTCTGTTTCTTTCTGTCTCTGTCTCTCTCTGTCTCTGTCTCTCTCTCTCTCTCTCTCTCTCTCTCTCTCTCTCACACACACACACACACACACACACCAAACGATCACTACCTCTCTCATTCTTCAAAATATTATCTGCATTCATTACTACTGGTTTCTATAATTAGAACCAGTGAAATATGCCTAAATGGACTCTGCCATTCAAGAACCCTAAAACTCAACTGACACTAAGGATACTAGTTCCATAGAATCATTTTACATTAAAAACTTTAACCTGTGGAAGACAGACATCACCAAAACACTTAAAGGTTGACAAGAATGTCAACACAGCAAGAATGTCCCCTTGGGTCTACCCAGGGAACACAGATGAAAGGTTCCCATAACAAAGTCAACTGAGTGATGCCCTATTTCAAGTCTGCCATGCTTCTGTTTGTTGTCTCTCTGAGCCTTCTCAAGTCATCCTTAATACTAGGTTAAAGATCCTTTTCCAGTTTGTAGGCTGTTGTTTTGTTCTGACAACAGTGTCTTTTGCTTTACAGAGCTTTTCAGTTTCATGAGGTCCCATTTATTGATTGTTGCTCTTGGAGCCTGAGCTGTTGGTGTTTTCTGTTCAGGAAGTTGTCTTCTGTGCCAATGAGTTCTAGGCTCTTCCCAACTTTTTCTTCTAACCAATTTAGAGAATCTGGATTTATGTTGAGGTCTTTGATCCACTTGGACTTTAGTTTTGTGCAGGGTGATAAATACAGATCTATTTTCATTTTTTCTGCATGTAGACATCCAGTTGGACCAGCGCCATTTGTTGAAGATGCTGTCTTTTTTCCATTGAATGGTTTTGGCTTCTTTGTCAAAAATCAAGTATTCATAGGTGTGTGGGTTTATTTCTGGGTCTTCTATTTGGTTCCATTGATCCTCCTTTCTGTTTCTATGCCAATACCATGCAGTTTTTATTACTATTGCTCTATAGTACATCTTGAGATTGGGGATGGAGATACCTCCAGATGATCTGTTGGTGTACAGGATCTTTTTGGAAATTCTGGGTTTTCTGTTTCTCCATATGAAGCTGAGAATTTTTCTTTCAAGGTCTGTAAAGAACTGAGTTGGTATTTTGATGTGAATTGAGTTGAATCTGTAGATTGCTTTTGGCAGGATGGCCATTTTCACAATGTTAATCCTACTAATCCATGAGCATGGGAGATCTTTCCATCTTCTGATATCTTCTTTAATTTCTTTCTTCAGAGACTTAAAGTTTTTTTCAAACAGATCTTTCATTTGCTTGGTTAAAGTCACCCCAAGGTACTTTATGTTATTAGTGGCTATTGTGATGGGTGTTGTTTCCCTGATTTCTTTCTTGGCCCTTTTGTCTTTGGTATACAGGATGGCTTCTGATTTTTTTTGAGTTGATTTTGTATCCTGCCACTTTGCTGAAGGTGTTTATCAGCTGAAGGAGCTCTCTGGTTGAATTTTTCGGGTCGCTCATGTATACTATCATATCATCTGCGAATAGTGACGTTTTGACCTCTTCCTTTCCAATTTGTATCCCTTTGATCTCCTTTAGTTGTCTTATTGCTTTAGCTAGGACTTCAATTACTATGTTGAAGAGATATGGAAAGAGTGGACAGCATTGTCTTGTCCCTGATTTCAGTGGGATTGCTTTAAGTTTCTCTCCTAGCAGTGTATCAAAGCAGATACTAAGACTCATAACCAAACCTTTGGCAGAGTGCAGGGAATCATATGAAAGAAGGGGGAGTGTGTATGACGTGGAAAGGATAGGAGCTCCACAAGGACCAAATATATCTGGGCACAGGGTCTTTTCTGAGACTGACACTCCACCAAGGACCACATATGGATATAACCTAGAACCTCTGCTCAGATGAAGCCTGTAGTAGCTCAGTAACCAATTGGTTTCCCATAATAAGGGGAACAGGGACTATTTCTGACAGGAACTCAATGGCAGGCTCTTTGACCTCCCCACCCCCCAAAGGAGGAGCAGTCCTGCTAGGCCACAAAGGAGGACTTTACAGCCAGTCCTGAAGATACCTGATAAAACAGGGTCAGATGAAAGGGGAGGAGGTCCTCCCCAATCAGTGGACTTGGAAAGGGGCAGGGAAGAAATGAGGGAGGGAGGGCTTGGAAGGGAATGAGGGAGTGGGATACAGCTGGGATACAGAGTTAATAATAAAAGAAAAAATACTAGGTTAAAGTAATTTCAGCATCTGTTTCTCTCTCTCTCATTTTTCTACTGATCATTGTCACATTATAGGTTTCAAAGAAACTTCCTGGCAGAATATTAGGTCTATTCCCAGGTGTCTTTGATAGGGTATTGAAGTCTAAGTTATGAGTTTACAAATGTCCATAAGTTCTTCTCTACCCTCTTTATTGTATTTCTCCTATGAGTCAACACTTTTAGCATCCACCTCTATGTGTGTTCCTGTGGTTTGTCATCTAGGACCTGCAATCCCAAGAAACAATTTCCTCCTAGGGGAAGAATTATATCTTCTTTACCAGTTGTTTTGAGACCATGCTGAGGTTCCTGGTTGGAGACAATGGCATGACAGACCTAGAGAAGGATAAACTTTACCTTGTAAATTTTCCCACATGACTCCATATGTCTGTTCAAGGTCTTCAGACAAGCAGAGGATAGAGTCCTTAGCAAGGAGAATGGGACACTGAGTAATTCAGGGAAATCTGCAAGTTTTTGGAGGTTACCAAATGCTGTATAATCAAGGCTCTATAATTGTCCATCAGGGTGGTGGTTTAGGACACCAAATGAGACCATGTCTTCAGTATCTTTTTCAGCTGTGCCCCTCTTACAATTACTCTGGACTGGGCTTTTACCATACTCTCTTGCAACTGCAGAAAACAATATCCTAAAATGTCAGAAAAAGCCTTGGATTTTATAGTGTGTGTGTGTGTGTGTGTGTGTGTGTGTGTGTGTGTGTGTGTGTGTTTAAGTTTATTTTGGCTGACAGAGCCTGGTCTTTTTCTTCGTTTAAAGGCACCTAATCTAGATGTGCTATAATCCTTATAGTTGTTACCACTGCCATACCATTCAAGTAAAACTGTGAGTGGATGAGTCAGCCCTCCTCTTTCCACCCATGTGTCTCTGTTCTACTAATCTCATAATTGTATTCTTCTTGTTGTTGCCCCACAATATGGTCTTCATTGCCATATGAATGATGAGCTATCGAGTTCCCAAACCCCATCATAAAAACCGGTCCCTTGGCTAATTCTATTGATAGTGCTATTTATTTTTTCCCAGGGGTCCTCAAGTAGAACGTAAGACACACATATGAATAAAAATAACTGGCTGGGAAAGAGTTGGAGCATAGCCCTGGGTGTTGAGGAGAGATAAGCCAATATAAAGATATGCTCTGTGAACAACTGGTTCTGAATCACGCTGGGTACCCAGCGAAGTCTTAAGCGTGTTCACCAATACTGCCAACCCAAGAGTGAAGTAAGTATGCATTCATTAGCGCCAAGCACAATTATCAATAGTAGACACACAGAGTTTTAAATCCACGCATTTCTAAGAACAGTATTGGGTTCTCTCCAGGATGAGAGATGTTCTAGGGGACAGAAGGGAAGGTCCGTGTGAGAGCTCAAGGCTCTTAAGACAATGTGAAGTTGGCCAGAGGCTGATCCCAGAAGCAGCAGTGAGACAAAATTATGAGAGCAGCAAAAGTTTGAACATGGTATGCTTGGAGTCCATGCATCAGTATTTGAATGAATAAAATAACATGGGTTAGAAAATGAATCTGTACATGGCCTAGGTGTGCTTAAGACAGGGGGGCTGGTGAGTCTCATGTCAACTTCACACAAGCTAGAGTCATCTGAGAGGATCAACCACAATTGAGGAAGTGCCCTTCAGAAAAATTCTTGGCAAGGAGTTATCATTACTTTAATGGTATTTAAATCTAAGCAGAAACTAAAGCTAACATAACAAAATGCCTTCGTAAGAGTTGTAAGCCTGGAGGGGGTTGTTAGTTTTATAATTTTTATTATGAAATATCTTATTTTTAATACAACTTTTAACTAATTATTTGCATAATATGTATTTTGATCATATTCATATTCTGCTCCTGGTCCTCACTCCTTCCAGTTCCAACTCATACTCCTAACTTTGTGTTTTCTCCCTCTCTCTCTCAGCTGTAAATTTTTAAATGTATAGAGTTAAAGGAAATACACTACTGCCAAAATAATTTTCTTGTTTACTTTTAATCACATAATAAATTTATATCAAAGAAGGAACTTTAGAGTAGACCCTTGAAAATAATTTAATTTTATATTCCTTGTTCTGTCAAACTTTACAGAAAAAAATCAATAAATCATTATATATAATAATCAAAGGCTTATTTTGCTTTTCATTGAAGAAACATTTTTTTTCATGTGTGCTGGTTAGTTTTTGTCAACTTGACACAAATCTAGACACAGGTGGGAAGAGAGAATCTCAACTGAGAAATTACCCCCATCAGACTGGCCTATGACTATACCTGTCAGGCATTTCCTTAATTGCATCAGCCCACTGTGGGAGGTGTCATCCCTAGGCAGGTTGGCCTGGACTGTATAAGAAAGGAAGCTGAGCAAGTGAGAGAAAGCAAGGGAGTAAACAACACTTCTCCATGGTCCCTGCCTGAGCTCCTGCCTCCAGATTCCTGCTTGAGCTCCTGATCTAACTTCTCTTAGTGATGGACTGTGACACGGAAGTGTAAGCCATATTAACCCTTTGTTCCCCCAAGTTGCTTTTGGTCATGGTTGTTTATCACAGTAACAGAAACCAAACTAGAAAATAGAACATTTAGCCATTCTCATATCTTCTTGTGGAATGCCTATTCCTGTCTTTGCTCTATTTTCTAACTTTTTTAAAAACTATTGAGCCTTGAGGGTTCTCTAGATATTCTAATATTCAAGTATTTTCTCTTACCATTTAGCTTATCTTTTCATCCTCTTATAAGGGTTATTCATAAAATAGCACTTCTTT
Source organism: Psammomys obesus (assembly GCF_907164565.1). Lineage (NCBI taxonomy): Eukaryota > Metazoa > Chordata > Mammalia > Rodentia > Muridae > Psammomys > Psammomys obesus. Next base: position 1,166,530 of record NW_026586662.1, read on the forward strand.
AACTTAATGAAGCCCAACTTATCAACTTTGTGATTTTCCACATACATAATGACTATAAAACCACGTTGTTAATTATCTTACTTAGAAATGTAGTCAAATTGCTACAGTTACAGTTACTGGCACCCCCAGTGGCCATTTACAGTATTATTGGAGAATTATTTTTAAAAGTTTCATAACTGAATCACCATTCACGTTGTCACAATATAATTGTAAACTGGCAGTCCTGCATACCCTGGGGAAAGATCATCTGCCTGTGTCTCAGAGACATTTAAATTATTACAAAGATGACTGCACAATTTCTCAAAATTCTATTATGGGTAATTATTTTATTTTTCTTATGGAAAATTATAGCATCAGCTAAAACTTTGAACACTAGATTTCATATGTAAAAGAACTAAGAAAAATTTTAATTAAAACAAAAGCAATCAGGATGTGAACAAATGGAGAAAAGTAAATAGTGACAATAACAAAAACAGCTCTATATGGCCTTTAAACTTAATTTTCTTATGACCAGGATAACACAAAGCTTTCAGTGTCTTTCCTATTACCTACCCAAGTAAAGGAAACCCACATCTTAAAAAAGAGGTAAAGAACCAGTACTTTATTAGATTTAACTATTGTAAAATTGAATTCGCTGCTCCTTCATTCAGTCCCAGGGCGACCTGGGTCTGCATCCCTCTGATGCTTCAGGTCTCGGCTGCGGCTATGCTGTGGGTGTTGACCACATTCTCACACTGTATTAGAAAACAGCATAAGTGCCACTTGTTACGTGTGTCTCTTATCCCAGGGAGCCGCAACGTGGAGCTAAACAACACAAAATATACATCAAGGTTCTCAGCAGTCCAGCAATCACACACAAAAAAGCACATATGAAATCTGTGACTATTAGGAAGAACTATCAAGAGAGGAATCTTTGATCTATGCCAAATGGTGCTTAATGGTCTGTCCTACTTACTTTCCTATTTCATTAACAGTTTAGCTAGATTATGCTTACCACGGGAGTTAGTATTATGCAGTATTTAAAACCAGGCATCTTTCAGTCAGTATGTCAGAGCTGGAATCTTGGATATGCTACTCTTCAGTTATGTGAACTTCAGAAATTTATTCTTTAAACATTAGCTTCTCTCTAGCTATTGCTACCGACTTTAAAGCATAGGAAAATTGAGTAATATGAGAAAATATGCAGCCATGCCTCACACAAAGCTCTCAAAACATAACTAAAAATAATAACAAAGTCTGACAATGAAACAAGGTAGCAAAAGACTAAGTACTACATAGTCCGGTGTTGCAAATAGTTGAATCTTATCATGATGTTTTTAGATCCAGACCTTAGTTCAAAACAGGGACTATTCACTCTACAGACACAGTAACGTTTATCGTCTATCTTCTCCATGAAAGCTGTAATTGTTACCTCTTCAGGACTATTAGTAGACTATTAGTCCACCAAAAAGGGCTAAATGTCACAGCTGAGCTTCCAATGATTGTGTCAGCCTCGGAGAGTGCAGGCGAGATGAGGCTACACGAACAGGTTACACCAAACGCACCGTACAAGACCTTCTAGATGTCTGAAGTTTAGTGTAAGTTCGATAAGAACCACTGAAGCATTCTGAATACTGAACTAAGCTGGTCTGTGTTGTCAAATAATGACCTCTTGAATTATATAGACAATGGGCTAGAGGAGGATAAGTGGAGAAGTAGAGGGCGAGGAATGCAGTTCAGGAAATAATGTCATGGGTCAAGACATCAGCACTGAAGATTTGAGAAGCGAGTAGAAGGGTGACATGTTTTGAAGGTAGTATTGGCATGGTTGATTACGTATAGGGAAGAGAAAACTCTAAGACTTCTGTCAAGTAATTACACGCTGTGTCGCATAATGCAGTGAGAAGTATAGGTAGGAAAAAAATAGCTATAGGAGGAGAATAAGATCAACGTTCCTGGGCTTCAGGGATGGCTCAGTGGGCAGAGTACTTGTGGTGCAAGCATGAGGACCAGAGTTCAGATCCCCACCACCATGTAAAAGCTAGGAGGGAGTGGCAGGTTGCCATTTCCCTGTCACTCAAGAAGGTAGAGAGAGGAAATCCTCAGAGCAAGCTGGATAGCTAGACTAGCCAAATCAGTAAGCTTTGGATTCGAGTGAGAGACCCTGCCTTAAGGTATAAAGGTGGGGAACAGTTGGGAAAGACATCGAGTCATCAACCTCTAGTGGAAACACAGGTGTTCCCACGCACAAGTGAATATGCATACACACATGCAGAAATGCAAGGCTTCTATACCATGAGCGGTGTTTCTAGTGGGTGGTGGTGGTGCATGCACTAGGGAAGAAGAGGCAGGTGGATCTCTGAGTCTAAAGCCCGCTTGGTCTACAGAGAGATGTTTCTAGGATATTATGTGAATATACATGAATTGGACAATCGTATATAGAACACTAGAGCTGAAAGGGGAAATTTAGGACAAGAACAAATAGAATTTTAATATTATCTAAGGTTATGTCATAGAAACCTATTTTTTTTTCAGTCTAGGAACAGTTTGTGAGAAAATTAGTGATACCTCAAGAATTGTTTTAGTAGCATTGTGTGGGGAATAAGGTAGAGATAATTCCCTAGAATAGACTTGTAGGAGGAAAGAGAATGCTCGACAACAGGTGAATACAAGAAAGGTGGGTATTTTGAAAATGGCATTTTAGACAGAAGGATCCCACAGCAGTTTTACTCCCACAGACAGCTAGAGTGAGACATGGGAATCCTGGTGAGGCTTAAGATCAGTAAGAATGCTTGAGCTCCAAGTTCTATGTTGGAAGATGGGTAGAAGAGCCACTGGAACAGGTAAGACAGATCAGGATGGTGCAGACATAGACACGGCTTACAGATTTAGTGAGAAAGGGATGGAGACAGTGAAGAGTTTAAGATAGCCTGAATATAACTCCATTTTGAAATGATGATTTTTGACTGGGAACTGAATTCAGGTACCAGGAAATATCACAGAATGTACACCTGGCAGAAAACAAAGTTAATTCTCCTAGCAACAGCCTCCAGGAAATAAAACAGAATAAATGCTTCATAGAAAATAGAGACAAATTCCCTGGCAATAATCAATGGGAATCAGTTGAGAATCAGGTAGGAAAATTCTCCCCCAATGTTTCACATATGGTTTAGAAAAATAGCCATTATATGCCTTAGCCATTGTGATTGTGTGCCTCAGAAAAGGTCACCCGGCCCTGCTAAACTTCACCCAATTCTGTAATGCCAAGACTTGTGTCCCCCTGCTTGCTGCCATGGAAACCCCCTGCTCACAGACTTTCCCTTTAAAAATCCTGCTCACTCAGAGCTCGGGGTCCCACTTCTCTACTGCTGCTTCAGTGAGACTTGGGTCCCGAGTTCGATCGCTCTCGTAATAAAGCTCTCTTGCAATTGCATCCAGTCGTCTCCTGGTGGTCTCTGAGGGTCCCGGGAACCTGGCATAACAACAGTACAGCCTTATTGAATCTAGACTAAGAGACAGACAAGGGCATCGTCTCATGGCTGTGAGCTCGATACCAGAGGAAGGCTCAATAAAGGTAGAAAGGTATGAGCTAGGTGAAACAACGCTGGGTGTGCATGGACTAAAGTTGTTCTTGTGACTTGGGAGTTAGGGGTGCTTAAAAGCATGATTGTCTCAGCAAAATGGTGAAGGTTGCTAATTCCAGAATCCAAGTGGAGGTGAGGGGATTAGAAGATGGTCCTCATACACTCAGTTGATGGTAAAAATAACTGTATGCTAAATGAGATGGAAATGAGAGAACAGGGGGTAAGTCCCAGACTTTCTCAGCTCGTGTAGTGTACACGAAGTATCACCGAAGGCTTTTTTTTTTTTTTTTTTTTTTTTTCCCACTGCACTCCTTTAGCGGGTGTCTAGGCTACTTCTCTGTGTCACAGTACCAACGTCCATAGGGACAGTGCTCATTCAATACGTACTAAAAAAAAAACCATAAGCTGAATTAAATTGACTTGTGAATTTTAAGAGTTAAATAATGTACGTAAAGCTCCCATCAAGCACTCAATAAACGGGAGCTTAAAACGGGTCTCAATTGTTGTATCTTTATAGGATAGTTTTTGGCTTGTACACACTCGAAGGGCAACACGCATTGTTGATTGAGAAGTTCCAGCTAGAAAGGAGGAGTTATGTCTACCCGTTTACTGTTTGAAGATTCTACTTGTATTCCTAAATGGCGTCCTCTGAGAGTTGCAGCGTGTGCCAGTGCGTGTATATGTATTCAGAGAGAGAGAAAAGGAGGCTGCAGGAGAGAGTGCGGCAACTCAGGCAAGAAACTGTAGAAGAGAGCTTTGAAAAGTAGGATGCCGGAAAACCCAGAGCTGCTGAGCTAGTGCCCCTGTCCCACAGAGAATCTGGGTGTTGTGTGTTTTCAAATGCTTGTCCACTAGGTGGCAGACGTCTCTTCTACAACTGCAGTTATTTCTAACAGGTTTGTGTTTCTCTCACAACACCCACACCGAAGGTTTTTCACGTGAAGGAAATCCAACCTCGTAAATCGTTTTTAAAACTTTCAGCCTAGAAAACAGCGTTCAAATGAAAAGGGTGAGAAAGGATGAAAAAAAGGAGCAGCCCGCCGAGGAAGGAGCTGCACCGAGGGATTAAACTACAACTCCCAGGAAGCCATACGCTGGTTTCAGCTTGTGCGCTTGCGTCCCGGTCTCTGCGTCCGCCGACTGAGCTCAGGTTTATCAGGGAGCGGAGGGAAAGCGGCGTCTGGGTGCTGCTGCCTCGGCCACGTTCCTTATTTTCCGCCGTACCCGGCGTAGCCCTGGTGGTTCCAGTCTTTACCTGCAAAGTCACCAGAAGACTTGACAGCTGGTCTGAGTGCTCCGGAGGTCACGTGGCAGGCGGGATCACGTGACAGCCCGGAGCCCGCCCGTGGAAGTCTGTTGCCCTGACGACGGCTGGCCCGCCCGGACTTCCCGGGAGAGCGCGGGCTCCCAGGAGCAGGTAGGTGAGATGCTTGTCGCCCTCTGCGACCCTGTCGATGTTTCCAGGTTGTATCTCAGGTCCGGTCTCCGAGCTTGGACGAGCGCATTACTCCACTGTTCTGCCGGGACTCCAAGTCGGATGCGTCTTTGCTTGGCGCCGGCCCCCAAATCTGCGCTTCCTGCGGACCCCAGAAGACCTGGTCTGAGGGCCCATTCGTGGGGTCCGCCTCTGCCCAAACTGTTTGTCCAACTCCTTATCCTGTGAGTTCGACCTCTGGTAGAAAATGCAAATAAATGCAGGTTGGAGCGCATACTTTACGTTCAAATCCTCCCGCACCCGTCCCTTAGAAAAGGAAACCAGCTCTGCAGGGTTAAATCCTAAAGCTGGGACCGGTAGGAAGATGGCCTCACAGAGGGCAGAGAGTCGAGCTTTAAGCTGCAGTTTGACTAGATCCCAAGGTGTTCAGGGCATTGTTTCTGTCAGCCAGGTTAGTCTGAGCTATACAGGAACTCAGGCTGTAGCCCAGGCTGGCTTCCAACTAGAGGGCCTTCTGTCCCGTAGTTGTAGCGAGTTTGGGTGTGCACCACACTAAATTCTTTATTGTATTCTGAGTCTTATAAGTTCACTTTGTTTGTGTCCAGAAACATCTCTGCTTATAGAAAGTGGATCAAACAGCATGAACTGTACTGTGCTTTACAAGAAAAAAAAAAAAAAAGTCTCTCCACTTTATGCCATATATATGTATGTATATATATAATCTGTGAGGACCTGGTTTCTGAGAGGTATTAGCAGAGACAAATACATATACTGTAGGAAATACTCTGGAACCCACCTCAGAACAATTTAATGAAATGTAATTATGGACTGTGAGAAGATACAGTTCACAAACTACCTTCCTTAGTCCGCCTCAGTGAATTAGGTAGGACTCCACTAGCATCTCGTAATTGTGATTTTATATTGTCTTGATGAGATTTTTTGAAGTTTAAAGTAGTGAGGTGTTTTTTTTTTTTTCTTCTGTTTTTGTCATGTAGTGTTTCCAGTGCTGTGAATACTTTAGGATACTTTTATGGTGACTTGAAAATTATTAACTATGGCTCACTATTCCAAAGAGCTTGATGAAGAATTTGAACAGTTCATGAAGGAGGTAAGTTCAGTCCTTCTAAAGCTTTGTTATGAAAGAGTCTCATGAGACCCATCCTTGGGCGCTGTCATCTGCAAACATAAACCACCCCATCGACAGAATATGCCCAGCATCCCTTAGTTTGTTCTCATTTCAAATGCTGGCACCTGTTAGCTCAATGCCATCACCTCACCTAGTCTTCCCCAGCAGTTCCGAGTAAATATAGCATTCCCTCCAAGGTACATGAGGCTCACACATGAAGCAGTCCCTCCATGGTACATAAGGTGCACACAACACACACACACACACAGGGGCCCTCCAAGATACAATTTAATATCTGGTTTTAGGAGAGTCGTTCAACCCACTTTTTTTAAGGTTAGCTTTTTTTAGTTATAATTAATAACCCATACAACTCACCCATTTAAAGTATGTATGATGACTGGTTGAGAATTACATAACCTTCACCATAGTCAGTTGTAGAATGCATGCATCATTCCTAAAAAGAAACCTCTTATCCTTTAACTGTTACTTTCAACTCCTTGTCCTTCCCCAGTCTTAGGCATTCACTGACTGTTTTCTGTCTCCAAGTTCGACTGTTTATAGATATAGAAATTGAACCCTATAGTATGCATGGCCTTGAAGTCTGGCTTCTTTTACTTAACACAGTGTCCTCAAGGCTTATTTATATTACAGCATGTGTTGGTATCATTTCCTTTTAGTGAGTAGGCTCCTCTTCTGTGGATATACTGCATCTTGCTTATTTTTAGTCGACAGACATGTGGGATCCTTCTACTTTGGTCATTCATGAATAATGCTGCTCTGAGTAATCATCAAGCATGAGTGCAGATGTATGTTAATCTCTCCTGGGTATTTGCCCAGAAGTGAAATTGTCTGGCCATATGCTCTGTTATTCCCACCAGCAGTGTATTCAGTTATGAAGGTTCTGATAGTCATTATCTTTCCTAATTACTATCTGAGGTCCAGGTTTTTGTTTTCATTTGATAATGATAAACTGCAAAGCAGTGTAGATTTTGAAAGTCAGAACACCTACAGTATATTTATTGGAGGGGTGGATATTCATCATTTGTCTTTCTGATCTTTGCCATAGCTCTGAATGGTCAATGGTTCTATCGCTGTATCTAGACAAAGAAACTGGGGTATAGAAAGCAAGAAATAGATTGTTTCAATGTGGTAGTAATGTTTTAAGACCAACTAGAAAGTGATTAGATACCAGAAGTTCAGATTGAAATTTTTCCTTTTCTTTTTCCCCACCTTCCCTTTTTCCTACCCAGAAAACAATCATTTCTTTTTGAGCATTGTAAAAGTTGAAACTCCATCAAGTTGTTGAATGTTCCTCGTGTTCATCAGGAGGAAATATACCATCCTAATTGGATGGCTGCATGCAATAGTGGAAAGTAGACAGCCATCAGCAATGTCCTTAGTTTGGATCCCATTGGGTATCCCTCTTCAGTAGTTGCACCTGGGGCAGTTGTTTCTCCTCCAGGTTTCAGCTTTTCAGCTGTTTGAGGTTGTTTAAAGAATGAGATAAACCAGGTGCAGATCCTGACACTGAGAAGGCATGTGATAAACATGGTTTCTTCCAGGCTGTATATGAGGGGTTATAGAATGAGAATGGAAAAGGACGAAGAACCTAGTCAACAAGAAGTCTCGTGTTGGAGAAGTGGGCTCAGGAGCCCCTAACTGTTAACTAGCTGTGTGCAAGGCCACAGAGGTGAAGAGGAGCCCAGAGAAGGACACTGCCCAATTCATTCTTAGGTAGAGCATTCCATAGGGGATCAGTTTCTGTGATGTGGTCAGTTGATGACTGACCAAAGTAGAAGGATCCCACATGTCTGTCAACTGAATTAAGCAAGATGAGCATATCCACAGGATAGCAACCTACTCACTAAAAGGAAATGATACCAAGACATGCTGTAATATAAATGTTGGCAGGCAGCGCTTAGAAAGCAGGTTCTGGAGACACAGTGCTGAGTGGGAAACTTGAGGGGAGTGGGAGAAGGAGGCTAAGGAAGTGATGATAGAGAGCTGGAGAAGCTAGGGAGCCAAGGAATGGGGAGGAAGAGTCGCCCCTCTGTGGGCTCCCTTAAGGGCCAAGGGAAAAAAAAAATGTCTTTTGAAGCGGGGAGAAGTCTCACAGGATGCGAGTTTGGAGGTGGAATAAGGAAGGAAAAGGGTGGCATTTAGTTCTTGGTTATCTCGGAAGAGGGAGACTACCTTATTGGCTAGAGGAGGGGAAGTGTTGGGATTAGAAAAGGGGGTTCAGTTGTAACTGTGTCTTTCTGGGTCTGGACTGCCTCACTCAGCATAATCTTTTCTAGTTCCATCCATTTGGATATTAGCCATAGAGTGCATACAACAAGCCATAGACCTAATGAAGCCAAGGAGGGTTCAAGGGAAGATGCTTGACTCTTACTCAAAAGAGGAAATAAAACAGACATCTAAAGTAGATAGAGGGAGGGAACTGGAGGGGAGAAGGGTGGTGGAGGGTAACAGGGGTGGGGATCAGGGTTAGGGAGAGCATCAGTGGGGAGCCAGGTGGAGGGACGAGGACTGGGAGAGAGAATAAAAATAAGAAAAGAGAAGAAGAAGGGATTCAGAATTGTAAAAAAAAAAAAAAAAATAGCTGAAGAGTAGAAAGGGACAAATAACCCATGTTTATTAATATCTGGGACAAAATGTTTATTTCTATGGCCATTGCATCTTCACCCACTGAGACTAGAATTCTGTTTTGGAGTCATTGTAATAAGTTTATTCAATTGCCATTTGTTCTTAGGCTCTAGAAAATGTCCAGAATATAGGATTTTATCATCTACTTCCTTTTCTAAACAAATATATTTATCATATTTTTTATTTTGTTATTGTACTTATCTGTTGCTGTGAAGAGACACTGTGATCACTGGAACTCCTATAAAGAAAAACTAATTGGGGCTGGCTTACAAATTGATGGATAATAATAATTAATATTCAGTCATATACTTAGTAAATATTTACTCCTTAATCAATAATTTCTCCAAATAACCACACATTGAAACTACGATTCATTCAAAGCTAAGCACCGAGCTGAGCATAATAATTAATCTATTATCTCACTATCAGTGTACTTCCTCCCACCCAAAGCCCCTGGTACTTGCATTATTATCTTTTCTGGAATATGTCCATTCTCCTCCTCTCTTGCACCTCTCTCTTTTAGTTCCCTCTTGACTTCCCCAAATCATGCCCCTCATTCCACCTCTCTCTCCCTGCTCAGCCCAGTGTCAGCAGTTTATCTTCCAATCAGGGATAATTTTGGGAGGCAAAAGTTACAGATGTCATTTTGGGTGTGTGAGTGTCTGCTCATCAAAGATAGCAAGCGACCTGGGGAACAAAACAATTAGCATTAGAATACATAGCACCAGGCCAACCCTCAACATTACAGGTTCAGGGGCTTAATACATTATCATATTGGTGGAAAACATGGTGGCATACAAGCAGACAGGGTGATAGAGAGGTAGCTGAGAGTTACTGGATCTAGATGAGCAGGAGGAGAGTGGCATTGGGCCTGGCTTGAGCATTTGGAACCTCAAAGCCTACCTGTTATTGTACCTGCTGTTAACTGGCCTCCAGTGACACACTTCTTCCAGCAAGGCCACACCTTCGAATAGTGCCACTCCCAGTGAGCCTCTGGGGGCCATTTTCATTCAGACCACCACTGTATCTTACTTGTTTAATTCCAGATATAAAATCAGTATTCAAGACATATGCTCGATTTTTAAGTTTGGCCACCTATGTCTGTGGATGGAATTTATGTATTATTTCTTAGACTGTTGTTCATGTTATAACTGAACTGTGAGAGAACCAAAGGAAAAACATTTGTAGTAATGTCTGGGATTTTGCAATTTGAAATGCATCTTGGAATGTAATAATTTCTATGTAATTCAGCTTTCAGATGATTCTTTTGAAAGTTCAAACAAAACACCTGGACAACGTAAAAGTGAAGTGAAGAATAAAGATACAGTGCCTTGGTGGATAACTGAAGATGATTTTGAAGATGATGGTAAAGCCTGAAGTTTTTGTTTTGTTTGGGTTTGTTTTAAATCGTTTGACCACAAGAGGTCAGTCAAGACTTTAGTTCTAGACTGTGTTACTACACCATTAAACTGTAAAGAAAATAATACTAATAGCATGAATCTGAGGTTTGACTTAATTTTCATCTTATTCTACTTTGCTATACAATATGTAACTAAGAGTGACTTTTTCCATTAATTTGCATTGAGATCATTTGTATGCATTCAAATTAAGGAAATAAATGAAGTGTATTTACATATCATTTATAATATAAATAGACTCGGTGGTTTAATAAAATAATCTGCCACTATACTCATGTAAACACATTAACAAATAAGTAGAATGTGGAATCTCAGTTTGCTGATAAATCATGAAAAGCAATAATTTACTTCCTCAACTGTAATGAATGCATTCAGCGTCCCTGGCATGCATTTATAGACTTCCCAGGATGTCCCTAGTCACACTTTACAAATGCAATGTGACTTTAAATGTTGCTTACATATGTAATAGGTGTGCATTGTGTGTGGTGCTGTCTGCATCTTGAAGCAACTCAGACTGTGTATGGCATTGACTTCCTGTGCGTGCTGCTGCCACAGGTACTTGTGGGTCAGGGTAGCATCTGTTTCTCCTGTCTAGGGAAAGATTTCACCATGGCTTTTATTATTCTTGTGGGATTTGTTTGTTTTTCTTTTCATTTTTCCATCCACAAGATTGAACGTAAATTCCTTAAAGTGACAGCTGAGGTTCTTCATAATCTGATGATAGCCCTCTTCTCTATCTCATGTGGCCTAGCCACACCTAGTTACTCTGTCTTCTAGAAACACCTTGGATCCTGGCCTCTATGCCTGACTTTGGAGTCCGTGCTTCCCTACCATCCTAGCTTTCCTCTCCTCTCCAAGTCCAGTAAGACTCAGTGTCCCTACTGTACACACTCCCACTGTGACCCTTCTAGAGCCCTGCTAACATGAGCTTTCTCCTTTGCGCTCAGAACACCACAGTGGCCCTTCCATATCTTGTGACACTTGTGGACTTGGGAGCTTAGTATGGATGGGAAGCACTTCTTATCCCATGTCAGCATAGATGTCACAGTTCTTAGTATTTTGTTGTTGTTTGTTTGTTTGTTTGTTTGTTTGTTTGTTTTTAAAACTGCAATACATTAAAGGAATTTCTCAGTGAAAACTTGAAGGTGAATTCCCAAGCCATACAACCTGTTTAAGTATGCCTGCCTATAAGGAATTTTTTTATAGAACCATTTTTTCCTGCTAGCATTCAAAAAAACATATCATTCATCATAGGATAAAGTACTTTGAAAATGTTGCCAAGATTTAGGACTTAATTAGCATTGAAGCCTTTTTTTTCTTCTAGAAGATACTAAATCAGAGCAGAAATATGCAAATATTCCAAAAGGAAAGACTAGCTCCTAGAATAAAAACGCTTGCCTGTAACAACTAAAATTATCAGTTTTTCTTAAAAGGATGTCAGTCCAAAGTATGTGCAGTTAGTAAAAGAAGCAGGGAAAACAAGGCAACACACAAACCATTTAGACTTCACTAGCACACAAGAAAGCTAGCTCCAGTTACATCCCACCCAGAGTGTAGCCTGCCCTGTTCCTCCCCGGATACATTTAGTGCATTCAGATTACGTTCTGTGTACCAGGCACTATCATACTCACAAGATGGGAGTTCTGCCATTGGGCAGAAGAAGCTTCTGAGAGACCTGTATACCCATCCTAAGGAGAGGTATGCATTCCCTACCACTCTTGAGCAGCTACCATTAAACATTAAAACTGAGCAAATTCTGTTAGAATGATTTTTTCTTTCAGTTGTCATAGGGTTAATGGGCTCTGCCTAGTAAATGAAACTGTGATTCTCTTGCTGGTCAGTAATTCAGTTGTCTGTGAGCTTCTGTTGTTTCTGTGGAGCCTGTTTGTCTGGGTCACATCTCTTGAGCCAAGCTTCAGAGCCAAAGTGAGAAGTTGCCATAGCAGCACCGCAACTGTGGTTCTCACTTAGTCCTCTGCAGTGTCTATGGATAGATCTTGACTTTGTATAGCTGTGTGGAAAGTGCTGCCTGATCTAGTAAGACCATTATTCACATAAAGCCATAAAAAACACCTTGATTCTGGAACCCAAGCAAGGCCAACCCAACCCAAGATTCGTGTCGAGTACATAGCTGAAGCTAACTATAACAGGAGTCAGTCATGAAACATTTTTAATATGTCCATTGTATTTTAGTTTGAAGTAAAGTATCACATTCAAAATTGTTATTAGAGACTGTGATACCATCCCCTCCCCCAACAACATTGTACATACTCTGGTGTGAGACTTTTCCATTGTGGAAAAATAATGGCTTCAAAGATGTTCTGGTGTTTTCTTGATATGTATACCAACAAGGATCTTGTCTACGCTTTGTATTTGTCCTTGACCCTACCTAACCTCCCTTGAGTTTTCTGTCCTGGTTCACATAGTCTGTTTGAACAGTGTTTCAGACAGCAAAACTGGGTAAAGGAATCCTTTGTAAATTTTAAAATGAAGGGTACTGTAATCAAACAGAATTACAGTTTTTCTTTTGTGAATTCTAGGTCTAGTTTTTTTTTTTTTATGTAGTATGACAGGTTTGTTTTGTAGACATTATGCATTAAAATAAGACAGTATCCTTATGTTGGCATTATGATCAGAACAGCTCCCTGAATATAACTACCTGTATATAAATATGAACACCAACTCAATAAGTCTTGTCCGCAGGACTTCTTGGAACACATGTAAGCTATTTGAAGACAAAGAAGACTTCTCAACGTATTATGGACACAGAAGAGGAGTCTGCTGAAAAAGTTCAATTTCTTAAGAGCAGTGGAACCTCCATCTTAAGTGTTGACAGCTTAGAAGCTAATGGTGAGAAGGGGGATGTATCAGGAAGTCACTGTTACTGTACTTGAGAAACTTGTAATGGTGGATTCAGCTAATCCTTGGCTTCCCTCACCAGATCTTATAGACGGATCATAAGATCTCCCCGGAGAATCAGAAGTATGTCTTAGAGATGAAGTCAGCCTTATGTAGATCTGCTTGGTGGGTGGGAGGTTCCCGTGCGATGTCAATAAAAGTATCACTTAGGTTTATCAAAGCTGTACATGGTAACAAAATATATTTATCATTCATTTCTCTATAGAATTGGTCATTTCTGAGCTCCATCATAGTACCCTTGGTTTGGGCTTGGACACATTAGAGGAACAAGAAGAGAAAGAGCAGTTCTTTGCCAGGCTTGAGAAAGGCTTGACATCTTCTATTGATTATTCAAAATTAAATCAAGAACTGGATTCTGATGACTCCACACAATTCAAAGCTTTACGTAGGTAAATACAATTAAAAAACATTAACTATTTTTTGTGCTTTTTTATATTTCTATGTGTGCATGAATTCTAGTAGACAAACAAACAAAATCAAACCTCATCTATTTCTTTTAATGTATGGAGGCCAGGGTTTGCTGGCATACATCTTCCTCATTTACTCCCCAGCTTACTTTCTGAAACAGCATCTTCAGGGAACCTGGGGATTACCAGTTCAGCTAGAAAGGCTGCCCATCAAACTTCAGGGATCTGCCTGTCTCCAGCCCCCACCACTGAGATTACGTGCACACAGCACTGTGCATTGCTTTTTGTGTAGTTTCCAAGGATATGAAATCAGGTCATTTTTGCTTATCTGGCAAGCATTTTACCAACTGAGCCATTTCTATACCTTAAATTTTATCTTTAGAACTATGTTCTGTATTCATGATAGTCAGGGTTTTTCTTGTGTATGGGTGAAGTATGTTGCTATGTAGTTAAATCTCCATTCTGCCTTTAGATACCTGAAATTTCATACCTAAAATACTATCAAAACTGCCAAGTCCTTCCTAGGAAAGAAAATTGTTTTCTGTGGACAAGGAAAATAAAATCCCAGATTACTATTATAAACTTGGATTTAAAAACAATTTTTTTTTTTAAAGGAAGCAAAGACCAGTTTGGTTTAAGTGTTACCTCTGTGCATGGTAACTCTCTTGGTTATAAGGAACCTCATTTATTTAGAAATTCTGGTTGACTGAGAGGGCCACTTCTGAGCATAGGTGACCATTGCCATTTTCCAGTGTTTGCTAAGGTCTTTAATTTCCTTAAGTTATATATCCATGTAGTAATTCTTCTTTTTACAAAGGAAAATTGGGCTTTTTAAGGTTTTAAGAACACAGAGGTAGAAGTTGAAAGAGTTGGGAGAGTCATGGTATGTGGATGACTATAGCCGATTCTCAAGATGCCTGATACAGAGCTACAGTATTACCTGAACTGGCATGGACTGTGGGGTTCTGAGACAGTAGTGTACTTGCAGTCTTCCAGTGCTGTAGACAGTGACAGTTAACAGGAGTCCTCAGTCAGAAGCAATGGACTCTGTTTCTCACAACTGTACCAGTACCCAGTTTAAAGCCCTGTCTCTAGTTACTTTTCTGTTGCTATGATGGTTTAAACACTGCAACCAAGCAACTTATAAAAGAAAGACTTTACATGGGGCTTAGTAATTTCAGAGGATCAGAGTCCATGATGATAGAGCAAAGGCTTGGCAACAGGAGCACCTAAGAGCTCACATCTAAATCCACAGGCTGAGAATGCTAACTGGGGATGCTGAGCTTTTGAGACCTTAAACACAGTGACACACCTTTTCCAACAAGGCCACACCCACTAGTGCTTCCCAAATAGTTCCACCAACTGAGGAACAAGTATTCAAATGTATGAACCTATGGAAGCTGTTCTCATCCAAAACACTGCAGGCCCCTGTGTGGCTTCCATTAAGAGTCCATTGGCATATCAATGTTGATCTCGTTTTGTGGAGTTTTGTTGTTGTTTTGGCCTTCCTGTAAGTTTACTTAATTCTCCTCATAGCTCGTAATGCCTAAACTCTAGTGAAGAAGAGGTACTTACTTCATGGGATAATGTGCATACCTATTCATGCACACACATAGAAAAGCATGTGTGTTTGTATTTAAGAAAACTGGCATTTTCTTTTTATTATTTGTGCTGATCCAAAGTAATTTTTAAGCTTTAATAATTTTTTTTGTTTTCAAAACATTTTCCTTCTATTAATCCCAATTTTTAGCTTTGTTAAGAACTTGGTAGAACCATAATACTTAAGGTGTAACTTTAGAAAATTTAAAACACATAATGTAATATATAGTGTATGAATATACATTAGCCTATAATAGGACGTGTTAAATGTTTTTCCAGCTACCCAGCTAGTGTAGAAGAAGCAGCTGACGATAAATATGAGAATGAAGCAGAGCATGAGGAACTACCAGGTAACTTCACTGAAAGATAACACAACTCATAGTATAAACGTTGATAAGAACAGGGCTGAAAGGTAAACCACATTGTCTTAGAAAGTGCTCTTTAACATGAAGTCTTGCTTTATAGTGTTGCCTGGCCTTGAACTTTTTCTATAAAGCAGGCTAGCCTTAACCTCACTATGTAGACCAGGCTGACCTTCAGTTCAGGGATCCTGTTGTTTTTGCCAGGTGCTGGTATTGAAAGTGTGTATGCTTTTCATTTACTTAAAATGGTTTGACCTAGCTGGGCTATGCTTTTCTGACTAACAAGTTTGCCCCTGGTGTGTAATTGATGAGCGTCTACCTTTTACAAATGTTGTTTACATTTGTAAAAACAAGGTTGTAAACCTTGTTTTTGTTTTTAGATTTTTTGGCATAAAAATGTTGCTATAAAGCCCAACCATGATGTGCCATGAACTCACATCAGTCCTTCTGCCTCAGCTTCTTGAGTCCTGGGGTTACACACCCAGCTTGTTTTATTGTTTTTGTTCTGCATTCTCCTGGTTTACTTAGAGAATTCTGTTCTGTTCCCTCTTTGGGCTCTTTGGGTAAACCTTTTGGTTGTTTGTTTGTTTGTTTGTTTGTTTGTTTTTTAATTGCTACAAATCGGACAAATGTTTGCCTTCTGAGAGTATGTTTAAATAATATTCTAACATCAAAGACCCCCTCCAAATGCCTATTTTTAGGTATTTCTTGTTCCACTGTATGTTGTTACTTCAAGGAATGTAAAGTCTATTTTTGTAAAGACATGTGCTGGTCCTCTGCTTTTAGTCAGTTCCTGTGCTCTGTACTCCTGTGCAGTGGCTTCTCAGCATGAAGAATCCTCTAAGCCATCTAGTTCAGGCTGCTGTTAAAAATAAAGTCTCCTAGCTTTACCTGTTTGAAAATATACGTTACCTTCATTATTATAGAATGTACTCAGCTCCTCCTTCCAAATGGGAAAATTGCTAAATGTGTGTTATTCCAAATTGCACTCTGATATTTCCATTTAGTAACTGAACAAATTATACGAAAATATTACCATATAACATGAAATACCAGCTTCCTTGCTAGGAATCTGTAACAAATAGAGTTGGTGCGAAATAAGAAGGAAATGTAATTGGGTCAGTCTCCAGTCTCAGCAGCCATGGCCAACACTATGAGAGCTAATCTGTAGTACTCTAACCACTTCAGCAGAGGATATTTTACATTCAAAATATTCTCTTTGCTTAACTTCAAAGTTATAATTTTAAAAACAAGAATGTGTTCATAAAATTCAGATACAATAAAACCATAGACAATTAAAGGTCTAACTGCTCCTTTTTGGGGGCACTTCCTAGCCTTTATTGGCAAATTTATCTGTAAACTCTGAGTAAAATGCAATCTGAAAAACCTTCTCCAGCACCTGTAGTGAGGAACCCAGGGGCATTTGGACATTTGGACAAGGGATGACCATATACAAAATTGTGACAAACTATAAAACGACACAGAAAAGATACTTCAAGCAGGATGAGTACAAGAAAGGCAGCCTTAGATGGTCACAATCAAGAAGTTAAAATACAGATGTAAAGAGAAAAGGCCCTCGTTCATTTTAACGCTGCAAAAGAAAGAGAAGGAAAAAGTGATGTGTGGCTTCATTAACTTTTAATGTAAATTAAGCAAAACTGGCTATCATACTATCACACATCATATTTGGCTCATAGATTGTACACGTTATAGTAGGAGTGTTCCTTAAATACTACTTAACTTTCAGATCTCAGAGTTCCTTGAGATAATTACTGTTAATCACTCTATGGATAAGGAAAGTGAGGACAATTTTGAAGCTGGAAGTAGTGGAATAAAGAATTGAATTTAGGCCTCTGGTTCCAGGTCACTCTCTTCAGCACTGTTACCGTGCTTTTACATACTACCTCTGTATGCTGACACCATAGCTTTTTCCATACTGAGAAAGGGTTCCTCCCCTTCACTGCACTGATCTCAACCAGTCTCTTGATTTAAAAACAATAAACAACTTAAAAATCGATGAAAGAGATGTTGGCCAAATAACTGCTTCCTCACCTCCATCATGAATAGACAGAAGAGACTGATTAACTCAGAGATACATTTCCTTCCACTGCAAAGACACTGAGATATAATCTAGGAGCTTTACACCAAGAATTGTCTAGGACTGGAGAACAGCAGAAGTCATAGGGCCTATTTATGTAAAGCACATGACAAAGTACAGAAAATAAAATAAACCCAGCATAGTCTTCATTTTAAATTGAACCCATTCATTAAAAAAAAAAAAAAAACAAAGATCTTGGGAGGCCCCTTCATGCTGACACCTCAGTGGCTTGTACTTGGAGAAACCTTCTTTGTAAGCCAAAGAATTTTTTTGGAATTTGACCTTGCCAGTGTGATCCTTCTCTTTCTAACAATAATTTCCTTCAGAAACATACAGTGATGATTTTGAAGATGCGGAAGATGTTGGTTCACCTTTGGTTACTAAAGATGAAGAGACCCATTCCGAAGAAAAGTCTGAGTCAAGAAAAGTGAACGTTCCCAAACAGGTATGTATCAGTTGTCCTGCAACAGTTTTCTTTCTGACTACTTTCATCAGCACGGCTCACGCGCCATATGAAGACCTGAGATACAGAGTTCTTCATGGCTTTGCTCATTGTTAACTTAGCAAGTTTCAGGGTGTCAGTATAAATTAGACAATTGTGACAGTTGATATTCTATTTATACAGGATGACTTTTTCTGTATAGTTTTCTTAAGGTAAGCTTAAGAACAATTAAATGTTAGTGCTACTTTTCGATTGGTCTACGAACTGACATTGTAGTAATACCCATACTTATGAAAGGCCAAAAATGCCCCTTATCAGCCAGGCAGTGTTAGTGTCTGGAGCTCATGTAATTAAGATAAGGGAGCACGCTGCTCTGTTCACATCTAGGCTGCTTCTCTCCAGTTCTGCGATTCCTCAGTTCTTACCAAGATGTGTTAGGGCTACTGTTGAATATTACCTATGTACTATAATTTATAATTTAAGCTATATAATAGTAATTAGTTGGATTGTTCCTATTTATTATTTTGGTTTTTATCTGGACACTTTTGGGGGACTGTTAGGGCAAGATGTTTTAAACATGTATAAAGCTGTATATTCTCTAAATAGAAATACTTTGAGGTTATATATAAATTCTTTCATTTTTTTATTTATTCAGTACATTCCTTGAATATATATATATAGAGAGAGAGTATATATAAATAAAATCACTCAATTTTTTATATATTTATTGATATATCGCTTATCACATAATGCTCATATCACATATATATCACATATCTCAATATGTGTATATTGAGATATATGTCACTCATATCACATATATTAATATATACATTTCAATATATATGTATACATCTCAATATGTATGTACATTGAGATGTGTGTGTATATATATATGTATATATATATAATATATATATAATATATATATTATATATATATATATATCACTCAGTTTGTAAGAGGCAAGATGACCTGTAAATTAAGAAAAATTAAGGTGACCTCATGAAACCTAGAAATTTAGTGCTATTTATTTTTGAAATTTGGCAGTCTTAGTATTTTGTGAATAAAGCATTAGTTTTAATAAAAGGCATGCTGATAGCACTTATCAAGAAAATAAGCTGTACGTACTAATATGGAACCCTCCTAGGTAGCTGAGTAAGAATCAACATAATAAATTTAAAGTTTCAACTGTAGGAAACCCTACACTCTGCCTAGCCTAGACGGGAATCAAGGACATGCTACTTAAAAGATTTGCTATATTTTAGTATTTGGAAGCATTCCTGTCTGAAGTTATGTCCTTCAAACTGTAGAAGAAATGGGGAAATGGATGTATATTTGATAATTAATTTTTGCACAGTTGATTGATTAATAATGTTATAATTGTAGGCTCCTGTATGAAATAGCCTTGTTACTTTGGTATTTAAAAAAGAGAAAGAAAGAAAAGCAAAATTTTTGAGCAAAGTAGATGAGCTCTTAGCCTCTAGGTACTTCGAGCAAAGCTTTTTAGACATAAAATAGTTTTGGTAATTGCCCAGGTTTAGAAGAGACATGGAGAAGTTCCTACAAAGCTGTGACTCAGATAAGTGTTGGTGAAGGAATCTAGAAAACATAATTTCTGATCTTCTAGCTCCTGCTTCTCAGAGCTCTGTCCATTTTGTGGTCAGTTTGTAAGTTTGCTTTCAGAACATGTAATTTTCTTCCTCTAATATAGGAGGAAGAGAAAACTGGCATGCTGGCTAATGGTAAGTATTAATTGGCAAGTAATTAAGACCGTTCAAAAATCTCATCTAAATAATTTTGAATAAAATGTCTTTATTTTTAAATCTCTCTCTAAGGAATTAAATTTCATAGATTTATTTAAATTTCATAAATTTCTTAATCATGTATCCTTAGTCCTGTCTTGTCCCCATCCTGTTATATTTGAAATATTTCCTTTTCTGTTTTTCTCTAGCCTTTTTTACCTTCTACATAAATGTATAGATACATGGAATCACTTATTGCATTTTGATGTTAACCTGTTATCTTGTATATACCATGAAAAATCCTGTTTGTGGAAACACACACATGATTACGCACTTATACTACATTTATATGTAAACACTTGTTTTTTTAACCATTACATGTGATTAATTTTACTAGACCAAATGTCAAACAAAGTTTCCTACACTCGGTTGTTTTTCTTTTATATTCCTGCAGTTGTGCTTCTTGATTCTTTAGACTCTGTTGAGGATGTTGAGCTTGCTGATCAAGAGAAAGCAACCCCTAAAGTTAAGGCCCTCCCAGAAATGACAAATGGTGAACTAGCGGGAACAGGTAAAGTATGTGGAAATTTGAGTCTTCTCTAGCTACAGAATGCTCTGTGAGCAACTAGCTTCATTTCAAGGAAAATACATGAAATAACCATCTGGATATTAGAGACATTTAGTCTCATAGCAAGAGTTGTCAATACAAGGGGAGCACTGTAGGTGAGGGCTAAGCCGTTGTCATGCCCATCCGCTGTTTTGTGTCCATCACAATATATATATATATATATATATATATATATGTAAAGTGTAATATATTCTTGTATGTAAAGTGTAATATATTCTTGATTTCCCACGTTGGGACCTTTTAAACCATCTTGCTATGGGGTGGGGATCTTTAACCCTGTTTCCTCCTCTTTAAGATAATGTGATAATGGTCAGCAAATGTGGATACAGCATAGTGGCTCAGTGAGATGGCTCAGCAGGTAAAAGTTCTTGCTGTGCAAGTCTGATGACCTGAGTTCAGTTCTCCAAATCCATGTAAAGGTAGGAAAGAACTGACTCCACATAGTTGTCCTTTGACCTCTATATACAAGCTGTTGCATACATGTGGCATGTGTTTATACACACACACACACACACAAATATGCAATACATAGCAATCACACATGGTTATTATCATCACTGGTAGTCTTCAGTTAATAATTGAAGCTGCAATACAGCACTCAAAGCATATAGTATAAACAGTTGATGTCTGTGGGGTCTTGTGTTTATCTAGAGTTCCTAAGGTACATTTGAAGGACATCTTAAAGTACAGTCATAGGTGAGCGTCTGAATTTGGTATAAAAATGGAAAGGCTCAGTGACTTTCTGTTTTGTTTTACCATGTTTCTACGAGTGATAAGCAGCCTGGGTAGGTAACCTGTCAAAGCAGTCTTTTATTAGCATCATAAAATTCTTTGCTAGGCTGTATTACAAAGGTTAGTAAATAGAAAAGTGGGGTTTGCTAATAAGGCTATATTATTTATATTCATTTGTACTTGTCTCCCAGACAGGTGTCATAGTCTTGTGTCTGATGCATGGCTGGAGTAGTCATCACAGGATGGCTGTTGTTCTGTGAGACAAGGCCTTTTCTCTCCAGTGGCAGTTGATAACTTTCTGTAGTTGAGAGCATAGGAAACTTTGGTCTTGTACAAAGTGACTACGTGGAGTAAGGCAGAGAAGTAAGCCTTCTTACTTACATAAAGTCCATCAAGCGTGGTCATTTTGCATTATTGTGGGATGGCTTAATTTGCTTTGACTTGACAAAGAACCTTTCCCCCCTCTGTTTCCAAGCAGCCTTCCTTGCAATCTCTAGTTTGTAACTTTTAGGTCATTTCTTTTTCTGCACATCTAGTTCTTTGCTGCTCTAAGGCAGTGGTTCTCAACCTTCCTAATGCTGCGACATTCTAATACAGTTTCTTGTATTGTGGTGTTCCCCAACAATAAAATTACTCCATTGTTATTTCACAACTGTAATTTTGCTACTGTTAGGAATCATAATGTAAATAATCTAATATGTAGTGTATCTGATATGTAACCCCTGTGAAAGAATCTTTGGCCTTAAAGGGTTAAGACCCACGATTGAGAACCTTTGCTCTAAGGCCTGCAGCTTTCTTCCCACCCTTCACACCTACTAAACAGTATGAAGGTTCAGTGCTGCAGTGCAGTCACTCAGCATTCAGATCTTTCTGTAATGTACTCAGCATCTCATGCAGTGTCTTCATATTTTTATAGAAAAAAGAAAGCACTTTTATGCCTTTTCTTTTTTTCATTAAAATTACTTCTTCAGTTGTTCCCCCCTGTGTGACTTTGGTGGGGTCAGGTAGGTTGCTTCAGTGTAAGAGATGGCAGGGCAGACCTTTCCCCCAGATTGTCTTCAAACAACTCGGCTCTTTAGCTGTTGGAAACTCTGCTCTAATAGTATCCTCCACTTTCAGGCTTTTAGTTTATTTAAGATGTTTGCTGTTCAGTATGTGTATTCTAGTCTTGGTGAGCTCTAGCATGAGCTAGAAAGAAACCTCACTGTTAAGCATTACTACACACACCTCCATGATGTTCAGCAAGTCCTACTTTTAGTGTCGGGGGAAAACATCTCCTTACAAGCTGTGCTCTCTACAGTTTCTGTTGTGTATAGAACATGAGATTATATAAACCATTTCATTTTTAAGTGCTAATTAACCATATCAGCTTTAAGCATTAATTAACTATAAATGTCAAAAGAAAAGAAAAATAGTTACCCTATTTATATTTTTTTCCATTATATGGCTTATTCTTTACTTTTGAAAAAAGCCACTGTTAAAATTAGAAAATATTCCTAAAAATATTGGGTCATTATTTTCATTAGTTTTCCCCAAAATTTGTCAGCTGTTGGGAGGAAGGTACTAGAGCAGGAAGAGTAAAAGGTGATTATCAAGGTTTCTGTTTTTGTGACTGAGTAAATAATGGTACCATTAGCTAAAAATAGGCAATACTGGTAGCAAAACAAGTTTTGGTGAGGACTGTAATTAGGTTAGGAGCATACAACTGATTGACTTTACAGAACAGTGCAAATGTCTTTTAGAGAGTTTGGTGTTCGCAAAAGTGATGAGAACAGAAATGTATATTTGGGGATAATGAAGCAGGCATGTAGTTAAGGCTAATAGATTTGGGAATAATGAAACAGGCATGTAGATAAGGCTAATAGATTTGGGAATGAGGAAACAGGCATGTAGTTAAGGCTAAGTGCCTTATAAAATTAGCTGGGGGCTGCAAATACAACTTAGTTGCAGTGCCTGAATGGTATCATAAGGCTCTGGGTTCAGTGCTTTGTAAAACAAGTGTGAATGGTGCATGCCTGTAATCCAACACTTGATCAGAAGTTCAAAGTCATCCTCAGCTGTGTAGCAAGCTTGAGGCCAGCTTGGGCTACATGAGACCCTTTCTCAAAAAATGAAGGGGTAAGGATCTAGAGACATGGCTTAGAGGGGAAAGGTGCTTGTCATGCAAGCCTGGTGGCCTGATCTCTAGAACCAACATAGGTAGACAGAACCAACTCAAATGTTGTCCTTTGTATCTATATACACACCATATACATGTGTGCTTTGTATTTATATGCACACATATACATCCAATAATAATGATACACAATTCAAAACAGAGGAAAGGATAAAGGGCAGGAAAAAGGGAAGAATTAATTAGGGTTTTAAAAGTATTCAGAGATTTTTAAAAGAACTAGAGTTAGGCCGCTTGATGGGCCATTAATGAATGAAAACTGGAAAAGCATTGACTGGAGTGGTAGGAATTCCAAGAAGAAGAAAAAGGTGTAAAAGAAACAATGGCCAGGTAAAGGACAATGTCAGGTGTCTCACAAGCTCAGAAAGGACCCATGACTAGACTTGGCTATTCAGAAACAGCTTTGAGTCACAACTGCTTAACAAGGTGTTGGAATACTTGGTGGTTTGCAGAGTTACAGGAACATGCTTATAATAGAACTGTTACAGAGTGAGCCGGTACAACACAGCAGAGTGAGAAGAGTATGAGAGAATAGTGGTGATAAGACAAGGGCAGGATCCTTCCAAGGAATGTGTCCATGTAGAAAGTGTGCAAATATTTTACCCAGCACAGAGAGGTTGGTTAAGAGAAGGCATTGACTGATAAAGTCAGACTTTACAAGTACATCAGGACCTGTCGCGACTTGCTCTGACTTCGTACTGATAGCTCACCCAGGATTCTGCTCGACTCCGCTTTTATGGTATTGCCATTGTCCTGTAGCCTTGTTTACCATTCATAAGAGACTAAGGAATGACTTCAGTGTTTTGTCTATCAGGAGGTGGTGCTCAAGAATGTTATTTATTTTATCAGGTGTTTTGTATGGACAAAGCAGTGGTGATACTGAAGCCCTGCATCAGGCTTACTGTCACATAGCTCATTCTCTGGGAGATACAAGTGAACCAAGAATTGAGGCTACCACTGTGGAAAATGTCGTGAGCTTAGTAAAAGAACGGCTTCAAGAAAAAGAAGAGTCTTCAAAGAACATCTCTACCGCCGAATCTGGTAAAGGCTGACAGATTTAGGAGATGGTGATAGATGAAAAGTGAATGGACAGAATTTCTCTACTATGTATCCTCTCTAAATAGTGCCCATTGAAGAAGAATTCATGTGGTGATGACTTCTCAGTGCTTGGATGGAAAGGACATGATTAAATGACACCCCACCTGGATCATCTCCAAAGTTAGAGCTGAACAAAGAATGCAGCTCACATCCTAATGTGCCTTGACCAAATTAAGCAACAAACTTAGCATACATATATATGTGTATTAATAGAGAAGACTATTTTGAAATTGAAAAATACATAGAAAGTATGTATGTGAGGTCTGGGTATAAGTAATAGAGATGTATTTTATAAGTTCAAAGAAAGGGCTCCTGGTATAATTTTGTGATACACACTTAGTTTATTGCACATGCCATTTTGTTAACTATATGAAGTAGAAAAAAATGATTTTGGTGGTATTCAGTGTGTAAATTAAGCAATTTAGGCATTATTTTTGGTCTCTGGTTTAATTTTCCTCCCCTCTTAGATCTGCCCACAGTAGAGGAGCTGATGAAACCTATCAGGATAGATTCCTATGGGATCAGTGGCTTTGAGCTTCAGCCTATCAGGTATGAGGTTTGAGCAGTGCCCTGTGCAGGACGGGTACTCAGCTGAGTGGTGTTTACTGTTTTGCTTCTTGTTTTGTCACAGGGAACTTATAGCCATCTGTTCTGTGGAACCATTCTTAGTAAATGATTAATGAAAAATACAAGCTTACATGTGTCTACCCATGAGCCACTGCTGTCTCCATCAAAAATCTCCTCGTACTAAGAGAAAAAGAGCTACTGAGAATATTGGTGCCATTAATTAGTCCTAATGTTTTCACTGAAAATAAGATTCCTCATCTTTCAGTGGCACATGGATAGTTGATTCACCATAACGGGGAAATTAATGGTATTTTTATATGAATAATCGGTTTTCTGCTTTATGAATCAGTCAGTTCTGACTAAGTCACCAGCTGGCCTCTGTCTCACAGGGCAAGCTCTGAGGTCGTAAGAGAAGTAGGCTTTATGGAAGTCCTCCAGCTCAGTGTTTAGGGCAGTGTATGCAGGGCTGTAGCATTCCTCAGGACACTGACAGCTACAGTAACCTGATGCAAATATCTTTGCATTCGTGTAGCATTTTCAGTATCATATCCTCTTCCTCACATCCTTACTACATATGGGAAGACATCTTCAGACTCCTCTCTCAAAGGGACTCTGAATTAACCAGATGGTGCTGACACTTAACATACATCGCATGCTAATAGTAGACAAGAGCCACACATTCTTACATGCCTTGATTCAGCCCTTCAGCAGCTCTGAATATAGTCCTTTGCTTTCCATAGTACACAGACAAGAAAACTGAGGTTGAAAGTTAAAATAATTGTCCAAGATAGTATGTCTGTACAGTCAGCCCATGTGTTTAGCCACTTGCATCAAGTCACGATAGCACTTGTGTTTCCAGTTACGTTTTGAGTCCCTACTTTTAGCATGTTCTTATTGGGGAAATCTGCTTGTGATTTCTTGGCCTTGTTCCACACTTAATGTAGGTGAGAGGAAAATGACACAGTGAAGCTTAGGCTAAAATCTCCCCCTCAAATGCTGAGTGCTCTTACAGCCATCTGTGCTAATAAGCATCAGTAGAGAGGGGCCTGCACACTCATCGATGTCAGTGTTGCTGGGGTTTCTTAGACATCATGTAAATTATTTTAATGATGTGAATTCTAAAACATACATATTCGTTTAAATATTGAGGACAAACAGCTTTTCTGGAGTAGTCCCTTCTTTTGGTTATTCGAGGTATATACTCATGAAGGAATTGCCAGCTCACAGAGGAATGTGCTTTTACCCCTTGTAATGAACTGGAACAGTGCTTTTCACAGCAGCACTGCTGTTTGACATTTCCAGCAGGACTGCACAAGAGTGCTAATCCCTCCACCCTCTCCACTACCTGTTGTTTCTGGTAACCATTGTAATGGAATGTTGAGGATTGTCTTGGTAAGGGTTAGTATTGCTATGCTGAAGCACCATGACCAAAAGCAACCTGGGGAGAAAAGGATTTATTCAGCTTACACTTCCGTATTGTTGTTCATTATTGAAAGTCAGGACAGGAACTCAAACAGGGCAAGAACCTTAAGTCAGGAGCCAGTGGAGAGGCCATGGAGGAGTGCTGCTTACATGGCATGCCCAGCTTGCCTTCTTATAGAACTGAGGACCACCAGCACTGAGATGGCACCATTCACATCATCCATCAATCATTAAGAAGGTTCCATACAAGGCTTGCCTACAGCCCCATCTTATAGAAGCATTTTTTTAATTGAGGTCCTTCCTCTCAGATGACTTTAGCTTGTGTCACGTTGGCATAAAACTGTACAGCACAAGGATGTTGTGCAAAGGAAGTGAGACAGCCATGAAAAAACGAACACATATGCTCCAAACTATATGACATAGTTGAAAATCATAGGAAAAAGAGAAGAAAGGCAGGAGCTGCAGCAGTAGAATGGCAGTGGTTTAGTGGGAATGTAGTGGGTCTTTGATGCTTGTGGAGTTTCAGCTTCACAAAATCGGTATAGGGGTGGACACAGTAAAGTTTGTTCAACATTGTAAGCATGTTGTACCACTGAAATGTTAGTTTATGTTAACTATGTATACTACAAGAAAAAATAAGAGAATAAACAAACAAGCAAAAAGAACCTGAAGACAAATATAGTTACATGATCCAGGGAACAATAATTTTAGAAATGTCAGTAATACAGCCATTAGCACATTTAAAACTTTCAGTGATCATCAGTTATCTCTCATTCACACCTGGGTCAGTGAGGCTGCACAGGCTCTCCTCTATGTAGGCTTTTAGTGCCCAGTCTTCTGTCTTTGAGGCTATAGTGTCATCTAGCAAGTAAATAAGTGGCTTGTCACTTTAACTTGCGTTATGTTAGGACCAGCACTTGGGAAACTAGTCCAAGGAAGGTGGAAAGTGATTTGCTTGTGTGCCTAGAAAGAAAAGCAAATTGGTTTGGCAGTGTCTTACTAGCGCCCTCCTGATAACCAGATGGCCGATGGCTAACATTTTGAGTCTCCTGGAACTAGAGCTATAGGCAGTCGTGAGTCACTGTGTGGGTGCTGGGAACAGAAACCAGGTCCTCTACAAGAGCAGCAATGCTCTTAACCACAGAGCCACCTCCATTTTTAATGCTATCTAATTTTTTCAGTTCATTAAATGGTTTAATTTTAAATTCTGGTGATTTTTCTGTTTTATTTTTAATTTTCCTATGCTTTGGTTATTTTTATGCATTTTTTAGTGTTTATACTCCTTGATTCCTTGTTATAAATTATAGTCACTTTATAGAGTCTTTTACAGAGATTTATTAAAAAAAATTTCCCTACTCAAATACATGTTGATTTAATAAGAAATTATGAATAAAAATTATTGTGCTGCATTAAAATCATTTGAAATTAGTCAGGCGTAAGGCACATGTTTGTGATCTGAGCACTCAGAGGTGGAGTCAGCAGGATCCGGAGTTCAGAGCTGCCCTCTATTAAAATGTGCATTAGAGGCTGGCCTGGGCTATGTGACACCCTGCCTCAAAGAGCAGGAAGAAGTATAAACAGTCAACGTGATAACCTGTGGGTGTCCTTGGCTCACTGTTGTGCTGTGTTGTGATGACATGTTTAACACTCTATGTTCATTTGAATAACAGCTCGTGTATGTACAGATGTGGGTGGATACCTGAAGAACTTGAGGAATTATGCCTCATGCAATCTATACTGTGCGCTGCTTTGTTTTCTAGCCTGAAGAAAGCATCCGACAGCAAAGAAGGGGAATCTGTAAGCTCTTTACTGTTGAAGATGAACACAAACACTATCTCGCAAGACCCCAGGCAGGCGAGCCAGTTTCCCCACAAACATGATGAAAGTGTGGGTTTACACAAGACAGCAGGTGAGAGCACACACAGCAGCTGTCCAGCTGCTACGGAAGAACATTTGGACAAAATGTACCTTGAGATTTTGAGGAAGAAAACATCTTCGCTATTACCTCAGGATGACAAAACTAACCAGGTAAGAAGTATGTGCTTGGGTTAGCAGGGCTGATGACATCATTTGTGGGTGATGTCATTCCTGTGGGTAGGACTTACTAACAGAACTTCCATTCTCCAAGTTCAAAGTACCACCAAAGTAGCATTTACTTTCTTCTGGAAGTACTTCCTTACACTTCTCTCTTGCTTTTTCTTTTCTTTTTCATTCTTTTTAATAACTACTCTAGGACTTGGAGAATTTCAGAAAATAGTCTCTGCATCCCAGTGTTGCTCATGGCTCATCTTCCTCATAAGTCTGCACTACTGCACTACAGGAGAGTTGGCATTTTACAGGATTGTGATTAGCAACTGTGACAAAATTCACATGTCATTGTGCCTTCTTTCTGTTCTTATCTTTCCACTTTAGAGCTCCCATGGTTCTAGTATTGTATTTCACTTTTTGATTTTGTGTTTTGTATAAAGCATCTCATTTCTGTGGAGTGAGGCAAGGTGTTGTGTTAGTTTCTTTATTGTTACTGTGATAAAACACTCTGGGGAAAAAGTGATGGGGGGAAAAAGTGGTTGTTGGATCACAGTTTAAAGTGCGGCCAGTCATGATGGGAAAGTCAAGGCAGCAGAGATGAAGGAAGAACAGAGCAATGAGTCCCATATGCAACACAGTCGCTTTCGCCTTCTGTGTATCCCGGGATCCCGGTCATAGAATGGTGAGCATCCTCATCACAGTCAGGATAAATCTCGCTCCCTGGCCCATCTCTAGCTAGACTGCCAGGTTGACAGTTCACTAGCCATCACAAGTATGGATGTTCTTAATGTACCTTAAATCCAGAGAAAAGAAAGAAGTTATTTTGGTTGTCATTTCAAAATATCTTCCTCCTTGATGTCTTCATTATTCTAGTAGCCACACACACACAAGCTTATTTTGCTTTATTAATTTGAAGTACTTTGTCTTAATGCTAACTTTGAAGATAGGCTTCAAAACACTGAAAATCTAATGAATTATGGAACTTTGCTGTAGCAGTTTGCCCTTCACAAACCACATTATTTGCCAATCACAATCTTGCCATTTGATAAATTTTCATTTAACAGTAGTTGAAGTTCATTCCGGTACTAAAGAGTTTAAACTTGTTGTGTGCAGACCCCCAGGCCGAGGCTCAGTGCTGGGGAAGAGGGACCTGTGGCTGGTAAACAGGTTTTATATAAGAAGACCAGAAGTGCACCTCCTTTGCTTAAGAGAAAGCCACAAAGTGGACTGTATATGTCAGCTCGGAGCTCAGGCTACGGCAAACCCAGTCCACCACTCCAATTATTCTCTGCTCTTGAAAAGAAAACTCCAAAGGACAATACAAAAAGTAAAACTGTGAGATCCATTCCCACTTCAAATCAGTTTCGAAAGAAAGGTAAGAATATATTCTTTTCAAGACAGAGTTAGATACATATAGTGCATTATTTAATTTTCTTTGTTTCTGTGGAGAAGAGTAGTGAAGAACTGTATATTCCTTTTTGGTAAGTTTAGTTTACAGATTTTTAGAGGATATTAGCAGTGAAGACAGTGAAAAGTGGTTGAAGAAAATATGTTTAAAGTAGAATTGGTAAAACTGATTTGGAGCTGGGCATGGTGGTACATACCTTCAATCTTAGCACTCTGGAGGCAGAGGCAGGAGGATCTCTGTGAGTTCAAGGCCTGCCTGGTCTACAAAGCAAGTCCAGGACAGCCAGTGCTACACAAAGACAAAAAAAAAAAAAAACCTGGTTTAGGTCACTTATTTTGCAACTGAAGATATTTTAAGCTGAAAGGAAGGAAGCCCAGAAATTTAGTTTTGAGATGACATTTTTGGCTTATAAGCAGGAATGAGAAGGCAGTTAGATTGAAAGTCTAGAGTTCAAGAGGAAGTATAGACTCAAGATACCATTTGGGAGTTTATTAAAAGCCAAAAAAAGTTATTTTTTTTTAAGCCATGACACTCACTGAGCATGAGGATGTTCTAGTTAGTTACCTCTTTCTTTTATTATGGTATGCCACCATGACCAAAAACAGCTTGGGGAAGGAAGGATTTGTTTTAGCTTACAAGCTTCAGTCCATCTGTGTGGGAATCCTAGGTAGGGGCTTGAAGCAGAAACCCAGAGGAATGCTGCTTATTGACTTGGTTATCCTGGCTTGCTCAGCTACCTTCCTAGTACAGCCCAGGGCCCCCTGCCTAGGGGTCACAACATACATAGTAGACCCTCCTACTTCCGTTAGCAGTCAAGAAAATGCTCCCACAGACATACCACCCACAGGCCAGTCTAATGGAAGCACTTCCTCAGTTGACGTTCCCTCTTTCCCCGTGACCCTTAAGTTTGTGTCAAGTGGACACCTGAAGCTATGACAGGACAACTAGAGAGTAAACACAAACGGACTCACTATAGGAGATCAGAGAGAACTATAGGAGATCAGAGGCATCTGCAAAGCAGGCAGAGTGAAGCAGGAGGAACCTTGACAGAATCTTTAGTCTAGAGAAGTAAAATCTCAAGGAGGGTCTGTTCTGCCATTTGCTGCCCCCAGGAGAAGAAACAGGACTGAGAACTGCCCTTCAGTTTTAGCAAGCAGGTGGTCATCAGCAATGTAGATAGGTCAATTTCTTGGCAAAGCTAAATGTGCAAAGCAGATTGAATGGGAGTAGGAGAGGATAGGGATGGAATTAGTGTTCCAAGCAATAGAACCTTTTGGAGGAGGACAGAAGACAGCAGCGATAGCTGACTTGGGAGGAGGAGTTAAGTTGAGGGCCAGCACAATAGCACTGTGGATAAAGGTGTTTTCCACTCCAGACTAGCAACCTGAGTTAGTCCTAGAACCCACGTGAATGTGAAGGCTAGAAATTACTCCTAAAGTTTATCCTCTGACCTCTCTAGCTCCACACACATCATACACTTATTGTACACACACAATATTAAGTAAATATTTTTAAATTAAAAAAGGAGGACCTAGAGAGATATTCAGCAGTTAACAGGACTTGCTGCTCTTCCAGAGGTCCTGAATTCACAAGGTCCAGCACTCACAAGATGGTGCACAACAGTGGAATCTGAACACTCTTCTAGTGTACAGACACACATGTAAACAAAACACTCATATATATAAAATGCATAAATAAATCTTTCTAAAGTTTTTTAAAAAGAAACGTTGGCTTTGCTCTTAGAGGCAGTGGTGACTGTATGTTTGTATGCTGTTAGAAAGACTTAGTTGAAAGAAAAAGAATGGACAGTGTAGTAGGTAGAGAACTAATTGCAC
Source organism: Psammomys obesus (assembly GCF_907164565.1). Lineage (NCBI taxonomy): Eukaryota > Metazoa > Chordata > Mammalia > Rodentia > Muridae > Psammomys > Psammomys obesus. The sequence continues at coordinate 1,198,181 of NW_026586662.1, forward strand.
CAGGGCAGCGTCCTTGGCTTATAATGGTGCACAGAGGATTGCATTAGCTGGGAGTGTGAACAGTCGTGAATTGTAGGAAATGTGGAGGCACAGGAAGAGAGAACAAGCTGGCAGCTGGATAGGCACTAGAGGGAGGAAATGTGGATCATCCTTCAATTTCATCAGTTCCTTCAGAAATCAAACTCGGTGCTGTAAGATAGCAATGAAGAGGGAAAGGGAAGATAGGAAACAGGCATTCAAAAGATACTGAGTTGGAGGTTATAAAGTCATTCCATGATTGGTGATAAGATCCCTAGATCATGCCAGTGTGAGTGAGCAGCTAAGGGGGAAGGAACATTCAGGAACCAAAGCTTAGGGCTTGCAGCGCCTGATTATGTTGAAAAGATTGCAAGTGAAGACAGAAGTGTCACAGTGATTTAGAAAGGAATAAGGTGAATGATGGGTTGATAGATGAAGGCAACACTTTTTATGAGTAAAGTTAACATAGTCTAAACTTGTTTTCCCATATTTCAGAATCTTACAGTATTTGTGTCTATCAGAATAAAAAATTACTCATTTTTATGCCAAAAAATGTAGTGATGGACCATATCTGTTCTTTCACTGACCTACTTCAGTCTCTCTTTAGACTGTTAAGTATGGCGGTTTGTGTGTGTGTGTGTGTGTGTCTGACTTTTTATTAATAATTTACCTAGAGCAGCTTTAGTTACTCAGAACTGATATTCTTTGGGCATGGTTAATTGCTACAGTTTGGGTTCCTTGGGAAGTAAACTGGTAAAGGGAAGTGTAGAGATTACACAGATCAACAGTGGCTTGGATTAAAAAATAAGCCCTATTGTATAATCAAATAAAAGTCTTTTCTCTTTGATGTAACAGTGAATCCATAGATAGGGAGTTGGGAGCGACAGCTGAGAAAGATCTTTTCTTTCCTGCTGCAGAATCTAGTGTGACTTCTGCCCTTTTATTTTTGTTTTTAATTATGTATGTGTGTCTGTGTGGAAGTATGTACGGGTGCCCATAAAGGCCAGAGGCATCAGATCCCCCTGAAGGCGGAGTTACAGGTGATTGTGAGCCAGTGGACATGGGACTGAGGAAGCAAACTTAGGTCCTCTGCAAGGAAAATAAATGATCAAAACCACTGAGCCATGAAGTGGAGTGACAATAAAGCAGCCAAATCCTAGTGTTTTCATTAAAATTTCTTCTCTAGAACACTTAGCTAGGAACCTGTGCTTCCATCTTTTGAATACAACTGTGGCCACTACAATTTGTGTACAGTTTAAGGAGCCAGTTATGTTGAGCTAAGCACACTGCTGCCCGTCACAGAATTAGGTATGTGTTAGTGGGGAGGGCAGTGTCCTTGGCCTAGAAGAACAGGTTGAAAACCACTGTTTTAGAGGTTGTTAAAGCCATGTTAGTGTTTCCTGCCTTCAATTTCAATTTTATGTGTTGCCAATCACTTCCTTCCCCTCTAAGAAATATGAAGTGATATTCCCCTTTCCTGTGCTACCCAAACGTAAAGTGGTTTTACGTTTTCAAGGTATATTTATTCTGTCTTGTAATTATATTTCTCTCAGTTTGGAGATGGAGCTCATGCTTCTGGTTATTCAGGAACTTGAATGTCTCTTACCTATAGTGGCTCCAATGGGAATTATTTTGGTTCTTTTTTTTATTGAATATTATTAATTCATTGTTTCTTCAAAGAGAGCTTTGGGGTTTTAATTATGAGGTGTTTGCTATTTGAATTTCATATTAAGAATTTTTTTTCTTAAGTAAGGGGAAAAATACTGGATAGGTGTCTCACTATTAAGAGCACTTGCTGCTCTTGCAGAGAATCTGGTTCAGTTGCCAGCACCCACATGGTGGCTTACAACTGTTTGTGCCTCCACTACCAGAGGATTCAAAGTCCCTTACTGGCCTCCTTTGGCCCCAAGCACAAACATGGTGCATAGATAAACATTCCACAAACACTCACACTCACACTCACACACAAAAACATCAGGAATGGCAAATTCTGTTGTAAAAAAGACTGGCAGGCTAGACTCACACACACAAGACCACCTGTGTTTAGCTGCCTGGTCCTGAACAGAGTATTGGCCATCTTAGAGGATAAGTTGTTTAAAGTGATAAAGCCTTGAAGTTACCCTGTTTCACAGTCTCCTCACACTGATCCAGCTCCATTTGTGATTTCAGGTATCCGGGGGCAAAAGCAGAGATTGACTGTGGGTGGCTTCTGGGGTTGCAGTGACTATAGTGAAAGAGCTGTGGGGTGGGGTGATGCCTCAGCCTGTGCAACAATCACCATTTTACCTTCCCATTGCTGCTGTCCTCATATTCATTGTCCATCCTTGCTGAATGCACCGCACCTTCAACCTGACTTCTGTGATGCTTTCTTCTGTTGTCTGCAATATATAGAAATATTATCTGGAACAAAACTCATCAAGCCTGCAGCTCTGAATAAGCCATCCCCTCAAAGTGAAGGTAGCCTAGCCACACCTAAGAGGCCTGAAGACCCCCCAGATGATGCCCTTGTTCAGTTTCAGACTGTAGGTATTGAAGTTCTTCTTAATAGTTATAATTTTCATACCTTAAAATCATTTTAAAAGTAAATTATAAAGTATGTGTTAATTGAACACTATGTAAAAAAATATCACAGTTGAAGTTGATTAATATGCACAAATAAAATATAAAATTAATTTTTCTTATTTACATCACTCTTACCGTTTTTTGTTTTTTTTTTTTACTTGTTTCTGCCTTTTTTTACATATAATTTAATTTTTATTTTATTTTTACTCTGAAGGTGTCAGATCCCTTGGAATTGGGGTATAGACAGTTGTGAGCTGCCATGTGGGTGCTGGGAATTGAACCCAGGTCCTTTGGAAGAGCAGACAGTGCTCTTAACCACTGAGCCATCTCTCCAGCCCCCGTTTTCTTTGTAGAACTATTAACATGTCATTGCCAGTTTTCATTTTTGTGTTTGTGTTCTAAGTTTTAAACATACAGTAGTGTAATGAAGCAATGCTTCTTTTTGAAAGGAGCCTTCAGGATCCTATGTTGGAAACAGAGAGAAAGAATTACTAATGTTGAAAAGAGCTCAGGAAGCAGAGGAAAAATGGAGGGGTGCACAAGCACTAATTGAACAAATTAAAATCACATTCTCGGAAAAGGAGAAGGAGCTGGAGAACACCATGGAAAACCTAAAGAGGCAGCAGGAGAGAGAGCTCTTCAAACTCAACCAAGAAAATTACATTCTTCAGGCCAAGGTACCGAGTGCACTATTCAGTTTCCCTTTTTATTTATTGAACAAACAAACAAAAAACAAAACTGTGCTTCCTACTAAATTCCTTGTTATCCTTGGTGCCTGGAGCTGTTGAATTGATGTATTTGTCACATAAAATACAGACTTCATTCTTGGTTCTCTCCTTACGAAAGAGTGAATTGAACCATTGGGGAAAATCAAAACTTGGCTCATTTTGATGATTTCCCCATGTCAGCTGTTCTTTTAAAAATATATCAGTGAGTTCATTATGAACCCCAGAAAAATGAGAGTTTTAGCAAGAAAAGCATTGGAAGGTGCAGTATCAAAGCATGTCAGCATAATGCTTCTGAGGCCCTTCTCTCGGCAAAAAAATCTCTGTGCTGACTTGACTGTGGTCACAGCACTTCTCAGTATGCTTAGTAATGGAGGTTGTTTGGGTCTGAAAAAACTATTTTCCTCACTTCTTTCTTCATTTTCCTCTGCAAATTAAACAACTTCTCCATTTTCTTAAAGCTAAGTAGCTTTGAAGAAACAAGCAGAAAACAGAGGTGGCTACAATTTGGAGAAACATCTGATCCCATCACTGGAGAAAAACTGAAACAAATCCAAAAAGAGATCCAAGAACAAGAGACACTTCTTCAAGGGTATCAGCAGGTGTGGTAGTTCTTCAGCCTCTGACAACTCTGGTTTTGATCCTTTAATCATAAATATCAAGTTACATTAAAAATACCGCTGTGGTCATGTAAGATGTAGTGTCTTCACCCTAACATACATCATTCCTCTCCTTTCCTCCTCCTTCCCTCCTGGTCTTCCTCCGGTGCCCTGGAACTCATGGATAGTCCAGGTGAGCCTCAAGGTTGTGATCCACCCCCCAAATGTTTGGTATAGACATGCACTGTCTTGCCCAGTTGACCTGTACATTTCTTTTTTTTTTTTTTCTTTTTTTAATTTTTTTTTTTACTATTAATTACACTTTATTCACTTTGTATCCCCCATAAGCTCCTCCCTCCTCCCCTCCCGATTCCACCCTCCCTCCCCCTTCCTCACACATGCCTCTCCCCAAGTCCACTGATAGGGGAGGTCCTCCTCAACTTCCTTCTGATCTTAGTCTACCAAATCTCATCAGGAGTGGCTGCATTGTCATCCTCTGTGGCCTGGTAAGGCTGCTCTCCCCTCAGGGGGAGGTGATCAAAGAGTAGGCCAATCAGCTTATGTCAGAGGCAGTCCCTCTTCCTATTACTATGGAACCCACTAAACTGCCTTGGGCTACATCTGGACCTGCACATTTCTTATTAGCCAGATTAAAGTAGCCAATTCTGGATTTAAATAAAAACCTAGTTTTAAATCTTAACTCTAAAACTGTGAAGCCATGTGTAAAACCTCTCACCCTTCTGTTTTTATGAGTAAGGACAATAGTGAATAAGGTATAGTGAAATTCAAAATAAAACAATACAGACTAGCCTCATAACCAAGCACGTAGTAGCCAGTCAGAAATCATTACATGCTATTTTAATAGCCATGTTCCTTAGAGATGAGCACATTTTCCTTTGCTTTCTACAAAGTTTGTAATAGAGTTTGACTAGTCTTGATATTATTTTTAGCAATAACAATCTGTACTCAAGTGCTAATGCCCAAGGATGAACTTTTTTAAGTTAGTATGAGCTGTTTGTTTATAGCAGTAGATGTTTTCAGTGGCTTTAAGACTTATCTTCCTTCTCTGCCTTACTTTTTGTCCTATTTCTCTTCTTTTGTCTCCCACCTCATTAATTGTTTTTTTCTCTTTTACAACTATAATCTGAGCTCTGCGCTATTCTTTATCACCCAGAGAGGATTAAGAAAAAGCATTTTCACACAGTTGCTCTGAATGTTTGGCTAGCACACGCTGCCCTCAGTTTAGAGAGATCCATTCAGATTCTTCATCCACTGCTTCATCTTGCCAAACAGAGGGATTTTTCAAATTTCACAGACCCTTAAGTATGTCAGCTGCCCCCTCAGAAGACAATATCCAAGCTGTGTGTGTTGATACCATCTGCCAGGCACTGGTCCACATGTGCTGAGATAATCCATAGTTTGCTACCACCTCAAAAGCTCTTAGTTTTCAGCAAATTCTTAATATGAAGCTAGGTCAGTAAGTTACAGATTAATCTAATTAATTACAGATGAATCTAATCACAGATTCATTTGTTCCATATTGAATTACCTCGCTGTTAAAAGCCAGACTTATGAAATTTTCCTCTACTTCTGATTTTTTCCCCCTTCCTGTCCCAAATCAGAATTGGGTGTATAGCCCCACTGGGCTCTCTCACTCCTAGCCCACCACATAGGTGATAAAGATATGTTGATTCTGTCTTCACTCTGCCTTTTGCATTTGCACTGATGAAATTCAGTTTATTACACTGCCATTAGATTCTTCAATTTAGGGGAATTTTTAACACTTTGTTTTTTGAGTAAACAATTTTAGCATTTCAGAAAGAGTTGTGTCTAGATAATTTGCCTTCTATGATGATAGAAGATGTATGAAAAAAATTTTAAATTTATAAAATTAAAAAAGCAAATTTTCCAAGTGTAGTGCCTGTAATCCCAGCACTCAGGGGAGGCAGAGGCAGGCAGATCTCTGAGTTCAAGGCCAGCCTGATCTACAAAGCAAGTCCACTAGTTAGCCTCGAAAAACCTAAATAAATAAGTGAATAAAAAATATATAAATAAAGGCAGGAAAATTTAAAGACCACCTAAATGATTTATTTACTAACATTCCATTTTATGTTATAAAGTACTGCTAACTTAACTAAAATTCATTTTTCTGTTTTTAAAAAGGAAAATGAAAGGTTGTATAATCAAGTAAAAGATCTTCAGGAACAAAATAAGAAAAATGAAGAGCGAATGTTTAAGGAAAATCAGAATTTATTTAGTGAGATAGCTTCTTTAAAGTAAGTTCTTTTGAAATTCTTACACTTAAATATGCTTAACTGTTTCTAAGCATAATGTTATCATCTTAATAATGCATTTTTTCTTAAAAATGATACTTTAGCATGTATCTATTCTCACTTGTATATTGACTTCAAGTCTCATAATTTTTATGTTACAGAGGCAGAGGATTTTTCTTTTAGTAACTGATAGTAATTGATAGCTAGTATTCTCAACAGTATTCTCAACATATCTGAGTGTGTCGCCATTGTTTTTAAGAAACTGAAACTAGAGCATTTGTCTTTGTCCACACTTAAGCCTAAAATGCTTAATTATTCCCTAAACAATGATTTGCTCAATAATACAAAAATAAAAAATAAAAACCATAGTATCACTTTGAACTTAGGTTCTGTAGAAACAGAAGAACTGTAGAATAACTCTGGAAAGAGAAAAAGAAACAATGATCGTAGAAAAAGAGAAAAAGAAAGACGAGAGGATGTAAATGGTGTGATCTCATCTGAAGGCTAGCTTCACTCTGATGTCACCAGGAAGCTCAAAAGAATAGACTGCTCTATACTTGGTACCTAGCTGAGCCCCAGCCACTGGCTGGGATGTACCTGTGAAGGAACTTGGAATGTCTTCCAGGTTTGGCTGAAGTCAGTTGTTCAGAGAGAAAAAAACAAAATAAACAAAAAACACCTATGAGTTTTTACTATGTCCAGCACTCACTGCAGAGTAGTGGAACACATCTGCCAGACCCTGGGCCATCATCACCTTACTGTTAGAAGGATAAATGCCAAACCTACAACCATGCACAAACTAGGTACTGCCTTCTGCTAGGAAATAACAGTTCATCATTTCACATCAATGTCCAGTCACACAGGATGTTACCAGAAGTTGTATTGACTGTGAATGTCACGAATGCTAACCTTATTTAGTAACAGGCTACCTTCTTTTAGATGGCTTGTAACACAAAAAGTGTAGATATTACAAGAGTGTAGCATACACTCTTTTGTGTAAAACAGAAAAATATACACCCTCCAGTAGATAGAAGTGACAGCTATACAGATTGGTAAGCAGAGGGTGTGTGGGTCTGTGTTTTAATGTCCAGTTCTGGTCAGTGTGGCCCCAAAGCCAGGTGTGCTGAACTGATGCTTGAAAATACTTACATCTTCTTTCTAGATGCTTCTCATACGGATTTCTAGATCTCATAAAGATCCTATCTGAACTGGAAATGTAACTCAGTTGGCAGAGTCCAGGCACAGTATCCAGTACCACTTACAGTAGGGCCTGGTAGCATACACCTGTTATCACAGTGCTCTGGAGGGGAGGCAGGAGGCTCAGAAGTTCAAGGTCATCTTCAGCCATCTAGCAACATAGAAACCAGCTTGGACTACATGTGACTGTGTCAGATATTAGATAAACAAGCATCTTTACTACCTGGCTTCTAGAAAGAACTACTCCAAAATCCCAAACTAAGTGACTTCCATGATAAAATAATTTATTTAAATAACTTACTGAGAACATTAAGGCTATATTATATAGATTTCTTTTAAAAGTATCTAAAAATAGAATCTGAGGTCCAGATGTGTTTTGGTTTTGTTTGTTTCCATGTTTAAAATTGGAATTTTTGTTTGTCAAAAGAAAGGAGGTGGCAACAGTAAGATCAGGAGTACACAGAAAGCTCTAGAAAAATAGCACATTTTTTGTAACACTTCATTTTCTCTGAGAATTAGAAGCAAATGTTTTTAAATTTCATTTAAACCAAAAATCTTAGTATTCCTGTTCTTCTAACGTGAAAAGCATAAGCATTTCCCTCAAGTCTACTTTTTAACATGTAGTGATTCATATAGTTTGGAATTCATTAGAATATTTTGTATTAAAGGAAATACTTTTTTTATTAATCTTTTTTTTTTAATTTTCAAAATTAGAGAACAGATGAACAAAAATCGTTTTCTGTCTCAAGGAGTTGAAAATGCAGAACCCACCAAAACCCAGAGTTTTACGGATCTTCTAGCAGAATTACGGGTAGCACAGGTAAGTTGAATAAGGACTTTAACTATTGAGGTTAGTAATCATAGAAATTTCAGTGTGCAAAAAAAAACCCATTATTTTAAGATATATTATTTGAAAATTAGGAAGTATCTAAGATTAGCATTTAGTATTCATGTGACTTTAATGTACAGAAAACTCTGGAAGCTGGTTTAAATGGTCCCTACTCTTCAGTACAACCTCTCCCTGGGCACTTATCACACCGAGCCACATCACAGGCATTACACTGGGGGCACATATATACTTTGTTTCAAACAAATTCCCAGCTCTTGGAAAAGAACATGGCCTGCGCCTTTTAGTGAGACCCATGTTTAGTTCTCACTGCCTCCTTCAGGCAGCTCACAGTCACCTCTAATTCCAGCTTCAGGGGGTCCAATGCCTCTGCCATCCCAGGGCAGCGTCACCCAGTGTCTACACACGCCGCGTGCTTATGCTTTAAAAACATCAAGATTTAAATGTATTTAAAATATTAAAAAAGAAAGAACATTAAAATACATTAAAAAGTTCTTCATTATAGTAAATACACTCATTGCTAAAATAGGAAACAGTATGAAGGTAACTGTTGCCTTTAAAAATTAGTAACTTTGTTTTGGGAGTGTTTTTTATTAATTAAGTTATTTATTTACTTTACATCCTGATCACTGCTTCCCCTCCCTCCTCTACTACCAGGCCCTCCCTCTCACCTCTCTCTCTCTCCCCCCATCTATCCCTCTTCCTATTGTCCTCAGAAAATGGAATATCAACCAGCCTTGGCATATCAAGTTGCAGTAAGCCTAGGCACATCTTCTACTGAGGCTAGACAAGGCAGCCAAGTTTGCGGAGGGATTCAGAAGCAGGCAACAAAGTCAGAGACAGCCTCTGCTCCTGCTTTAGGAGTCCCACATGAAGACCCTAGCTGCATAACTGTGACATGTGTGCACAGGGCCTAATTCCATCCTATGCATGCTCCACGGTAGGCAGTTCAGTCTCTGTGAGCCCTTACGGGTTCAGGTTAGTTGATTCTGCAGGTTTTCTTATGGTGCCCTTGATCCCTCTCACTCCTTCCATCCTTCCTGCCCCACTTCCACAGGATTCCCCAATTTCCACTTAATGTTTGGCTATGAGTATCTGTATCTGTTTCCATCAGTTGCTGGATAAAGCCTCTCTAATGAGAGTTATGCTAAATTTATGTCTGCCAGTATAGCAGAATATCACTAATAGTGTCAGGGGTGGGCTGCCTCTCGTGGCATGGGTCTCAAGCAGAGCCAGTCATCAAATTCTGTTCTATCTTTTACCCCTGCACATCTTGTAGGCAGGAGAAATTGTGGGTCTAAGGTTTTATGGTTGGGTTGGTATCATAAACCCTCCATTGAAAGTCTTGCCTAGTTACAGGAGATAGACAGTTCAGGCTCCATTCCCCCGTCTCATCCCTCTTGTCCTATTCTCATACCTCTCCCACCTAGACCCCTTCCACCACTCACCCTCCAATATCTAATCTGTTTGCCTTTCTCAGAAAAATTCAAGTGTGCCCCCTTGGGCCCTCCTTGTTAGTTAGCTTCTTTGGTCTGTGAGTTGTAGTGTAATTATCCTGTGCTTTATAATATCCACTTATAAGTGAGTACATACCATATTTGTCTTTCTGGGTCTGGGTTACTTCACTCGAATGGCCTTTTCTAATTCCATCCATTTGCCTGCAATTTTCGTTCTTTTTAATGGCTGGGTAAACTCCATTGTGTAAATGTAACACATTTTCTTTATGCATTCTTTGTTTGAGGGACATCTAGGTTGTTTCCAATTTCTGGCTATTATGAATGAAGCCACTATGAATATAATTGAACAAGTGTCTTTTTGATATGATGGAACATCTTTTGGGTATATACCAAGGAAAGGTATAGCTGGATCTTGAGGTAAAACTATTCCCATATTTCTAATAAACTGCCAAATTGATTTCCAAAGTGGTTATGCAAGTCTGCACATCCACCAGCAATGGGGAAGTGTTCCCTTTACTCCACATCCTCGCTAGCATGAGCTGTTGCTTGAGTTGTTTTGTTTTTTTTTTTTAACTTTATTATTATCATTTACTACAATTTATTCAATTTGTATGCCGGCTGTGTCCCCCTCCCCCATCTCCTCCCGATTTTATCCTCCCTCCCTTTTCTCCCCCTATACCCCTCTCCTAGTCCACTGATAGGTGAGGACCTCCTCCCCTTCCATCTGACCCTAGCCTATCAGGTCTCATCAGAACTGGTTGCATTGTCTTCCTCTGTGGCCTAGCAAGGCTGTACGCCTCCCCCCCCCCCCCCCGGGGGAGGTGATCAGAGAGCCTGTCACTGAGTTCATGCCAGAGAAAGTTCCTGCTCCCCTTACTAGGGAACCCACTTGGAGACTGAGTCCATGGGCTACATCTGAGCCAGGGTTTTAGGTCCTCTCTATGCATTGTCCTTGGTTGGGGGTATCAGTCTCTGCAGGAACCCCAGGGCTAATGTTTTGTGGTTTTTTTGTTTTGTTTGGTTTGGTTTGGTTTGGTTGGTTGGTTTTTTTGTTGTTTTTTTTTTTGTTTGTTTGTTTGTTTTTGTTTTTTTTTTGGTTTGGTTTTTTTTGGGGGGGTGGATTTTGTTTGTTTGTTTGTTTGTTTGTCTCTGTTGGTCTCCTTTTGGCGCTCCTGTCCCCTCCAGGTCTTTTTATCTCCCCCTTCTTTCGTAAGATTACCTGCACTCTGCCCAAACTTTAGCTATGAGTCTCATCCTCTGCTCAAAACCTCAATCAGTGGACTTAGGGAGGGGCAATCATGAAGAAGGGGGAGGAGGGTGGGATCAGGAGGGAAGGAGGGAGGGGCTTATGGGGGGATACAAAGTGAATAAAGTGTAAAAAAAAAATAATAATAATAATAATAAAACCTCAATCAGCAGAGTCTTTCAGAGGCCCTCTGTGGTAAGCTCCTGTCCTGTTCCCTGTCTTCTCCTGCTTCCAATGTCTATCACATTTGTCCTTCTGAATGAGGATTGAGCATCTTCCCTAGGGTCTTCCTTGTTGTTTAGTTTCTTTAAAAGTATAGATTTTAGTATGTTTATCCTATATTATATGGCCAATATCCACTTATGAGTGAGTATATACCATATGTGTCTTTCTGCTTCTGGGTTACCTCACTCAAGATGATCTGTTCTAGTTCCCACCATTTGCCTGCAAATTTCATGATTTCCTTGTTTTTAATAGCTGAGTAGTATTCCGTTGTGTAAATGTACCACAATGTCTATATCCATTCCTCCATTGAGGGATATCTAGGTTGTTTCCAGCTTCTGGCTATTACAAATAGAGCTGTTATGAATATGGTTAAGCATAAGTCTTTGTTGTATAGTTGAACATATTTTGGATATATACCTAGGCATCAGGGAAATACAAATCAAAACAACCCTGAGATTTCACCTTACACTCATCAGAATGGCTAATATCAAAAACTCAAGTGACAACACATGCTGGAGATGATATGGAGAAAGGGGAACCCTCCTCCATTGCTAGTGAGAGTGTAAACTTGTACAAACACTTTGGAAATCAATCTGGTGCTTTCTCAGACAGTTAGGAATAGTGGTACCTCAAGATCCAGCTATACCACTCCTAGGCATATATCCAAAAGATGCTCAAGTATACAGCAAGGACATTTGCTCAGCCATGTTCATAGCAACTTTATTTGTAATAGCCAGAAGTTGGAAACAACCCAGATGCCCCTCAGTTAAGGAATAGATACAGAAATTGTGGTACATTTACACAATGGGATACTACTTGATTCCATTGATCAACTTGTCTGTTTTTATGCCAATACCATGTGGTTTTTATTAGGTTCTGTAGTATAGCTTGAAATCAGAGATGGTGGTACATCCACAAGTTTTTTTATTGAACAAGATTTTTAGCTATCCTGTTTTTGTTGTTGTTGTTGTTGTTGTTTTTCTATTTGAAGTTGGGTATTCTTTCAAGGTCTATAAAGAAATGTTTTGGAATTTTGAAGGGAATTGCTTTGAACTTGTAGATGGCTTTGGTAAGATGGCAATTTTTACTGTATAATCCTACTGATCCATGATCATAGCAGATCTTTCCATCTTCTGATATCTTTAATTTCTTTCTTCAGAGATTTGAAATTCTTATCATACAGGTCTTTCACTTGCTTGGTTAGAGTTACACCAAGATATTTTATATTATTTATGGCTACTGTGAAGGGTGTTGTTGCCCTAATTTCTTTTTCCGCCCATTTGTTGTTTGTATAAAGGGGGGCTACTGATTTTTTTAATTAATTTTGTATCCAGCCCTTTTCTGAATGTGTTTATCAGCGTTAGGAGTTCCCTGGTAGAATTTTTGAGGTCACTTATGTATTCTATCATATCATCTGCAAAGAGCAATTCTTTGACTTCTTCTTTTCCAGTTTGTATCTCTTTGGTCTTTTTCAGTTGTTTTTTGCCATAGCTAAAACTTCAAGTACTATATTGACTAGATTCAGAGAGTGGGCAGCCTTATGTTATTCCTGATTTTAGTGGAATTGCTTTAAATTTCTCCCCATTTAATTTGATGTTGGCTATTGGCTTGCTGTATATTGCTTTTATTGTGTTTAGGTATATGCCTTTTATCCCTGATCTCTCTAAGACTTGTAATAAAGGGTGTTGGATTTTGTCAAAGGCTTTTTCAGCATCTAATGAGATAATCATGTGCTTTTTATTTTCTTTTTAGTTTGTCTATATGGTGGAGTTCACTGATGGATTTTTATATGTTGAACCATTCCTTCATTTCTGGGATGAAGCCTACTTGATAATGGTGGATGATGTTTTTGATATGTTTTTTGATTCAGTTTGCGAGTATTTTATTGAATATTTTTGCATCAGTTTCTGAGTTTGTAGGCTTCCTGTTGTTTCTGTTGTTAAGATCCAGCTTTAATCCATGGTGGTCTGATAAGATACAAGGAGTTATTTTAATTTTTTTGTTATCTATTGAGACTTGCTTTGTGGTGGTCAGTTCTGGAAAAGGTTCCATGAGGTGCTAAGCAGAAGGTATATTCTTTTGTGTTTGGGTGAAATATTCTGTAAATATCTATTAGGTCCATGTGGTCATAGCATCTGTTAGTTTTATTATTTCTGTTGAGTGCCCTTGCATTTGGGGCATAGATATTCAGAATTGTCATCTTGGTGGATTTTTCCTTTGATGAGTATGAAGTATCCTCCATCCTTTTGGATTAATTTTGGTTAGAAGTCTATTTTATTAGATATTAGAATGGCTACTCCATCTGGCTACTCCATCTTGGGTCCGTTTGCTTTGAAAAATCTTTTTCCAGGCCCTTCCTCTGAGGCAATGTCAATCTTTGATGTTGAAGTATGTTTCTTATATGCATCAGAATATGAATCCTGTTTTCAGATCCATTGTTAGCCTATGTCTTTTTATTGGGGAATTGACTGCATTAATGTTGAGAAATATTAATGACCAATGACTGTTAATTCCTGTTATTTTGATGTTGTTGGTTGTTGTGTGTGTGTGTGTTTCTCTTCTTTTGGTTTTGCTGGTGTAGGGTTATTTTTTTTCCTGTGTTTTCATGGCTGCAGTTAACCTCCTTAGGTTGGAGTTTTACTTCTAGTATCTTCTGCAGGGCGGGATTTGTGAATAGATATTGTTTAAATTTGGTTTTGTTATAGAATTTCTGGTTTTCTCCGTCTATGGTGATTAAAAGTTTTGCTGGCTATTGTAGTCTGGGCTGACATCTGTGGTCTCTTAGGATCTGCAAGACATCTGCCCAGGCCCTTCTGGCTTTTAGAGTCTCTGTTGAGAAGTCAGGTGTAATTCTGATAGGTCTGTCTTTATATGGTAGTAGGCCTTTTTCCCTTGGTGCTTTTAATATTCTTTCTTTCTTCTGTACAGCTAGTGTTTTGATTCTGTGGTGGCAGGATTTTTTCTGGTTCAGGCTATTTCGTGTTCTGTAAACTTCTTGTATGCTTATTGGCGTCTCTTCCTTAGGTTAGGGAAATTTTCTTTTGTGATTTTGTTGGAAATAGACCTCTCAGCTGGGAATCTTCTTATTATATTTCTGTTATTCTTAGGTTTGGTCTCTTCATAGTGTTACAGATTTTTCTGGTTGTTTTGTGTCAGAAACTCTTTAGATTTAACATTGACTGATGTATCAATTTTTTCTATTGTATCTTCTTGCCTGACAGTCTCCCTTCCATTTCTTGTATTCTGTTGGTGATGCTTGTATCAATATTTTGGTTCTCTTGCCTAGGTTTTCCACCTCCAGGATTCCCACAGTTTGTGTTTTCTTTATTGCTTCTATTTCCATTTTTAGGTCTTGAACACTTTACCTGTTTGATTGTAATTTTCTGTATTTCTTTAAGAGATTCATTCATTTCCTCTTTAAAGGCCTCTATCATCTTCATAAGATTGGATTTAAGGTCATTTTCTTGTGCCTCAGCCATATTAGGATATCCAGAGCTTGCTGTTGTAGGACAGTTGGTCTGATGGTACCATATTCCCCTGGCTGTTTGTTCTTATGCTGGTCTTCAGCCATCTGGGTTTTGCAATTATTATAGGTTTAAATGCTGACTTCTGAGTTTATCTTTGTTGGATGTGTGGGGTTTTTTTTTTTGTTGTTGTTGTTTGTTTGTTTGTTTTTGGTTTTTTTGGTTTTTTTTTTTTGTTTTTTGTTTTTTTTTTTTTTTTTTTTTTTTTTTTTTTTTTTTTTTTTTTTTTT
>NW_026586662.1:1213093-1256754 GCF_907164565.1 Psammomys obesus
TTTTTTTTTTTTTTTTTTTTTTTTTTTTTTTTTTTTTTTTTTTTTTTGGATGGTTTTTACGCTTGGTTTCTGTTTCTTCTCTGACTTCTGGCCTTAGTAGCCTGGGATTCTGGTAATTAGTGAGTCTTCAGGTGTAATAGGATGTTACCCTGGGGGTTTTGTGGCCTGTGTAGCCTCTGGGATTTTGGGTGCTAACCTTGCCTCTTGCCTCTTAGTCCCTAGTACCAGCATAGCCTGGGTTCCCTAGTGCCAGAATGACTTCTGGGAAAGCAGGTGGAGTTGTGGGCTGGAAAATGGAATCTGGGGGGGGGAGGGAGTACAGTTTAAGGCTGTTGGGTGTATTTTAAAGGGACTTGGTGGACAAGGACTTACTTGGTGTTCCTGGTGACAATGGGCCTCTGGGAAAGCAGGCAGAGTTGTGGGACAGAAAATGGAGCACAGGGGATAGGGTGCAGCTTACCGCTATTGGGTGTGCTTTAGGGGGCAGTTGGCAGGCAGGACAAGTTAGTAAATTTTTACCTATCTCGGTGCACATCTAGATAGCAGACTGTGTACAAATAGATGTATCCTAGTTACCCAAGGTAAAGATGGGGACCCATCTGTCAATCAGTGGTCTTCGTTCCTAGGCAAACAGAATCCTATTTATAAAGTCCTTTCCTATACTAGTATCTTGAAGGATACTGCCTATGTTTTCTTCAAGCAGTTTCAGTGTTTCATGTTTCACATTGAGGTCTTTGGTCCATTTGAAGTTGTTTTGTGCAGGTGAAAGATAGTTTCATTCTGCATGTGGACATTAAGTTTTCCCAGTACCATTTGTTGAAGGGGCTTTCTTCAGCATGTATTTTTGACCTCTTTGTCATGTCATGACATGAAGGAGCAAGCTGGCAAGCTACCTGAAAGAATAGGGAGTGCAGAGTCTTTAAGGTTGGCGTGCTCTAGGGGTAGTGGGTATTCAAAGAACAGCAAAGAGACATTTGTGGCTAAAATAGAACAGATTTCTAGCTCAGTCACAGCTAAGTTATGTGACACTGAAAGTCATGGCTAAGGATTTGAGGTTCACCCCAAGAGAACCACCACCGGAGGATTCAGCTGGAGGTGTGTGGCTAATCCTGCTAGCTACCGTGAGAACAGGCTGTAGGTAAGGTTTATCACAGTAGTCCAGGCAAGGGGTTACTGACCATCAGTGCTTCAAAAAAAAGAACACATTAGGATAACACAGTGGGAGTTCCAATGGGGTGATGAGAAGACTAGAGACTGCAGGAAGTTCAGGGCTAGAACACCCTTTGTCCCTTTAAGACAAAACATGACCTGAAATTTAGGAAATGTTCACGGCAGTATTTTTGGTGGGTTGAGTAAAGAAGAGAATGTCCCATGAGTTATCTATTGGTTTGGAAGTAACCTACTTTTATATTCCTTCAAATATTAAGAAAGAGAAAAACCATCTGATGGAAGACATCAAAAGACTGAAGCAAGACAAACAAGCTCTTGAAGTGGACTTGGAAAAAGTGAAGAAAGAGAGGGACCAAGCCAAAGATCAGATTGCTTATGCCACAGGTAAGCACGGCCGAGGCCATGTCAGTTCTCTATTCCAATCATGAGTTCAAGTAATAGGAACCAGATGGCATCATTAAATCACTTACCCTGTCAATAACTGGTAATCTTTGAAACATTTTAAACTAGTGATAAAATAATATATACTTCTTATTTTTAACAAGAACAATTACAACGTCAAGGGAGAATCAGACATTAGTTGAGTTCATAGCTTTGTGTTGAGTTGTTTAGAGGACTGTAGTCTTAGCCTGGCTGAAAGCTTCCTAAAGGCAGCTGAAACATGCTCTGAAGTATTTGCCATGTGAACACATATTGCTGCATTATTTTTTATGAAATGCAAAGAAAATTTTTCCACCAGGAAAATTTCTGGGAGAAAGATAAGAATAAACAGAATGTAATGGGAATGGGATGGGGGAGTACAAACAAACACTAAGAGGTTTGGAAGTAAAGAAATGGAGGTAGGGCTAGGGAGGGGCTGCCTTGAGCAGATTGCTGGGTAGGTAGTGGGTGGCAGACAAGAAAGGTCAGAAGAAAAAAAAAAAAAAGAAAGGTCAGAAGAGTTCTTTTTGCCAAAGTTAGCCTTCTATCTACAGTACCTTCGGCTTCAGTGTAAAAGCGGTACAAACAACCCATTCTTGAGTGCTTATGAGAAAATGATGTTTCCTTTATTATCTCTGAAGTAGAAGAGGAAAAGCTATTTTTAAAAGTCCAAAACGTTTTTCATATAAATTTATTGTATTACCTTAAGCAGTACACTTGTAAATGTATGCCATTTTTATTTTTTAACTGTAGGCATTCCTTATTTTTATTATTCCTTAAATCTATTCATTTTCTCCTGAAAACAACTTAAATTTCATAAGTCAGTGGGTAACAATTAATCACACATTTCTAGCTAGCCATCCTTGCTATGATGTAGATTTGGATTATGAACACAATCTCTTATCTTCATTACTAAAAGAATCAACTAGACACTGGTCCATGCGTCATTGGTTTATGCCTTTTGTTTCTTCATAATGCTTTCACTAGATTGACACTGAATTTTTATTTAAAATACTGGAATTTTGTTATTTCCATATTTTGAAAAAATTACCATCAGGTTATTGAGTTATTTTGTCATGTAGGTGAAAAATTATATGAAATAAAGATTTTAGAAGAAACGCATAAACAAGAAGTCAGTCGTCTACAAAAGCGGTTACAGTGGTATGCTGAAAATCAGGAGCTCCTGGATAAAGATGCAGCTCGTCTCAGAGAGGCCAATGAAGAAACGGAGAAGCTGAAACTAGAGGTGCTTTTGTACATGAACATCCTGCTGTAGTATCACTCCTGTGTAACTGTTGTCACTGCTCCCTTGCTGTTTGTGTGTTCACCTCCTCTACTGGAGATAAATCCAGGGCCTTGCACTTGCTCTGCCACTGCGCTCTATCTCCAGCTGCAAGCCTCTCACTCTTAACATCTGGATTTAGAGGTAGTTTGGGTTTGGCTTGAGTTTTGAGTTTGAGAATAGTCTTTTTACATAGACAGTAGATAAGTGCCAGCTACTTATTACAGCTTATAGGTACCATATGGCCTGACCCACAGGGGCCTACCTCAAGACCTCCTGTGTGCCCCTCAGTGAGCTGACTCCCTGTAGCCACATAGCAACTTCAGATTAACTCCATTTGCTGCCTTGTCCTTGGTTCTTCACATGCCTCACGCCCTCTCTTCCTCCATCAGAACTCAGCTTAAGTTTCTGCATAGAACTTCCTCCTCCACAATCCCCCAGCCCTGCTCTTTGTCTTTTGATCTGTTCTGTTTTGTTGATCATACATACCTGTGACGTAAGCTCGTAAGCTGCGTCACTTGTTGATTTACCTGGTTAGCTAGCTTATCGACCATCTGTTTCTACAAGTGCAAGGACCCAGCTTTTCTTGTGGGCCTGTGTCTCCTGCAGCCAGTGCTGTACCTCAGAGACATTTGGAAAAAAGAAATAGCTCAACCATTGTCTGTTACAGAGTTAATTGGTGAACTAACATTATTTGTCTCCCACCTTTGATGCTTTCTTGTTGTAAATACACTTCTTGCTTTGCCACATTCCTCATTTGTGGACAGATTGAGAAACTGAAAAGTGAGTGTGGGAGCCCAGCTACTCAGCAGAGGTTACGCTCAAAGGAAAGAGCTCTTGATGCCAAAAGAATTCAGGATCTGGAGCGGCAAGTAAGTGTTAAAGGTGAATTTTTAGTGAAGCACTTTTTTTAGTCCATATTCTGACCCAAAAAGAAAAAAAAAAATATAGGTGGGAGGAGAGTACAGGAGGATCCTAGAATTGGGAATATGTTGCTGATCTTAGGAAATGTTACAAAGCAAGCACCCTGCACAAGGAACATCCAGTTACCCAGTCCCCTGGCCATCAGCCTGAGCCTTGCTTATGCTGGGCATCACAAGTATTCATTTCATGGTTGGTGTAGCAAAGAGACTTACTGTGAAGCCTAAGGGGGGAAAAATGTATTGGAGTAGTTTTGGAGGAGTGCAGATAACTAAAGCATTCTGTGTGGCATTTATATTGATAGCTAACTATGAAAGTACAACTTTCCAGCCTTTGATGAGGGAGCAGGACTTGTGCAGTCACCTCCTGGTATTTAAACAGACAGCTATTGTTTCATCACAAGTCTAAGACTATGAGGTCATCACAGAGCTGAGTGGTTTTATGAGGCGGGAAACTAAGTAAAAATTCAACTTTGTTACTTTCCCAGAATCTTTTCTGGTATTAAGAGGTATGACTTAGTAATTTGGTTGAAGGGTCAAGAAAAGGCTAAGACAAAAGTGGCTTGAAGAGCTAGAAATAATTTACCATGAAGGTAGTGTGGGATTGTGCCCTGATTGTCTTCAAGGTTTAAGGTTTATGTTGACAAGTGCAGAAGCAGCTGTCCTTAACTAGAGGGGACAGGGACAAAAGAACAGGTCAATTAGATGATCTCTTTAAGAGAGATCATGTCGAACTGGATATGTGAGAGTAAAGAAATGCTATGTTTAACCTATGTATATGACTTCAAATGGTGGTGTGGGGGAGATGGCTCGGTCATTGTGGTGCTTGCTGTACAAGCATGAAGAACTGAGTTCAGTCATTAGGACCTCCAGAAAACGTCAGGCTTGGTAGCATATGCTTGTCATCCCATCTTTGGAACCCTGGGGTTTATTGGATAGTTAGCCAACACCCCCAGTCTGCAAGGCACAGACTCCAGCGAGAAGTCTATAAAAGTCCTGTCTCATAAGACCACTCCTGAGGAGCAGCACTCATGGCTGACCTCCATAGGCTCCTAAGTCCAAGTGCAGGTGTGTATGCGTATGCTCCCATCCCAGTGGTGCTCCATACTGGCCAGAAACACAGTTTATGAAAGTACCACTTTTTCACTGAACACTTACTGATTATCCATCATCCCTTATATCCTTGTAGAATACTCCTTTGAGAATATTTTTAGTTAGGTTGTTACATGTACATTCTGATGTGCGTACTTGATCTGTCTCCTTGAGCATTTCTTTTGTAATGGTTCCATACCTAAATTCCTGTTTTATCAGAATATATCACTGATATATTCTCTGTGCTGCAGCTATGTTCTGAAATAGATTAGTTGTAAATAAAATATATTTTCTAGATAGAACATAAGTAATAGTAAGGCTAATTGGATGTTCTTTTTAAGATAAAGTTTACATTATCTCTATTCATACTATTAATTTAATGGAATATTTTATAGTTTTTTAGTGAGACCTTTTGAAAATTGGTTTTATATGCCAGTCATTGGTATCACTGACCAAAGAATAACATTTTAACCCAAAATTAAAGTACAAATAGAAGTTAATTTTCCTCCAAAAATTTATTATATATTTTAGGATATGACATCTTTAATATTAAAATAAATTATTTTAACATTAACTTTAAAACTCTGTTAAAATATTTAATCTAATTCTCTTTTTAAAATGTACATATATATGGCATATATATATGCCTACTAATTTACATTGTTAATACCAGAAAAAATACCTTTGAAAGTTGACCAAATGAAGTACATTTATAATATGAATACCATTTGAAGATGGTATGTTCTGAAATTTCTGCTGTGAGTAGTGTGTCTGTAAATAGTATTTTGAACTCTTAACAATTAGGAAAAGAAGTCTTTTTAGACAACTTATAATAATAAAAAAAAAAACAGCATTTATCAGTGTCCACTATATGCTGCTGCTTTGCAAAGACTTACCAAGACAGAAGTCAGTTGATCCTCCCTGTGTGAATCTTGTGAGTAAATATTGTTGTTATCCTTGTTTTACCCATAAAGCAAGAAATTTGGATTGAGAGAACCAAAGTGCCCTAATGTGGAGTATAACCAGACATGCCCCTAACCACTGTACTACAGAGTGTTTCAGATATGTATTTTTGCATGCTCATGAGCTAGGAAAGTGTTTATAAACAAAGACTGTTGGGTTTAACATATAGTTTGCAGGATGCCATGGCCATAATACCACCTTAAAGCAGGTACAAGCCCTGCCACCTGTAATACCAAGCTGCAGTTTCTGTGTGCTGGGGCACAGTGCTCTCTTACAGAAAACTCTTAAAATATGTCACTGGTTTTTAGACTGAGTGAAAATAGTGTTTATGATGACTTTAAGGTCGTTTTTGGGAAGGGAGAGATGACATTGTGGTTCAGAGCAGTTGGTACTTCTTCACAGGACCCAGGTTCAATTTCTAGCACCTACATGATAGCTCACGACAGTCTGTAACTCTAATCTCAGAGGATACAGTACCTTCTTCTGACCCTCATGGCCACTGCATGTGCGCAGTGCTCAGACAAAACACCCAAACACGTAATTTTTTTTTTCCTTTTAAAGGGTATTGTTAAGTGTCTTTGTCAGGGAGGGCCTGATGGCCTAGACAGGCAGAGGCTTAAGAAGCTCTGTGTCAGGAGACAACTTCCTGAACAGAACACCAACAGCACAGGCTCTAAGAGCAACAATCGATAAATGGGACCTCATAAAGCTGAAAAGCTTCTGTAAAGCAAAGGACATAGTCACCAAAACAAAACGACAGCCTACAGACTGGGAAAGGATCTTCACCAACCCTGTATCTGACAGAGGGCTGATATCCAGAATATATAAAGAACTCAAGAAGTTAAAAAGAAGCAAATCAAGCAATCCGATTAAAAAATGGGGTACAGAGCTAAACAGAGAATTCTCAGTAGAGGAATATAGAATGCCAGAGAAACACTTAAAAGAAATGCTCAACGTCCTTAGCCATCAGAGAGATGCAAATCAAAACAACCCCGAGATTTCACCTGACACTCACCGGAATGGCTAAGATCAAAAACTCAAGTGAGAACACATGCTGGAGAGGTTGTGAAGAAAGGGGAACCCTCTTCCACTGCTGGTGGGAATGCAAATTTGTACAACCATTTTGGAAATCAATCTGGCACTTTCTCAGACAATTAGGAATAGTGCTTCCTCAAGATCCAGCTATACAACTCCTAGGCATATATCCAAAAGAGGCACAAGTACACAACAAGGACATTTGCTCAACCACGTTTGTAGCAGCTTTATTCGTAATAGCCAGAACCTGGAAACAACCTAGATGTCCCTCAGTTGAGGAATGGATACAGAAATTGTGGTACTTTTACACAATGGAATACTACTCAGCAATTAAAAACAAGGAAATCATGAAATTTGCAGGCAATGGTGGGACCTAGAAATGATCATCCTGAATGAAGTATCCCAAAAGCAGAAAGACACACACAGTATATACTCACTTATATAGACCTATAAGATAGGATAAATATACTGAAATCTATCTACCTAAAGAAGATAAACAAGAAAGAGGACCCAGGGTACAATGATCAATACTCACTTAGAAAGACAAATGGGATGGACATTGGATGTAGGCGCAAACAAGTAACAGGACAGGAGCCTATCACAGAGGGCCTTTGAAAGACTCTACCTAACAGTGTATCAAAGCAGACATTAAGACTCATAACCAAACCTCCGGCAGAATGCAGGGAATCAAAAAAAAGGGGGGGGGGAGTTAATACGACCTGGAGAGGACAGGAGTTCCACAGGGACCAAATATATCTGGGCACAGGGGTCTTTTATGAGACTGTTTCTCCAAACAAGGACCATGTATGGATGCAACCTAGATCTCAGATGCAGCCCTCAGAAGCTCAGTATCCAAGTGGGTACCCTAATAAGGGGAACAGGGACTGTTTCTGACATGAACTCAATGGCAGGCTCTTTGACATCTCCCCCCACCTCCCCAGGGAGGAGCAGCCCTGCTAGGCCACAGAGGAGGACTTTGCAACCAGTCCTGAAGACACCTGATAAACCAGTATCAGATGTAAAGGAGAAGGTTCTCCCTTATCAGTGGACTTGGAAAGGGGCAGGGAGGAGATGAGGGAGGGAAAGAAGGAGTGGGATACAGCAGGGATACAAAGTTAACAAACTGTAACTAATATTAAAAAAATAACAAATTAAAAAAAAAAAAAGAGAAGCTCTGTGTCTGTGTATACCAGTTCGTTCTCAGCCAGTGCAGTCACAGGAAGGGACCAATGGGAAGAACAGGAGCTCTATACTCCAGATTGCTGTTCTCAATAGATCAGAAGGGCTGAAGTTGTGCTTTGAGTGACTGTAAGATGATCTCTGTGTGTCAAGCAGGTAAGTTAGATGTTAGAGGGTAATCTTTTGAAATGATTGCGCTCCAGTACCTTTGCTTCAGCATAAGATAGGCTGTAAGCATCCTTGATATTATTCTTGTAGCATAATCTAAGCTTAGATATTAAACTGCTTCACCCTTATGCATATTTGTCAATCTATATATGTTTAACACATTTTTATAGGTTAAAGAAATGGAAGGGATTCTGAAGAGACGGTACCCCAACTCTTTACCTGCTTTGATACTGGCTGCCTCGGCAGCTGGTGATTCAGTAGATAGAAGTACAGTAGAGTTTATGGAGAAAAGGATAAAAAAGCTGGAAGCTGAACTAGAGGGCAAAGATGAAGAAGCAAAGAAAAGCCTTCGCACCATGGAACAGCAGTTTCAGAAGATGAAGGTACATGCAGGTAGCAGATATGGAGTGTGGGAACAGGTTGTTTCCAGCCCTCACTTTAAAAAACTACTCTGAGCATCCTTGCCTGCCAGTGTGATTCTATATAAAAGAAGTCTAGGTCCAGCATGTCTTCTTGAGCTCAGCCAGCAATTCCTTTCTATTTCAACAGAGCAATCATCCTTCAAGACCAAATGTAAATGTGCTGTCTCTATGCAGTTTTCCCACCTTCTCCAGGTCTCCCAGCAGGAAGCGCTGCCTTAGCCCCCGCACTGTGTGTGTCTTTATTGTAAGTGTCATAGAACATGGCAGCTGTTGTGTTGTACTCCTCTCCCAGTGCCTAGTATGAAGTTGTAGCTCAGTAAATACTCACAAATGAGCAAACATTGGTACCTGATTCCAAATAGAATAAATTGTTTATTATTTATATTTCATAATGTTTCCTGACTCCACCTTTCAAGTTCTGGGGTTGCAGGCATGTACAACACTTGAAGGCTTTATAGGCACACATTATCTAATATATTTGAATCAATTTTTAAATGATATTGTTACACCCTTCAGAGACTAGGGCCCCAGTACATCTGATTTGCAAACAAAGCTGAAGACTTAAGAATATGTGAGTGAGTATTTGGACAGAGGACTCATGAACACAGTAAAATGCAGGGCTTTGGTAAGTAATGATGTGTTTAACAGGGTTTTCATAGGTCCTGAAATCTTTCCTCAGATTCAATACGAACAACGGCTGGAGGAGCAGGAGCAGCTGCTTGCCTGCAGGACGAAGGAGGTGCCACAGAACCAGCGCAACAGCACGTCTAGGCTTAAGGCCCTCGAGACAGAACTTGGGGACATAAAGGAAGCCCATCAGATCACTGTAAGAAAGCTGGAAGCCGAAATAGATGTTCTCAAACATGAGAATGCTGAGTTAGCACACAAGAAGAATGACAAAGAGGATCAGGACCTCCAGTCTATAGAATTCCAGGTAGAGCAGGCACATGCTAAAGCAAAGCTGGCAAGACTCAATGAAGAACTGGCAGCAAAGGGGAGAGAGATACAAGATCTTACAAAAACTGTGGAGAGGCTCCAGAAGGAGAGGAGAGTGATGCTGTCTAGGCAGAGCTCCAGAAGCAGAGAGGAAACATCACCCAAAAGGCTTAAGAAAGAAGTTTTGCACCCAACTAGAGCAAATGCAAACTCCTTCCCTGAAACCCTGGATGCCAAACTGTACCACCCACACACCTTTACTGATACACATATTTCAGAAGTTTTACAAGAAAACTACAGATTAAGAAATGAGCTAGAGGGATTGACTTCAGAGCGAAATAAGCTGAAGATGGAATCTGAAGCAGCAATAAGCCATTTTGAAAACTCCATGAAAAGGTAAAAGGTTAATTTGTTTATAAATATATGGGAGCAAAAAAGGGGTTTAATTATGAACCATGTTTTTAGTATAATAGCTTCACCTTGAAATATATTCGTAACCACATTTAAAAAGATGCAGTTGATCAATTGCTACTCTGCTTGCCTAGTGTACATGGAACCCTGAGTTTGATCCCCAACACCACAGAAACAGTGTGTGGTGTACCCATGCCATCCTTGCATCAGACACTTGATAAAAGGCAGCAGAACGATCAGATCCAAAGTCATTCTTGGCTGGGTAGCAATTTAGAGGCCAGGATACCAAAAGATAATATATAAAAAAATAATATATTTATATTTATTATATTGTGTGTGTAGTAGGAGTGTGTGAGTATTTTCATTGTATTATTTTCTACTTGAGGAAACACCAGATTCTGATGAGCTGAAACCTCCATGCTAGTCCAGGCCGGGTCTTTGGGGTGACTGGCAAAGAGTCCCCTCTTTTTACCCTAGTTCTCCCCTCAGACTCCCATTCCTGCCCATGCTCGTTAACTATTAATGCCAACTGCCAGTCAGTTTTACCTCCTTTATCGCTTGAGGTCACTGTCTTGAGGACACTGCCTATAAACGTTTGCACCTGTCCCACCTTCCCCCCTGTACTCACAGAGCGTCATACTTTCCCACCCGTCATCCTTTATTTCTCTCCCCATCATCTTACTTTAAAAATAAATAAAATATAAGAATAATAATATTCTTTAAATGTTCTCATAGTCGTATGGTCATTGTGCCCTTTTAGTAACTGCCAACTCCCTTAAATAGCAATACTAAATTTCTCTACCTAGCATCTCAAATCCCATGGCCACTCTCACATTAATCTCTGTGCCTAACTTGCCATGTTTCTTTGTATAACTTGCTCAGTTCTGATTCAAGTTTTGCTTCTTCCACAAAACGTTTCTTGGCACATGCTCAGAAAATTGCTTGCTCCCACCCACAACTCGTACATAAGCATCAGTCATTGCCAGCCTTGTGGTTCCAGAGAACAGATAGAAGACTGCACTGCATTGGCATGCCTGCAAATACATGGTTTCACGCAAGCAGGGTGAGCATGGAAACGGCACCCACAATGCTTAGGGATTGACTGACAGCAGTTTTGGTAATTAAATATAACCATGACAGCTATATGGTGAAACCAGTTTCTCCAGTACTGAATCTAGTTGTTTAAAGATTGGGGGAGAATAGTAATCTTTCCTAGAAATAATATAAAATTTAAGTTTGTCATTTAAGGTTTTATATAGGAATTTTTTTTTATAGGAAAGTTTTTGCCAGTGTTGTTAGTCTGTTTCTCTGATATGAAGAGTTTTGCTAGGCCCAGCTTGAGGCTGTTCTTTACTATAACAGAGTTATATTATGAGTGGTTTGGTTTTAGTCCTTTTCTTAGAACTCTAACTATACTCTTCCTTGAAGAAATAGCGAATAAGCAACTGATGCTTGCCTGTCAGTTTTAAATTGCCATTGTAGGTCTTAGGAGTAGTGACTGTAGCCATTGCCACTTATTTAGCTGCCTGGGATGCACATACTTTGTCACAGACAAACGAATCATCACATATACAATACAAATTAAGTAAATAATTCTTTGTCTGTGAATTACCATAAAATTATTGTATTCTCACAACATGCATGTAGTTTGCATGCCCAAATAGTAGTGTGCTGCCAATAAAAACCATTAAGAATTTTAAAGAGAACTGCTGTGGTTATCCAAACAAGAACCAAGTGAGAAATCGTGAGTGTTCCTGAATTCTGAGTGTACCTTAAAAGACAGAGTGACTAAGCAGTTGCTTGAAACTCATGCAGCTGAACTGAAACCTAGCAGTCCCTTGGAGACTATGACTCCAGATGGAAGGAAGAGTGGAAAGACCAAATTTTAAACTCCATTTGGGCTTAACTTGATCTCAGGCTGAACAGTTTACAGATCTGCACCCTCTGAGCGATCTGTGAGTGTCACTTTTCCTAAACCCACCACTTTTACAAAACCTAGAAAATGCTAGTCTGTGAGTGCTGCAGAGGCTCAGAGCATGCTGTTGGACACAGCTGATGTGCAGCCAGTGGTAACTACTCTTAGGAAGCCAGTGGTGCTTCCTTTCTAGGTTTTGGATAAGAGTCTGGGCTTAATTACAGGTGTGAGATCAACTTTACCTGTTCTCTTGTATTTGTTCCGTAGGGTCAAGGACGACAGTGCAGCACATATTGAGTCCCTGAAGGCATCTCATCAGAGGGAAATAGAGAAACTCCTTTGCCAAAATGCAGTAGAAAATTCCTCTTCCAAAGTAGCTGAACTGAATCGCAAAATCACAACTCAAAAGGTAGCTGGTTTTTCTGAGACTTTAATAGTATATTTTTAATATTTTGACAGAATATTATTTAATCTGGAAATGTTTTAACTAAATTTTTTTTTCAGGTTGATGATACAAATGAAAAGTAATTATTGACCTAACTTTTATACATAGAGAGGGGATACCATTATTATATACTTACCATTTTACCTTAAAACTAGGCCCTATGGATGTTTATGCAGACTTTTGCCTACACTTCTCAGGTCTTCCTCTATGGCTGAGGTATACGTCTAGCTGACCTTTCCTGTTGACCTCCCTCCCTCCCTCCACCCAAGTGGTTATCCTCATGCATTCCTCATGCATTCTCACCTTCATCACGGAACAAATGACTCCAGTCAGTGAGGCACTAGGGAGAAAGTAATGAGCAGAGACACAGGGCTCCTGCCCACAGGGAGTGCAGGCTTCCAACAGCTGGGATGGGAAATGCTGACAACCAGCATTTCCTTCAACTGCTGTCCTCCTCCTTGGATATCAGGTACATGTACTTTGACTATCTGAAAATAGCTGCCATTTTCTGTACTGTTAGGATGAAAATAAAACTTTTATTTAAAACAGTGTATAAAAGAAATATAAACAGTGATGAATGAAGGTACATACATGTTTATTTTGCTTCTCATCCTTCCTAAAGGTTTTTATTTTCATAAGACAAGCTTAAAGGGGAGACTTCAAGGTGTGTCTGCATTCTTCATACCATCTCTCCCACCTGTAACCACTCCCTACCATTATAATTTAAAAAAAAAAAATCCTTCCTTGGGGATATTTAAATAGGAACAGGTTACAAAGTATTTGTAAACCATTGTAAATCATCAGATGCAAAAATGTTGTTAAACTTTTTGAGAAGTGCCCTATTACAAAGAGGTACATGTGGAAGCACCTACCAGATGGTTGTAAGGAATGAAGATAGTTCTCATGATGTGAGAAGTGTTTGAAACGCTTTTCTGGAGTATTTTTCAAAGTAGCACTTAGGTGGCCCTGCAGATCCTCTCCAGGTGTCAGGAGGCAGCTGGCATTGCAGCAGAGTGACTTGCAGGGACAGTGAGAGAGTAGCATTCTAATACCACAGTAACATGCATAATATATTTTCCTGAGATGATAAACGTAACATTGCAAAGTCATGAATTCCGTGGAAGTCAGTGCCATCTGCTCATTAAAACAGTGAAGGTGTAGTGTCCCAGAGAAAAGAGCTGGCCCTTCCACACATTCTTAGAATGTCTGAAGGAAGTCTTTTCATGGATTCCAAATTCCTCTATCTAAAATTAGGAACTTGTCATTTTTAGTTCACAGGTATTATAACGGTTTCTTTACTTTATAACCTTTTAGTTAAGAAAAAAAAAAAAAAAAAGACTAACATCCTTCTTAGTCACAAAGTATGAGGATAATCCTGCCCATTTCCAAAGCTTACACTTTACAGAGGTTTACTTCTAAAGGGTTTTTTCAGTCCCGAGTCAGCTGTCTTATATTATCTACATAGTAGTCAAGGAGGAGCCTTATTATCCAAATTCTCCTCCTACACTGCTCAGTTTCCAAGATCAGAAGTGGTCTGGTGCATTCAGGGTTATATGGCTGCAGACTAACCCTATTTGTCATAATTCACTAGGTACTCATAAAACATTATCAAGGTCAAGTTAATGAGCTGCAGGGTAAACAGGAATCCTTTGCAGTTTCTCAAGTTCGAGAAGAAATCCTACAGAATCAGGTAAGAAATAACCAAAACACTGGACTAAATAACTTTTTTTAGAGATTTCAGTTAGGTTCATCTGTATGTGTAGATTTTTTTTCAAACAAATAAACATATAGACCTAGAAATCTCTGTCATATAAAGAAAAATCATTAGTAACTTAATGTAAAGTCTGCTTTCAGTTTAGAAAGAAAACCCAAATCTGTTTTAATGTAACTTACACAATGAAACCTTAATCTTTCTTCAACCGGTAAGTCTTGTAGCTTTATTATGCATAGTACCGGCTTCCTGAGCAAAGCTGCTAACAGTGTAGCCCCCTAAAATACAAAGTTTCCTTCCCAAAGTGCCTGAGACATCAAAGACCTGTTACTACATGGTGGGTAAGAATGGTGTTTTTGGAGACTTGTTTCAAGTTACTATGGAATGTAGCGGATTCCAGTCAGACCTACAGATGCAGTCCCAGCTATTCCTGGGAGGACTTTGGCAGCACCAACCAAGCAACAAAGATTGAGAAGCCAAAGGCCCACAGTAGGCCCAAAGCCAGCACACAGAGTGGTGCTTGTTGGTCTACCCTCTAGTAAACTGTCTGACACAAGCCAACATTTATGTCCTTCTAGCTGGCAAAAACCAGTGTTCTCACTAGTCACAAAAGCCATGCTGTTAGAACATGAGGAAAAAAAAAACAAAAACGGAGAAATGTATCCATTTGTAAAAATTGTTAACTGCCCAGTCCTTTACCCTGACTTGAGCAGCAAGGCTTATAAAACCTGGTATGTGCTCTACCTATTCCAGCAGATGGCAAAAAAGACAACAAAAACACAAGATCCACAGCCAGTAACCACATGCAACTAATTCCGTGAGAATCAGTCATTAAAGAACTGAGTTTTACCTTTTGTATTTCTCCTGACAATCAGGATTTGTAAAGGAAGGGACAAGGAAAGACTTTACCTTCTTCCCTCATCTGGGAAAGACATGTGGCTCATTCCTGTAATCTTAACACTCTGTAAAACTGAGGCACAAGTTTGAGGCCAGCCCAGGCTACACAGTGAGACCTTGTTTCAAAAAGCCAGCGAGGAAAAGAGGGAGAGGGGGAAATGGCTTCAGTGATAATTCTTTCGTTAAACTGGCTGCTGCCACCCTACCTAAGACACCATCCATAAGATTCCAGGAAGAATTGGGTTTCTCAGAAAGCCCTGTCAAAGTCTCTAGAAACTGTCAAGGAAAATAATGTTCCTCCGCTCTGTGGGTTCTTAGTTGATACAGGCTACTGTAACAAACAACAGATTAATGAAATTCAAGAAAAGCCAACAAGTTGATTGGCACACACAGTCCTCACCAAGCAGAAGAAAACTCAGTGGCAAAGGACTATGCAGTGGCTTAGAGCTCTGCCCTCAGCAAGTAAACCTACGTGCATACAGCCAGACAGCAAAAGCCACTGAGTGCCGAAAGTAGCAAACTGTGGGAAAGAATAAATGGGAGAAAACTTTCCGAGTTAGGTTTGATTTCAGACTCACCTGGTGTCATCTTCACTGGGCTAATAGGAGCCGAGCAGATGCCAGTAAATGACTCTGTATCCTTCCTTAGACAAAAAGCGTTCACAGAAAACTTTCTGTTTGCTGTGTTGTAGTTATCATCCACAGAAAAACATGTCAAAGAGGCATGTTTTAGGATGTGGCTTCCTGTAACACTGACAGTCATGCTATATCATCAGCTGCAATATCATTCGACAATGCTCATTGGCCTAAGGTCCCTTTGATTCTAAAAAGTTTAAAATATCTATAGATATATAGATATACACATACATACATACGTGTGTATGTATGCATTTCAGTGTTCAGGATGCACACAGAATGTTCTTAGCCATAATCATTAAGCTTATAGGATCTCACAGAATTGAACTAAAGCTGTTAGAACAAGCAATGACAGGAAATACATGTTCATGTTTGCAGGGCCAAAAAAACAAGATCAGTTTTAACCAAGTTATCTTCTTGTTAATTTATGGACACAGTGATTAAGGCAGTTCTTTTCAGAGTAGCCAAGATATTTGAAAATAGGATACATTTTTTACAGTTTTATGCTATTATAAAAGCATCCTAAGGCTTGATAATTAATCAAAACCCATTGTTAATTCAGATATCCTAGAACATCATGCCAGTAGCTAATGGGGCCTTTATAATGCATCATCCTAAGGGAAGAAGGACAGGAGAGGGCCAAGCTTGCTTTTCTAACAGCCTATTTCCAGAGTAACTCACCTGCTCCTCCAGTAACAACTTCAGTCCATTCTACATGAATGGACTAGGACACATTGAACGCTAAACAGCTACAGTGTGTATTGAAGCCGTGTCCTGTTAAAACTTCATAAGCTACTGCCTGCTGAATAGAGATATGCTTTGAGTCTGTATACCTGCTTCTTAATATGGAGTTCATTTACAGGAGCTGCAGTAGCATTGGCTAATATAGGCCTACCATTGATGAAGACCTGTTGCTCCTTAGCCTTGTATATACTGAGGCATTCCATTTCAATTTGAAGGGAAAATTAACTGCTCCCACCGCTGAACAACAAGAACAGTTTCTATTTCCTGCAGCCGAACTGCTGCATGATAAACTGGGCAGTGACAGAGCTCAGCTTCTCTGAGGAGTCATAGTCCTGTGAGCTATTGCTCAGCATCTGAAAGCAGCTGATTGGTGGCTTTTACTTCGTATTCTAGTTGCCCCGGGAAGGATTAAATCCTGTTACTTTGCAGGGCCACACATGAAGGTGCACTATACATTTTTAAAGAGTGGTTAAACCTGTCACATCTTTTGCTAACTTGTAAAAATATTTTTAAGGGCCATCAGAAAGCTGTGACTTGGAAGACTTCAGAATATAGTTAAAGCAAATATCCTCAGTGTCATTGGGAATTTGCCTCTCTCACTTAGGGCACTAATGCCAGGGTCTGAAAGGGCTTTTCAATAGATAGCCTGTATGTCCCGAGCCTTTTTGTCTAAACCATTTTCAAACCACAAAGCTCTTTAAAAATCTGCTGCTGCAAAGGGGTGCAGACCTTTTAGTCAACCTTTACTGTATCATCAGTCAGTCTCGTGAGGCACACATTAGCTCTTGTCTCGTAACAAAAAAAGCTCATCATTTATGAGTTAGCAGTCATAAATCATCAGTGGTACTACTCAAGTCTTCATTTATTTCCTTGCACCCTGGAGTTGGAAAAAGGATTCAAATCTATCCAGAAATCCTAACGCCAGATGAGGGATTGATTACTACCCTATGCAGTTAGTGTATGTGCTTCACTGATTACAAATGTCACCATGGAGAAAAAAAATTACAGTCACTTCATAGAAACCAAGCTGAACATGGAGGTGCATGCTTGTAATCCCTCATAGAAACCACACTGGGGGTAGTGATGTGTTAGTGTCATCCCAGATCCTCCACCTGAGCTGCCAACCTCCAGGTTGGCCTGCACTGCTGCATTTAAGGTCCTGAGCAGTTGACTAGGATGCTTAGAGCAGTATGAAGGCCACACATCATAGATCATAGGAAACAGAAAGAAAGTTAGAGGCCAGAATCCCACAATCCTATGACAAGGCTTGACCTCCCAGTAACCTAAAGACTTGTTACAAGATCCCATCTATAGAGATACCATACTTAGAAAATGGGCATCAAAGAACCAGATGACAAAGGGAAACTTTATTTCAAGAAGAGGGATTCGGGAAAGATCTAGACCAGGGAGGAAGTAAGTGGCATCCTAAACAGTTTTAGAGTTGGGAAGCAACCTAGAGAACAAAGAAAAACTACAAACTTACGCCTGGCTTCCTGGCCATGAGGGGTTTGCCAAGAAAAGACAAATGAGAAAACACCAGTGAGCTCCATGATAGCAGCAGACCAGCAGTCGTCGCTAGATGCCCGTAGTCTTTACAAGCAGTAAATCTTCTTTGGACAGCCGGCCACAAATAACTGTTGTACTCTCACTGAGTGCCCCTTCAACTCAAGAGACCAACATGCTACATCAGCCACACTTAGATTCCATCCTGCCGTAGGGGCTAGCAGATGAAGCCTGGTGCCTGCACCTGCTTCCTAGGGAAGAGCACAGGCTTCTCCATGCCCTGCAGATCCATGACAGAGGCTACCACATGGGAACTAGAAGCGTTCTTCTCCATAATCCATGGCCTCATAGCCTTGGTATTGCTGCTTATAATTCAGAAATTCCTGATCCTCGGGAATTGAGGAAGGTTCCACCTGTGCCCCACAGCTTCTGGAATGCTACTACCAAAGTCCAACACTCATTACCAAAACTAGGGAGAATCTCCGTAATAACTGCAGCCCACAGGTGACGCTGATGGTACAGTTACACTATCACCTGAAGCTGCCCATCACCCAGAAGTTTCCATTCCTCATCTTACAATTCTAAGAATATAGGCATTACTAACCCAAACCTCAACACCACCAGCACTCACCCCACAGCTGTTGATGCAGAAAGGTCCCATCACCATCCAAGCCTGTCCTCTGGACCTTACAACATGCCCATCTGTGTTCCATTTATTAGGCATGTGACTTAACAACACAAATACCAGCCCTACTAGCACTTTTCCCCATGTGACCTGAGAACATCCCCATCCATGTTGTGCAGCTCCAGGACCAAAAACACAGACACAAACCCTCACAGAACTTAGAACCACTTTCATGAATCTGCAGTCTAGACTGTGGAAGTGCTCTCGGACAATGCTGACACAGTCACTGCCAAGGAATCACAGAGACTGAACTTAAAGCTCATCCACAACAGAAACCAAATCACCCTACTGAAAGCCCCTATCATATCTAACTGGAGGAAAAAGAGAAAAAAAGTTTCCCTATAAAAGCTACTTCCAAAAATTGGGAGAAACAACTACAATAGGTACAGAGGCATCATATTGGAACGTAAGAGACATGAAATAGTATACCGCTAAAGAAACATAAATCTCCAAAAGTCCCATTTTGAAGTAAATTTATTAAAATGCCTGAAAAATAATTCAAACTATTGATCCTAAGGAAAGTCATGAAAGGGAATATAAGAAACCAGACAAAGAAATGAAAACAATTCAAATATGAATGAAAATGTCCCCAAAGAAACAGATTGTAAATGAAAGAGGAGAACGTCTGTGAAGCCAATGGAACGCCATTAAGTGGACCAAGGTTTGCATAGTGGGAGTTGCAGAAGAAAAAGGCATGGACATTAAAAGTCCATTTGATAAAATACACAGCTATTTCCCAGATTTTCTAGGAGAATGGAAATTCCGATATAAGAAGCTCAAAGGACCCTCAGCTAGATTCAGCAGCAGCAGAGACCTTCACTGGGCACATTACAATGCCTGTATTAAAAGTGTGAATGGTAGGCTCTTTGCCCTCCCCACCCACCATGGGAGGAGCAGCCTAGTGGGGATACAGAGGAGAACATTGCAGCCAGTCCTGATGAGACCTGATAGGCTAGGGTCAGAGGGAAGGGGAGGAGGATCTCCCCTATCAGTAGACTTAGTGAGGGGCAGGGAGGAGATGAGGGAAGGAAGGTGGGACTGGAAGGGAATGAGGGAGGGGGCTACAGCTGGGATACAAAGTGAATAAACTGTAATTAATATAAAAAATAAAAATTTAATAAAAAAAAGTACGAAACAGGAAGTTCTAAGAGAGACCAAGAGATAGAGTCCATATTTCTAGAAGGTGAACTCTTATAGGCATAAAGAGAACAGGATTGTGTATTGAATTTGCTGAAAGAAAAAAAAAACAGCTAAAAACACTATTCTTAACAAAACTACCCTTTAGAATGAAAAAATAATAATGTTTTTTTTCTTAGATAAGCAGAAACTTGAGGGGATTCACCACCAACAAAACAGGCCTACAAGAAATGAGTAATTTCTACTCTAAAATGAAAAGAATAATAGTGACTATCATGAAAACACACGTTTACAAAACTTACCAGGAAAGCAGATCCCTAAAAGAGAAACAGACCAAACCATAAAGTTAAGTGATAAGAGAGGTAGAACAGAATACATAAAACAGTTAACAAAATGACAGGAGAAAGTTGATACCTGTAATTAATAATCTTGACTGTAAATGGATTTGATTCAAAAAGGACTGGGAAATGATATGCAAATGAAAACTAAGAGCAAGCAAGATGAGCTGTGCTTTATCATAAAGCAGACCTCGAATCAGAAACTAGAGAGACCAAGGGGTCACTGTATAGTATATACTAGACTGATTTAGGCAGACACAAGAGTTGGATCAGTACCACTGAAGTACCAAAAAAAAAAAAAAAAAAAAAAAAAAAAAAAAGTATCAGCTCCAAAGGGATAGACTGCACTGCAGCAATGGTTGGGGGCTCCCAGCACTGACAAACCTCCTAGGCAGAAGACCAGCAAAGAAACATGAACTGAAACACTCTAGCTAAGTGTAACCAGTCCACAGCTCATTTCATCCAAAAACAACATTCTCCAAGGTAAATCATGCATTAGGCCACAGTCAAGTCTCAGTATTTTCAAAAATTATAATCTTATTGTATCTCTTAGACAACAGAGAAGATAAAAGCTATGTCAACAAAAAGATCAGTGGAAAACTTGCAAAATGTGGAAACTGAATAGCATGTTCCCAAATGGCACATTGGAAATTAAGGTTAAAGCAGAAATCAAAACATCAGTCTGGAAACATGCAAGTTGAAAGGACAGCCTGAAAGTCTGGGGGCACCACAAGAGCACTGGGAGGCTTGTATAGCAGTAAGTGTGTGCATCAGAGAGAAACACGCAAAACCCAATACAAAAGATCCCTGAAGTGCTTCCTTGGAAACACAAAACAGACAAGCATTTAATTAAACTAGCCAAGAAAAAGGGAGATGTTTTTATTGCTCTAACTCGATTATAATGGATCATTAGAAATAGTTATGCATAATTATATGGAAAACTAGTAAGCCCAAAAGAAATGGATAAAACTCTTACCTACAAACATACTAAAATCAAATCAAGAAGTATAAAATATAAGTAAAACACCAAAAAATTAGTACAATTGGAGCAGTAATTTAGTCTACGATCTAAAAATCCAGAACCTAATGACTGTGGATTTCTACAAAACTTTATTTAAAAAAAAAAAATTACAGTTCTTAAAATAATCCAAGAAATTGAAATGACAAGAACTCTTAAAATCATTAGGCCACCAATCCCATGATACTAAAACCAAAGATAACAAAATATGAGAACTACAGACCAGTATCTCCAATGAATGTAGATGTGAAATTCTCAACAGAATGCTAGCAAGCTGAGCTCAAGAGCACATCACCTGCTCATACATAGTGATCAATTGAATACCTGTCAGGCATGCAAGAAGGGATTAGCTTGGTGTGAAACCATAAATATGATTAAGACGCCTCATAGAATGAACGTGTTTCCTCTAAAGTCTGGCACAACAAAACAAAAAGAGATAGCCACTGTCACCACTCTTATCTAATAATAATATCCTGGCAAAAGAAAGAGAAGGTATCCAGATTGAAAAGGAAAAAAGTATAAACGATCCATATTTGCAAGTGATGTAATGAATGTTACTGTTAAAATGATTTGAAAGAATTGCAGGATATAAAACTCAACATATGGGGTTTGGATCAATGGCTCAGCACTTAAAAGCACTGTCTGTTCATCCAGACCTGAGTTCAAATCCCTGCACCGACATGGTAGTTCACAACCATCTGTAACTCCACATCCAGTGAAACAATCTGGACAAAGCATATTTTACTGAAGTAAAATAACTATCAACTATTAATATAACTGAGATTTCTGTTGATATTTTTATGCCTACTGAGCATGAATTAAATATATTGTATGCTAATATTAGTTGTTATAAATTAGAAGGTGTAAAAATCACCTATAGTCCCACTACCCCCATTTTGCTACACCCTTTCCTATTCACACAGGGTACAAGCAGTGTGCGGGTACAGTCACTGGTGTATAGATGGGTATGATTTTCAGAAGCTTCAATGTCTGTCTTTTTTCCCTAACAGTATATTTAAATAGATTTTTCTGTTGGCATGTAGCTCCATTGTCTGCTTCTTAAACTATTTAACAAGACTGACAATGGTAAAAACAAGTATATATTGTTTGGTCTGAATGGACTATGCTAAGTACATGAACTAATTCTTTAATTCTAATCATAATGGAGGAGTGGGTACTGTTTTTGTTGTTGTTTTGTTTTGTTTTGTTTTTCATTATAATGATGAAATCTATGCCAAGAATATGAAACAACTTCACCATTGCTACTAGACAGCATAAGAGAAAAAAATGTTAGGCTTGAGTCTATTAGTAAAATCTATGAGTCTTTTAGTAAAAATCTAGGTCCTAGAAATACTGCATTTTGTGGATCAGAGAGTAAACAAGTAGAAATGTCATTAGCTGAGAGTATCTAGAGTATGCTCAGTACTGTTGTCCATTGACTGTGACTCAAGTCAGGAGCATCTGCCATAGGAACTCTGCCGTCCACCTCTTAGGAGTTGCCCCACCCTACAGATCCTTGGCTGTGCTAGATTTCTCATCTATTTGTTGACTTCAAAAGACCAGGAATGGGCTTACAGGTATTGCATAAGATAGCAATGACTTAGAATGACAAAATCATTTTCCAACCATAAAAAGTTGAAAGTGGTTACGCTGGGTTACATGAAGCCCCTAACATACTCCCAAAATTAGGTTTACAGAAATTGAATATTTGACATCCATTCTGTATATAATTATGACTCCCCTCAGCTTTTTGTTCCGTCATAATGCCTGGGATATTTTTTTCTAAATAATTTTTAGTAGTCATTGTACATTTTTGAGACAGGCTTTCTCTGTGTAGCCTTTGCTGTTCTGGACTTACTTTGTAAACTAGGCTGGCCTCAAACTCAAGCAATCCACCTGCCTCTGCCTCCCCAGTGCTGGGATTAAAGGCATGTGCCACCATGCCCAGCTAGTGTACACCATTTGTATGCCCAGCAGTTAGCCTCTCCCTAACCTTCTGCAGACCACCCCAGCTCAAGACAGCATGTTTCTGTGGTGACTGGGATGCCATTGGGATGTTTCTCATTTAAAATACTTTTACTGGCCCTGATCTAATAATGCTTTTCTATTCATTTTCCCCTATCTACTTTAGGTGAGATTGAGGGAATAGTATTATTTTTATTAGATAATGGGTATTTTATATAAGATGTGATTGAATGTGTCAATTATCCATCTTCATTTTCTTATTATTGCCTTAGCTATAGCAATTAGTGAAGTCAGATCTCTGATAGAACATAGAAAAAAATGTATTTAATTGCTTCACTGTGCGTAATGTAAAAATCTCTCAAACCCCCTGCATTTTATTCCTAATGCTATAAAAATAGCTCCATTTTCTCTGTGGTGAGAAAACAGAGGTCCTGCAATGACTAACTCATGAGGGCAAGTACTGTGCCTTTTATCTGTCTACATCCTGGGATCCCAAAAGAACAGTCAGCCAAAACACATACACAACACACCCCACTGCCCCTACTTAATTCTCCTCTGGCAAGCAGTTATTTATCTGTGGAGCAAATTACCAACATTATAAAGTGGTATAAGGTTCATCAGAGAATTACAAATAAAATTACTGAGTTCTTCCCGTGTATTGAACATAGTGCAGCTGCCTGATTGAGCTGTACTTCTAATCACAAAGCAGTTACTAATACCTTGAAGCTGAAGAAAGCGCCCAACTCAGTGGAGCCCCCTTACAGTCATGGGAGGAATGTAGTCCAGACGGTCAGAGCACGAGATCACCTCAGCTAGAGTGACTCTTTACTTTTTGTACATGAGGATGGAAGCTATCCATCCATCATAAGTTCTAGAGGAATCCAAGGTGCCACTTGAGAAATCTTAAACAAATATTCTTGATTTTCAAGATTTATTTACTTGAAAATAATTGTGTTCTTGGGGTTGTGATTTTTCAATCATTACTTCAATTTTAGATTACAAAACTCTTGGAAGAATTGAAAGAAGCCAAAGAAAATCACACCCCAGAGATGAAACACTTCATGGGCTTGGAAAGGAAGATCATGCAGATGGAAATGAGGCACAAGCAGCGAGAACAGGAACTCCAGCAGGTGAGGCCGTGTGTGCGCTGTGCCACGCTTTACTCTATGACCGCTCGTGGCTGTAGCTACTACAGCCTTACCGAAAGCTTCCTCAAGTGTTTTAGTATCTATTTGTGTATTTTATGTATATAGATGTTTTGCCTGTGTGTGTATGTCTGCACTCCAGAAAAGACATCGGATCCCATGGGACTACAGTTATAGATAGTTTGAGCATGTGCTGGGAATTGAACTCAGAACCTCCAGAAGAGCAGTCAGTGCTCTTAACTACTGAGCCACCTCCCCAGCTCCCCACTCTGATTATCTTTTAAACTCATTAAAAATATAGCTTTGAATAGAAAATGAGACTTTAAATCTCAAATACTGTAATACTGATTCTTTATATTTTAAGAGAGAAAACATATATAATGTCCTTAATCACTGATGGGTACCTAATAGTTCTTATAGGTTTACATTTATTTTCCTGGGAGTAATATTCCATTTTTAAATCATGCCAAATACTTATAAAATTTGGGTTGGTGAGATGGCTCACCAGTTAAGAGCACTGGCTGTTCTGTTCTTCCAGAGGTCCTGAATTCAATTCCCAGCAAATACAGAGTGGCTCACAACCATCTATAAAGGGATCTGATGCTCTCTTCTGGGACGCAAGTATACATGCAGACAGAGCACACATACATTTATATAAATAAATAAATGCATATATATATATACATACATTAAATAATTTTAAATGTTTAAAAATAGCTTTCAAATATTTATAAAATTTATATTAAAAGATGACTGTTGATGTATCACAGTCAACACTAGGAGCAGGCTACCTGCATTTAAAGATAGAGGATGTGATGTTTGGTGCCAATGCTCAGCTCTACTCTGCAGCACTTAGCCTGCCCAAGCTGTCATGACAGAAGTCTCCTAGATTAGGTGATCAGAACAAGCGGAGATGTTTTGGAGGCTACAGGTCAGGACTTCTGGCTGATTTGGTTTCTACTGAGGCTGTCTTCCTGGCAGCTTCATTCTTGACCAGCCTTTCCTGGAGGCAAGAAGGCTCCCTGATGTGTCTTCTTTGGAGGGCACCAATCCTATCAGCTCAGGGCCCCATCACCACAACCTAATTTAACTTACTCCCTCACTGGAAATATAGCCACGCCAAGGGTTAGAGTTACAACATGGGATTTTGGGGGGTGATGGAAGAGTCATTTCATAACAGATAGTGAGAAACTTACGTAAACCTTTGAAGACAAAAAGACACATTAAGCTTTATGGTTGATCTGAGTTTTCCACCAAGAAGCCCTGGGTATACCTACTCAGTATTGTCCTGCTCTTTAAAACTGTCACAATACTGTCCTCATTTCCACTATGAGTTGGAACAATAATGTGAAGTTTTCGTGTTTTCAGATAATACAGCAAACACGCCAAGTAGTAGAAAGTGAGCAAAATAAGGAAGTTGAGAAATGGAAGCGACTTGCGCAGTTAAAGAATCGGGAGCTGGACAAGTTCCGCATGGAGCTGGACTCCATACTGGACGTTCTGCGGGAGCTGCACCGGCAGGGCGTAGTTGTGCCAGTTCCCATTGCAGATGAAGTGAATACAGCAGAGTTTTAGTCGGACTTGGATCTGAGTGACCTCACTGGAGGACAGATGAAAACGTGCCACTGTCAGGAAACAAATCCACCACACAGCCATGCGTGAACACCACCAGAGTAACATGTCAGAATAAACTGCCCTGAACCAACAAGGAAAGAACATACAGCATGTTGTATTGTACGGAGAACCATTAACTAATCACATTTGAGATCATTTATGAGCAGGTCCCGTAATGTCAGAAGACCACGACCAGCAAAGTTTACTGCAAAAGGGCTGCTTTCCAGGCTACAGGGAAGAGAAGTGCCCATCCTCAGCCAGTTTATAGGTTAAATGTACTCTTCATTTTCTCTGTGACAGAAAATCAGCTGTTTCTAATGAAACAGGTAGATGAGGTGAATGTCACGCTGGGGACAATCTCGCCAGCTGAGCTGTAGAGCATCCTCAGTAATGGAGATGACAGTTGTAACTTCTGTACGGGGAAACAGCAAGTTCTCTTGGGCTTTTGGACCTGACAAGTAACAGTCAGTTTGATGTGTCCCTTACTGTAGGCCAGGTCTAGTAGACGACAGTCCTAATTTTTGGCAGCTCTAAAGTTACAAAGAGTATAAAAAGTTTTACCTTTTCTATTGAAAAAAAGAGTATTATGTCCATTAGAAAAAATAAAAGTTTGCTTAAAAATAGCTAGTTTATTTTACAATCCCGTTTTTAAAAGCAGATCAGAAATGTTTAAGTCAAAGCTGTAGCCAGTTTGTCTTCAAGTGCCTCTCCCAGTGTGCCTTACGGTCCCTTGCTGGAGATCAAGCCGTCCATAGAAACACATGGTGTCTGTCCTGGGTGCTCCTGCTCACCCAGGTGGAAGAGGCAGGTGACAGGAGGACACCTGGCTGCCCTTAGTAGCTCCAGGCACTGGGATAAGAGCTGCATGGTGAATTTTAAATCAGTGTAAAATGTGAAACGGAACTGGGGATATATTTTTACACTTTAGAGTCTATTCTACAGTAATAGCACATCCTGATTTGGACCACATCCCACCTGCCAGCAAATTCTGAGGCAGTGCTTGCAAAGTAGAATGTTTTGGAAGGGGTAGGTGGGCAAGTCTTAGTGGACTCATGAGCAAAGGTTGTCAAGTACAGCATCTGTTAAATATAAGTGTGATGATTGTCTTAATGCCAACATCTTGTATTTTCTTTCTGAAAGGGGAGTAAAAACATTATTTTCAATCTTTTCATGTATAACAAAGTTATAATACAAATAATTATATTTCAAAGTTATAATACAAATAATTTATTTTATTATTTAGATGTTTGTGTTTGTCAGTACACTTGTCTCTAAGTACATAGTTTCCTACCCCTCTGTCCTTTGGACTGATTATGTATATGAGCCATTCAAAGTACAAAGCTCGTTTTAAAATACAAGGTAAACTTGCAGAAAAGGTTGGCATTGACTAGGTTAAGCCAAGTCCAAACGCATTATGTCTGCATCTGTACATATGCCCTGCACAAACATTTGCCTGGGAGTGGGGATTAGCATATCCAGGTGCTGTTGCAACCCTGCCAGCCTCATCAGTTTAAACGTTCTCACCTTGTGAGGTGAGGCTGCCACGGCTGCTGAGAGAATGCAGGAGAGGGTGGCACGCATGCCCTAACAAACGGCTCTTAATGAAGTGATGGGTTCAAAGGGTCCTATTCACTTACTGGATGTTCCTTAGAAGTCTGATTCTTTTGTTGAGTGGAGGCATCTTAGTTTCATTGATGCTGATGTGTTTGGATACCCAGATAGCCGAAGCGGGGAGGTACTAAGAGCATGGAACACAGTGTTCAGTAACAGTAGCAGTGTGGACGTGCTGCTTGGGAAAGAATATGATCCTACAGTTTGCGACAGCATCCAGGGAGGGCTCTGAAGGAGCTGGGGGTGTGGACCTGCTAAAGTCCAGCGAGCTCTTCCCGAGGGAATCTGGCCCAGAGCACTGTATATTGCAGGCAAGTACCCTTTTGTTTTGTTTTGAGACAGTCTTGCTGCATGGTTCAGTTTTAATTCAAACTTGAGATCATCCTGCCTCCGTCTCCTCAGTGCTAGGACTCTGTATATACGGGCCTCTGAAGAATGCTTTTTGTTTCCAGTGGTGCTGGCACTGGTGGTGGTGGTGGTGTTTTAGTTTTGAGA
Source organism: Psammomys obesus (assembly GCF_907164565.1). NCBI lineage: Eukaryota > Metazoa > Chordata > Mammalia > Rodentia > Muridae > Psammomys > Psammomys obesus. The sequence goes on from NW_026586662.1 coordinate 1,240,950, forward strand.
CAGGAGCTTATCTAGTCCAGTGCTGGGATTTGAACCTAGGGCTTTGCGCATGCTAGCGTCGTTCTGTTGACTGAGCTACAGCCCCAACCTGATGAGCTCTTCATTCAGAAGTGTGTTGGCAGTAACAGCCTTCCACCAGAGGGATTGGCACTCACTGACTGAACCATTAAGAGCATCTCCTGAGTGAGGTCTCCTAGGTAAGGCAGGTGATTGTCGCCATTGTCAGGTAAGCCAGACAATGCCGGTTTGCCCTGAGGCCAAGAGCCACCAACCCTGTTGCTTCTACACCTATAACTGGACTTTGGTCCCAGCATGCTCCCGAGGGTGAGATATAATCTGTAACCCACAGAAGGTGTGGGTTTTCTAATTTATACAGGTAGAATCCAAGGGATTGGTGTTAAAAAAAAAAAAAACTCATGAAGGAAAATTACGATAGATCAGACCTAACATTGATATGCACCCACAAAAGCGGAGATTCTAAATAAAGAGTTCATCGGGTGGGGATGTGGCTCAGTCAACAGAGTACTTGTGTAGCATGTGCAAAACCCTGGTTCAAATCCCAGCACTGGACTAGATGAGAGCCTGTCTCAAAACTGAATTTTGCATTTCAAGGAGTTAGTAAGTGTTCCTAACAGTTTGTTTGACTGAAGCAGGCAAATTGGAGGCATTTAAGGGGAAAAAATGTCACCATGTTTTGTCGCTTACCTATTAATATACTGCAAGGGTCCAGGAGGCCACTGTGCCCGCCTGCATGTATAGGTGGGCTCTGTACTGTCTCAGGTTTTTTTGAAACAGCTTCCTGGGGACACTGTTTTGTCATCCTGATGTCTGACAGGCTCATTTGGATTAATTCCAGAGGGAGGGACAATGTACATCTTTGCTCTTTATCAAACAAAAACAAAAAAACCTTCTCTTCAATAGTAATAATAATCACCCATTCAGAGCTTGAGAAACAATTCAGATCCCATTCTGCTGACCAAAAGTAATATTAACAGGATGTGTTAGAGAGAATTAAAGAAATGAATATGAATATGAATATATAAGAAGAGTGATGTTTTGCCAGGAGTTAAGAGACTTCTAATGGGCCTCAGCAAAGCCCTTGTGGCCTCCACCTTCCTTCTCCATGGTATTTTAAACTTTAAGACGTGGCATCGTGATTCTTCTCTGTCTGTTAGTATTGCAAATTAGAAGAAGCAGTTATAGTCCTTGCCTCTCTCTTGGCCCATCACTTGCAAAACCGATGTGTTGCCCAGGACATGGGCGTGAGGGCCCTGGCACTGATTAGGTCATCCTGGATGACCTTCAAAATCTGTCTTCCTAATGATTTCATGACTCCTAAGAGAAAACTCACTGCCAAAGTGGCTTCAGCACAATGACTACTCTGCCATGGTGTTTTATAAAATTAAGTACATTTATATATATGTGTTTTTTTGTTGTTTGTTTGGAAACAGCATCTGGCTCTGTGACCCAGGATGGCCTTGAACTCCTGGCATTCCTCTCAGTATCCTAAGTGCTGGGAATACAGGCGTGCCATTCTGGATTTAAAATCAAAATGTTCTAGGATCTTTCAAATCATCAACTGAGATTCGATTTAGGATGAAATTCTTGGGGTGCTTCTTCTCTTCTGACAAATCATAAATCAGCCTTTAAGTAGTCGTGACGCTTTCCTAAGGATTAGTGGCATGAAGCAAGTAAGTAGGATTCTCAGAATTTCACCAGAAGTAGTGAGAGTAGAAAGAAAGATGAACAAAACAGAGGTATTCACAAGTGACCTCAGCTTTACATGGCTCACAGGAAAAATCATTACCCGGGTGTCACAGGTCACAGAGCATGGTGAGAAGGCCGGTCCTCTCATGTAACCTCATGCAGTTGACTCTAGTCAGCTCCACAAAGGCCTCAACACATTCTTGTGCTACATTCACTGGGAAAAATGACCAAAATTCCAGACAGCAGCAGGCTGTTAGGGGCAGGGACATACCTGTAGCTGCTCCCAATGGAGGGCCAGAATTGGGCTAGGAAGGAATATAGTAGTAGCTCAGAGGCAGGAACCACCAAGTTAGCTCCTAGGCGAGAGCTAAGACATAAACTATAGCCTTAAAACCTAATGGAATTGCTGCCCTTGGTTTTTTAAATGTATTGGGACCTGTGACCCGTGAACAGAAGTTTATACCCTGTATTTTAGACTTGTAACACCAAGAAACCAAAAATATTTTCTAGTTTTACAGGTCTGTAGCTGGAGATGACTTTTTACCCAGGACTTACTAACACCTGGTATGGATGGTTAAAATAATGACAATATGTAGCTTGCCGTTGATATTGTAACATGTTGAAACTCTAGCATTTTGAGATAACTATATTCTGCATGGAGGATGAGCTGGACCAAGAAAACAGGAAAGGCTACTGACTTTTAACATGCCCACATTCTCTGGAAAACTAATCCTGTGTTCCCTTTCAAGACAGAAGGGACCCTGGCAGATGAGATTTGAAAAAAAAAAAAAAAAAAGACGAGACTTGAAATGGGTTATCCTTGGTTATCCAGTGTAACTCCAGATTCCTTGTAAGGACATAGAGCAATAAGAGATAGAAAAGAGGAGGTCACAGTGCCATCGGGTCATGATCCAAGGATTAAGCTGCCTGTGGAAACTGACAAAGACAAAATAATGGATGCTTTCCTCAGAGCCTCCTATATTAGCTTTCTCTGACTGTGCAAAAATGCCTGAAAAAAAAAAAGAAAATGTATTTTGGCTCATGGTTTCAGAGGCCTCAAACCATAGTTATTTGGTCCATCTTTTCTGGGCCTGTGGCAGCACATCATGACAGCAAAGAGTATGGTGGAGGAGGCTGCTCACCTCAGGGTGGCCAGGGCACGGAAGGGCCAGCAACAAGATTTCCAACGCCCACCAACAACTAGGTTCTCTACCTCGTATGTTTCTGTTACCTCCATTAGTCCATTAAACTAGGAAGCTGTTAACTAATCCATAATGAGCTCGTAGTCCTAGTGAGCCAATCATATCGTAGAATCCCACATCTGGTCATTACTGTGCTGGGGACCAAGTCCTCAACCCATGAACCCTTGGAGGACATTCCAAGTCCAAACCACAGCTTTTCTAGATGGAACTCAACCACAATAATACTGTTTTTAGCTGTCTGGGACAGGTTATGGACTTGTGCACTATGGTGTTAAGGAAATAAGTTTGTGTTGCTTTAAGAAACTGCCCTAATTTACTATAACAGCAATGGAAAATTAACTCAGAACAAACATTTTTGTGATGCACCTGCAGCCTGCTGGGCTAAAATGAAGCTCTTGGTCTTGCTCAGAAATCTTGTATCTGCTGGAAACATCCATGATACTGAGAGAGCCTAACCTGCTAACTTGTAAGAGCTTGTGAAGTGTTAGGTTTTTTGTGGTTCTTAACAGTATTTAAAATTATATATTCGGGAACATTTTTCCTGCTCTTTAATACTCCAAGTCCTCTTTTGGCTAATCAACTTCACAACATGCTATCACTTAAATAGCTTTCAAACATAATTAAGGAGCAGCCCATTATTAATATTTGGTTGAAAAATTGTTAATACTCATGCAAGCTAATAAGATCAATCTTGTTGGTTCCATAAAAATATATGTGAAGGTATCATGTCTCTGTCTGCAAGAACTCATTAATGTGGCTTTAATGATGTAATACTAAGCAGCCCATGTTTTATCCTACTTTGTGTTAGTCTCTTAAAGGATTGTATTTCCTTCCTTCAAAGACATTATAGGAAAGGAATTTCCTTGGGTGGAACTGTTCCCAAACAGAGCTCCTATGTGACTGAGTCCAGCATCCCTGAGACACTGTCAGCACACACACTCTCAGAAATCAAGAGACACTGTAGACACAGCAGAGGACAGCTTTTTAGAGATACAGAAAACGTCCTGTGTTAAAATTAAACCAGAGAAAATTCCTGTTCAAGCAAATGCTTTTATTTTGCAACTTAGGCAAGACAAATGGTGGACAGACTCCTAAAGGAGATGCCACCCAGAGATTAGCAGCTGGTCATGCATGCAACTCGCTGTTTGCAGAACCAAGTAGCCCCTGACACCAGCAAAGGGTTGATTCCTTTGTGCAGTGAACATCATGTTGCTCACATTAACATAGCACCATCCTGAACATCTGTTAGTGTGGTATAAACAAACCACTGATCATCTCAGCTCCGAGCCAGGCAGCTAACACCTACACAGCTGCCAAGCAGACAGACAGCACAGCAAATAGTATCCTCTTATTCTGAAGCCAAATACTTCAGCAGTGTGAGCACAGGGACGCAAACAGGGACATCCAGAAGGGACCCACATCAGCCAGATGACAATCTGCCCTACCCTTTTTTTGAGAGCACAAATGCTCGTGAAATACTTTAGGCTGGTACTCGCTGGCGTCAAAGCTGTCCCAGGTTTAAAGCACAGGTGGGTGGAGTTGCTCACATAAACTGCCTCAACATAACTCAGCAGGAACACTGTCCACAGTGTGTATGAGTCTCCTGGTATTGGGTAAAGGTTCCCCTAACTAAAGTACGACTCAGAGAAGGACTGAGCAGAGAGCGGGGAGGTACCAAGACCTGGGGAATCTGCAATGAAAGCCAGGATGCCATGATCTATTTTCTACTGCTTATATATTTCTGAGCCTGTCTTGAAGGCTAAGTCTGAAAGTCACAAAATGCTAGAGCTGGGATGGGTCATCACTCTGGACAGGCACTTTACCTGTAAAGCCGTGGTGGTCCAGAGAGGTAAAGCAACTTTTATACATGCAATGGGCTAAATTAGAATGCAGTGATCTACCCCTCATCCAGCGTAGATCATATGCAGCCAATTGTTTCAATAAAGAAGCTTTAATACTGTAAATGCGTTTTCAATCCAAAAAAAAAAAAAAATTATCCCCACCCCAAAAAAAGAAAAACAAAACCAACAAAATGGTGCCTTCCATCTCCAACCTTCCCCTCTATCACTAAGTCCCAGGTCTAGCCTTAGGCCTTAAACTTTAAACACTGTTCATCATTCTCTCTCTCTCTCTCTCTCTCTCTCTCTCTCTCTCTCTCTCTCTCTCCTTCTCCCTCTTCCTCTCCCTGTCTTTCTCTATGCACACACACACAAAGTTTGGGTGGCTTGAGGTTTCTTGCTATACAGAGACAGACGCATCCCCAGGAGAGCACCCATAAGCGTTTCTCAGCCCAGGTCTATACGCGAGGTCTGGGAAACTGGCTTATTTTCTAGAAGGACAGGTGGTTCCGAAATCAGAAGATCATCCTCTCCGAAGGAGGAGTTCTGGTCCGTGTTCACGAAGTTGGGGATGTCAAACTTCATAAACCTGCTTAGCTCCTCCTCCTCAGGCCTCCCACTGCTTCTGATGGCTTCCTGGAATTGGACATCACTGTCGATGGCTGTTGTTTGGTGGCAAACTTTAACCCTGTCCAAGTGCTCCACTTCATTGATGTAACAATGGAAAAGAGACCTGGACTCCTCGTTGCCCTGACGAGAAAACACCTTGTCTGATTCCAGTGGCTTCCCAAAGTCTGACACAAAGCTGTTCATTCTGAACCTCTTCTCTGAGGACTCTGCATTGCTATAAAGACAAGAAGGAGAGGTCATAGATCTGCAGCTCATTCACCTACAGCCTGCATGTTAGAGAACATCCTTTGACAGTCACTGCTTTAATTACCTAAGAGTGTTCACAGGTATGACTCAATGAGGGCCAAGGTGCTTTAAGGCCCTCTAGCATGCCTGTGTCAGAATGAACAGCTTTGTGAATATCAAAAACTTACTTAAAATATATTTTTTGTGATGAGGTTTTTAATTAAAAATTTGTGTGTGTGTGTGTGTGTGTGTGTGTGTGTGTGTGTGTGTGTGTGTGAGTGAGTGAGTGTACAGTTGCCCACAGAGGCTAGAAGGTGTCCTGCATGGAGGGTAGGCCAGGAGATTGCCAGGAAGCACCTCCTGGGTGCCCTTTAGGGGGTGCAGGCCAGCAGTGAGATGCATCACTTCTGAACACAGACATCCAAGGCAAAATCCCCAGATGAAAGCCCCTGGATTTTCCTGAGGGCAGGTAGGGTACAGAACCCCTATAAGCCCTTCAGTGACCTCCACAGATTCCTAGATCCCCTGAATTGAAATCAGTTTTTAATCTTTATTTTGTGCTATTGTATGTGTGGTACATGTCTGTATATGTTTGTGTGTGTGAATGTCTGTGCAGGTACACAAGGAAGCCAGAAGTTGATATTCAGTGTCTTCTTCCGTTGTTTCTGCACCTTAGTTTTGATTTTTGTTTTTGATGTGTTTTTTTTTTGTTTGTTTTTGTTTTTTCTTTTATGAAACAGGCTCTTTCACTGAATCCGTAGCTCATGGATTCAGCTTAGTTTGGCTGGCCAGCAAGAACCAAGGAATCTTCCTGCCTCTACCTTCCCTGTATTAGGATTATAGTCACAAACCACCACACACTGGTTTTTATATGGGTTTGGAGGATCCAAAATCGGGTCAAACTTGCATGGCTATCTTCTAGCCTTGCATCAAAGTCAATTTAGGTGCCTCTGAAGAAAAGTCCTGTCTTGCAATCCTTTAGGATCTCTGGAGACAGACTCAGTAATCAGCATTTTCATAGTGATGTTCCAAGTCATACAGCACAAGCCTACAGCCTACAGCATAGGCCTGGAGCAGTGCCTAAAGGGAGCCCTGCCAATAGTTGCCAAGTTGCCTCCTTCCTCTTGGTCCCTCCTTAGTCATCTGGAACCTATCTCTGCAAGAAACCTTCCCCAACACTTCTGATCTGCGGTAGTTGCTCTACAGGGACTGGGTGCTTTTCCTCATTTATCCATTATCTTCCTCTCTGCCACGTGACTATTTCTCCACTTCTCTATCACCTCCTTTAGGCTTTAAGCTCCAGGGTAGTCATTGTGTGCTTCTTGCCTTCGTTCCCAGTGCCAAGAACAGCAGTTGGTATATGCTAATTGTTCAGCATGTTTTTTGCTGGATACGTGAATGAATGAACACATCAGTCATGAAGAGATCTGAAATCAAAGCAAATCTCGTCTTGGCAAGATGCCTCTTCGGCAGATCCTACAGGCTGGTAGTAAATTCAAAGGCATGCTCAGCTAAGGCCTAAAACTAGAAGCAGATGAACCTGAATGGAAAGATGATTGACACTAAGTGTAGATTCCAAAGACAGTGTTACCGGACTTCCAACAAATCAGTTCCGTGCAGGTCTCTCCTCTGTCTCTATTTGGTTACAGGAAACCACCTTGTCCTTGCTCCCCATGTCTCCAAAACCTGCTCAATCGTTTGCCATGGGGCTTTCTTCCCAGGGTGCTTGGCAAGCACAGACCATTTGGTACTTTGCACCCTCCGCAACTTCCAGAACTGGCCAGCCTGGGTGGTTGCATAGGCTCAGATACCAAGATAGGGGTGGGCTACCTTCCTGCTAGTTATTATTGAGAATAGCCCTCACGGAAGGTAATGAAAACTTTGCAGTCAAGTCCACTGTTACAACACAGCACCGCAGTCCACAAAGTACACATTCAAGGACTTTGAGCCGCAGGTTAGAGAGATGGCACAGCAGCCAAAACCAAGCACTGACTTCTTCTAAGGAAACTGAGTGCCTAGGACCACCTGTAACTCCAGAGCCAAGACTCCGACACCTTCTAGCCTCTGTGGGCAACTATACACATACAGCACACACACACACACACATAAATTTTTAATTAAAAACCTCATCACAGAAATATATTTTAAGTAAGTTTTTGATATTCACAAAGCTGTTCATTCTGACACAGGCATGCTAGAGGGTCTTAAAGCACCTTGGCCCTCATTGAGTCATACCTGTGAACACTCTTAGGTAATTAAAGAAGTGACTGTCAAAGGATGTTCTCTAACAAGCAGTGAGGAGCTTGCAGCTAAACTCTGCCTTCAGCTTTCAGGAAAGAAGTGCATGCACTATTGCTAGGGTTCATAAAATGTCTGTCTATTGACCTGGGTACCATTCCATAGGTTCTATGCTCTCATGATGGAGGAGGGCCAGCTGCAGCTTCAAACTCTCAAACTTGTAGGCCCTGGAGGAAACTAAAGCTCCCAATACCTATAATAGCAGTTAAAAAGATGTTTGAAACCAGCCAACTCTTCTGCGGCTCTGGCTATACCTGGGAAGATGGAAAACTACCAGGCCCTAACATCTTAAATTCCACCTGAGCTAAAATTATATCTGAAACAAGAAGCCTCAAGATTCAAGACCTGGAACCTTGAAAGGGTGGGCCAGTGGTTGTTACCATCATGAAAAGAGAGCACTCAAAGAATATTTGCCAGAGACTCTTATCTCAAAGACTCCTAGCACCTTTCCTCATTTATGACAGTTAATATCAGTGTGTGTACTACAGCCAAGAGCTGGCTAGAGTGTTTAGAAGTCCTCGCATGTCATCCTAAGGTCTGAGAAATGAAGCCTGTTTATTTTTTCTCATCATTTGTTCTGAGAACATGCATTCTTCATTTTTAATTTGTATTTCATAATCATCTCCAGTATCTTGTTTCCCTGACTACAGCTGACTGCTCTGATCCTTGGCTTTTTTGGCATCATAGGCTGCACCCTCTATGCTCCAGACCTGTGAGGTTATCAGCACCAAAATAGACAGCATCCCCCAGGAAGGCTCATATAGTCCTCTTACCTATGCAGTGACTGTCCTTACTCGACATGTCCCTACCCTGTTCTGTTTGAAAGGACTCTGGCCAGCTTGAACATGGCTCTGGCAGGCCTTGCTCTTCTCCCTGATTCCTTCTGCCCTGTTAAAAACTGTCAGATTACATTCCTAAAGCTAGCCACCAAGGTCTATCCCTCATTTGGCCACTTCCTTCTCCTGAGGCTGACTACCAAGGTCCAGCAATCGAAATATTGAAGTCCAGCAATCAAAAGCCCCCTTTGGCTCCTAATTAACATGCCCAATTAAAATTAAACACCTCATAAACTGACATTTTCCTATGTGTATGTTTGTCTCCTCTCTGTCCAGAGGCAGTCCTCTGTCCCCCGGGACCAATGCCCTTCTACCCCTTCCCCTTCTCCCTCATCCTCTATCTCCTGTCTTTGCCTCTCATTCTCTGCCCTCCATCCCTCTGGGGCAAATAAATCTGCTTTGTGCTAAGAAGTTGGTCTTAGGGGTTCTGAGCTGATACTGGTCCTAACACTATCAGCTGCTTTCAGCTCCCCAGCACCCCTGCCCAATATTCCTGATCTCCTCCCTCATACTCTCCTCCCCTTCATGTCCCCTCTCTCAGAAACCCACTAGCTCACTCTACAGTCTTGCTACAAGGGACCCAATTGGCTCCCTCCGTTCCTCTGTTTGAGGTGCCCTTCCACCAGCAGGCCGCTACTCTGATGTAGTCGGCGCCTCCATGGCAAGGCTCTGTGACCTGGCAACAGGAAGACATCTGTCCATCCCCTTTCCTCTCCCCGCCCCGCTCCCATCTTTTTCTGCTTTCTTTCATAGGTCCTGCTTTTCTGCCTTTTGTAGGAGGTATTTTCCTCTGGCCTTTTGTTTCCATACACAGATGTGCATACTGGTAAAAATCTGTGTCCTTCAAAGCATCTCAGTAAATGCTATATGAAACACTGAACACAGCAAGACTATCACCTACAGGGTGATCCCAAACCCTGACTGCTATGAGACGCACAGCCATCCCAAGATTCATCTTTTCATGACAGAAGACCAAATAGAACCAGGAAGATGGACGCCACGCACAGACCTCCACCGGCCGAGCACAGCACCGGTGATGCCCTGAGTCAGCCCCTAGGGATTTCCCTATCAATGAATTCCTGCACAGGGATCAGCCTCCTCGTCTATTCAGGGAAGGAGGTGGGCTGAACAGAATGGGGGCACCTGTCATTTCCAGCAGTCTCTTCCATGGGGCTCTTCCAAGCTGAGAGAAGCCCTCCTAAGTGAAATTCTATGAGAAAATAACCAGTACTTCTCATGGAGACACAGCCTACACTGAGAAGTTTATACAAGATGTAAATCAGCCCGATGGAGGCGCCAAGCACATACTTCTGTGAAAGCCTTTCTATTTCACTGGTTTTGGTGATTAGCAGGGAGATGTCAGGCTGTCCTGGCAGGCAAAATTCTACCACCATAGAATTCTTCTCAGCATGGACCTGGGCAAGCAGAACTACACTGCACTTAATAAACCTCCTAACTGATGGCAAAACAAAGACAACTCAGCAAAGGTTTATGGGCTGGGCGCAACACAGCCTTTCTACCGGTTGACAGGGCTCATCCACACCTTGGGATCTCAGGGTTCCTTAGCAACCACTCACCACATCTGCACCCTGCCAAGCTAGACCCAGGCTGTGGTCAGCACCGATGATGATTCCAAGCATGCTGACATTTTCCTGCTGTCTGCTCTGGTTGCACAACCCCATCCTGTAATGGGTCCGATAAATTACAATTTGAGGCAAAATGCCATTTTCAGTTTTATAAGGTCATGAGGTCATGAGCAAGCCTGTATTCACCCTTAAATAAAAGCTACCCCCTAGCAGAAGATAGAGCAATTAGCAAAGGCTACAAAATTTGTGGCAGACATCCGAGGCTTTTTTTTTTTTTTTTTAGAAGTCCAACATAAAAATGAACCTAAGAACTGCCTAACCTAACCCCACCCTTCTCTCTAACAGAAGTGTGCTAATGGGCTATGACGCTTTACCAAGACCCCACGCAGTCTCCCCAGCTAACAAATGGGACAGAATGGTTTGTCACGATGGCATCCAGATAGGAGCGTCCCCACCACACACAAATGCTCCACAGGAAAAATAATCACCATCAAAGCTGCTTCTGGGGCCTGGAAGCTTTGAAGAAAGAAGGTGCCAGCTTTATACCTGGATCTCTGCCTCCAGCCCCTTCCTTCCTTGTGCCCACAGACAGCTGGCTCTCTTCTCCTAGACAGGAAACTGACCACCATTCCCAGCCCTGGGTGATCAAGTGGGCAGAGGAAGTTCTGACCAAGGAGGAAAGGATGCGTACTACTTCCCAACTAAAGTACAGAAAGGCTGGAATCCCCATGTATGTTGCCACAACAACCAGGAGGTCAGAGGTAGGGACTGCAATGCCCTACAGCAGTGGCTCTCAACCTTCCAACTACTGTGACTCTTTAATACAGTTCCTCACGTCATAGAGACCCCCAGCCATAAAATTATTCCGTTGCTACTTCATAACTGTGACGTTGCAACTGTTATGAATCATACTGAAAATATCTGATGTGTAACCCCAGTGAAAGGGTCATTCAACCCCCCAAAGACGTTGAGACCTACATGTTGGACCCCTGCTCTAATGGAAGAAGTCTCTGTCCCTTGCCAACCTTGGCAGTCACACCAATTGAGGACGATTCGGCCTCTGCTGTGCAGGGACTGTTCTGTCCCATAACCCAGCTTAGCCTTGCCAGTGCTAGATCTTAAGATGGCACCAGACTTTGTGCGGAAATATAAAAACTGTGTTGATCCACTATCTCCCTGAGTGCGAACGGAATCCTCCCTCCACTTTGTTAGAAGAATCCAGGGTCCCAGGGAGACCTGTGACTGAGCACAGCTCAGAATGACTCCTTAAGGAAGCAAACTAAACAAGGGCTCTCCAGAGAAACAATAGAATGCAAACCTGCCCCCTCTTCCCCTCTTTTTTCCCCATCTCCTCCCTCTCCCCCCAGTCTGTGTGTGCATGCCTGCATGCTTGCGTGTGTAAAGAAATTTCATTCCAAAACTGGCTCATTCATACTTTGTAAGCTTCAAAGGCTGCAGGTACAAGAAAGAGTTCTTGTGTGGGGTGTCAGTGTTTTTATGGAAAGGTCCTCAGCAGAGTGACTGAAACCCATAAAATATGCAGCTTTAAATATCAACCGTGTACAAAAATGTCTAGAGTAGTGTTCGGCCAATAGGATCACCTAGCTAGGTTTATGTATGTGCCAGTTTGTATTTGCCAGTTTGTATGTGCACTATGTGGATGTCTGGTGCCCAATACGTTTAAAAGAAAGCATCAGATCCCCTGAAACTGGAGTCACAGATGGTTGTGAGCAGCCATGTGGGTTCTGGGAATCAAACCAGGATCTTCTGGAAGAGCAGTCACTGATCTTAACTTCTCTCCAATCTGTTTGGTTTTTCTGTTTGTTTAACCTTGTCTTTTCCTACTATTACAAACCACTTCATATGTTTGTGTTTCCTAGAACAATACTATGAAAAGCAAAGGTGCATGAGGTTGTCTTTGAGAGGAAAGCTAGGGAGAGGGAAGGGGAGAAGGAAAAAAAGGAGAGAGAAAATAAGATTATTTCTAGTGGCTTTTAAAGAGACTCTCCATCATAGGTCAGCTTATACATACTTCAACATAAGTGCCCCTCAGCTAGAATGTTTGTATCAAAAGGATTTCTCTAGTTTTTAACTAATCCTAGTTAGGATTTTTTCTAGTTCCTGAAGTCTCAATGTGTTGATGGTCCCTTTTGTTGGAACCTTCCTTATAGCTGAAGTTTGGAAATCAGAACCAACAACAGTCAGGAGAGATGAAGCAGGAAGACCCAGGCAGGACAGTATGCCTGTCAGGCTCAAATCTGTAAACACGTCAGCATTTGTACGCAATTTCTTTCATAGAAACTCTTTTCAGAAAATCGAGAAAATACGTCTTAACTTTAGTATAAAAATCAGATCTGGGATCAAAATGAAGATGGCAGGAAAAGACCAAAAAACCTGATCTCATGAGGGCAACAAGAGGCAAAAGACCGGGGAGAAAGTGTGATCCCACATAGCACCTGGATCTGGGGAGCAATCCCTGCCCTGCCCACCTCCCCAGCCCTGAGGCAGCCCAGCCAGAACTGGTTCCCTTTCTAGTTCTCTGTGAAGCAGAGAGCAGCCCAGACTTACTCTTGGTGTGGGGCGCCTGTCTTCGTCAGCAAAGTCAGCACAAAAAACATGAAAATCACAAAGACTGCAAGGCCAACCCAGAATCCAATCACAATGGAATCTGCAAGACAGGTAAGGTGTCATTAGTGTTTCACGTGAATTGAGTTAGGTTCAGGATTCTGAATTTTCTGGAGGTGCCAGGTGCACAGAATGTAACAAGTCAGTCAGCTATCACAACAGAGGTGTAGAGACAGGTCACAGGTTATCCTAAGCTTCAACCTCCTTTGCTACCTTGGATTAGACTTTTGTTTGTTTGTTTGCTTGCTTGTTATTGTTTTGTTTTGGGGTTTTTGTTTGTTTGTTTTTCTGAGTTATATGAGTTGACTCTCTTGTACCTCCTTGATGTTCACACTGAAACAATTCAGGTCTAGGTCACTATTTGGAAAGGAAAGGATGTATAGATGCCTCCTGACCACCACAAACAAAGCATACCTCCTCTTTCCCTGCCTTCCTTCTTTTCTGCACAAGCTGCTGTACTGCAGCTCTGAGGCTGGGGCTGGCCTACATCGGCAGGCTGAAAGTGCCACTCAGAGCACTTTCTTCAGTACCAGCAGCTGAGAAGGCATCCAGCAGGGCTGGCTTTTATCATTACAATGGCCATTATAATGTCTCCTAATTTACTCCTACTTTAAATCCCATTTGGATTAGGGGACATTGTGTCCCTATGTTTGCTTTAGCTCCTGGCTACAGCTTCCTCACACCAACACTTGAACAGAATTTCTCACCACTTTGGAGATGGTGAGAGTCTGTGCTGCAGTGTGGGTCCTTCACTTCCTTCGGCAGGCCTCCTCTTATCTCCCTACCTGGCATACTCCCTCCCTCCTTAAATCAGAGCACTTTATCTTTTCTTCTCTGAACGGGTCTTTCCTTGGTCCTGTCTTGAGCAAGAGTCATGACTTAAGAGTTTTTCATTTTAGGAGGTTTGAAAGTAATGTGAAGCCACTAAAACCTGTACCGTCAAATTTTCAGCTTCAGTATTTTCCCAGGCTTGCAAGATTCCATAGGTATGATGCTGTCTCTAGATAAAGACGGGTGACAGCAAGCTGCCACTCCCAAAGGGCTGCTCTGTCACAGCCGGGACAGCAATACTACACCATGGAATTCAGCTAAGCGATGTAGTAGGTTAGGTAAGTTAAACCATTTTTCAGCTTCCATATCTCCAGTTTATTGGGATGTATGCCATCATACGTCAAAGCTGTATAGCCTCTGTGTATGTGTCTGGGCACAAGGACTAGAGTCAGTTTCAGAGCCTGGCACACACAAACTAGGATCACAAACTGTTGAAGGGACAACAGTGCCGAATCATTCTACACTTCCAACTTTGAAAGGTTTACCTACTCAAGAATACAGTGAATATTATGAGAACTTAGAAAAAATAATGATCAGAGCTTATATAGTAAATGTGCTTAAATGCAAAAAAAATGTATTTATATGTATATGTACAGAACATTTTATAAACTTGACAATTTACTCTGCATAATCCATACTTGCCTAATATATATACTATTGACGAGATAGACAGACAGACATTTGAGATAATATATTTAGCACTCTGAAAAAATATTTAAAAATTAATGCCTCATTCCTAGTATCTTAATTCCTTGCCTTTTAATATAATGGAAATGAGACACAAAGGTAAAGGTGGGGTCTTCAGGATGGTTCCGCAGGGAAAAGCACTTGTGGAGAAAGCCTGACATTCTGCGTTTGTGTCCAGAACCCATGAAAGCTGGAATGAGAGAACCAACTCCACACAGTTCCATATGAATACCGAGACACCTGTGTGTGCGCAACACACACCATATATGCAAAACATACAATAATAATAAATACATAAAATTAAGAGACATAAAGATAATCACCAAAACCACACCTATTCAGGTACAGGTGACTTGGAATTATAAATCTCCATCATATGGGCATGTGCTGTGATGAAATGGTATGTAGCCATCTTCAAGTCTACACACTGCATTTTAGCAGCGGCTTCATAGAAAGAGCCAAGTCTGAAACTATACAACAGTGTCATGTTTCAGTCCCAGAATTAGAATACAGTGCTGTCATGATAAATGGCATTTCTAAGTCTGTTTATTGAGAAGGTCTCTTCTGAGGACAGTGTGGTCAGGGTCCCTGAGAGCCAGGGAGGAGAAATAGCTATGTGGCTGAGCAAAGTCTTTAATAAACTTAACCACATCTCTCCTGCAAACTCTTCTTGCTTAAGAAGCCAGAAGAAGTAAACAGGAATCAAACTAGGAACCTACCACAGAGGGCCTCTGAAAGCCTCTGCCCTGCAGACTATCAAAGCAGATTCTGAGCCTGACAGCCAACTGTCGGGCAGAGTGAATGGAATTTTATGTAAGAAGTGGGAAATAGCAAGAGCTGGAGAGGACAGGAACTCCACAAGGAGAGCAACAGAACAAGAAAATTTGAACACAGGGAACTTCCCAGAGACTCATACTCCAACCAAGGACTATTCATGGAGATAACCTAGAACCCCTGCACAGATGTAGCCCATGGCAGTTCAGTGTCCAAGTGGGTTACCTAGTAATGGGAAGAGGGACTGCCTCTGACATAATCTGGCCTGCTCTTTGATCACCTCCCCCTGAGGGGGGAGCAGCCTTACCAGGCCACAGAAGAGGACAATGCAGCCACTCCTGATGAGATCTGATAGACTAAGATCAGAAAGGAGAGGAGGACCTCCCCTATCAGTGGACTTGGGGAGGGGCATGCATGCAGAAACGGGAGGGAGGGTGGGATCGCGAGGGGAGGAGGGAGGGGCTTATGGGGGGATACAAAATGAATAAAGTGTAATTAATAAAAAATAAAAAGTTAAAAAAGAAGAAGAAGAAGAAGAAGAAGAAGAAGAAGAAGAAGAAGAAGAA
>NW_026586662.1:1256764-1268932 GCF_907164565.1 Psammomys obesus
AAGAAGAAGAAGAAGAAGAAGAAGAAGAAGAAGAAGAAGAAGAAGAAGAAGAAGAAGAAGCCTCCCCAAAGACCTTAAAGGAAGCGCTGAGAGCCTGCCCTGCGGTTTCATCTCTACCAAAATGCTTCTGCAACATCCTGCCATCTTGGAGCAGCCCTCTTTTCCACACTCAGGCCACTTTTAGAATCCCACCTTAAGGACTTAAAATGACCAATGAAATTATATCTTAACATATATAAAAGACAGAAAGTGAAATTCACACAAAAGGCCCCATTTTACGGTATTGGTTTCTCCGGGTGTTTATTTGCAAGAAGTAAGAATTTGGCTGAGATTGCTAGTATAATTAAAAGCCAATTTCCCAGAGAAGCCTCAGTATTTAATCTCTTTGTTCAGAATCCACAACAGCAGCTTTCATGGGGAACAGTGGGCTGGTCCCCAGCAAGCTTCGAACCTCCTAAACAGGGAGCTGGCAAAGAAGGAACTAGGAATAACTATCTGGCACAGGAGCAGAAATTGTGCTGTCCTCCTTGGCCTTCCCACAGTCCGGGCATCTCTAAAACCCTGAAGTCACCACTACTTGGGCCACACCTTCACCAGCAGCCTCTCCAGGGCTCTCTTCAGGACTCTGCCTCATGCTGCTGAGCCTCAGTTTCTCTCCATGGCCCCTTCGATCCTGGGCTTTTCACTACAGCTGAAACTAGACCTTCATCAATAGCCTTTTGACCCTGCCCCACAGTGCCAAGCTTCGGCCCATTTCCTTGATCGCTTCATGCCTTCAAAACAAGTACCATATGGGGAGACTTCCACATTATCAAGTTCAGCTGCCAACTTAGAACTCAGCCTTGGGCCCTCTTGGACCACAGCATCTGTGGCCTGCCGTGAGGAAATCTTCCCAGATTTTATCTCAGTGACGCCAGTCCCAATCACAGCTGATTCCTCAGCTCCAGCTAACCTCCTTCCATTTTCTCAGTAAAACAAAGGTTTTGCTTCTGTACTTTTTTTTATCCAGGTGTAACACACAATCAGCCTGAAAAGAGTCTTTGCTTCCCTCTGAAATCTCACAATCCAGATGTCCATCACCCTCACTGTGCTCAGCATTACCTTCTGACTTTCCAAGCTAGCTCTCTGAGCTCTGAGCTCTCAATGGCTTTTCAAGCCAAAGTTCCAAAATCCTCTTTCCCAGTCCTCCAAAAACCATAATCAGGTCCAAAAGAGCAGCATTCTGTTTTCCTGGTACCAATGTCTGAGCTAGTGTCCTCCCCACCACCACTCCCGTGATAAACGCTCACAAAAACCAATTTGGGGAATAAAGGGTTTATTTTACCTTACATGCTGCAGTCCGTCACTAGAGGAAATCAAGGCAGGAATCCAAGGTCAGAAACTGTAGTTAAAAACTGATGCAAAACCCACGGAGGAACACTGCATACCAGCTTGCTCTGGGCGGCTTGCTTGCTCAGCCTGATTTCTTATACAACTCAACACCACCTGCCAGGACCGGCACCACCCACAGTGGGCGGGGCCATCCCCTCCCACACCAATCACAAATCAAGAAAATGCCGGGAGACTAGCACACAGGCCAAACGGTGATAGAGGTGAATCCTCAATTGAGGTTCCCTCTTCTCAGGTGACTCTAGTGTGTGTCAAGATAAACACTACACTATACAAATGACTACCTTCTAATGTTAACAGTGACCTGGGGCTCAATCCTAGGACACACACACACACACACACACACACACACACACGCACACACACTTCCTAATCACACCCACTTACCAGCCTCTTAGCCTTGAAAGGTGTTTAAACCTTCATCCTCCTCCCCCATGTCGCCTTGGATGTCGCCTTGGGGTAGTGTCCTGATTTTTGCACATGCAAAACTGAGCTCTGATGTTCCTCTCTTCTGGGACCCATCTCTCCCTTACACCTATTATTCATCCTGGTTAAAGGCAATTCCATTCCCCGAGTCACTCTACTCACAAAAGCTTGAAGGCAACCTTGCCTGTTTTCTTAAACCCATACCAAGCCAGGGACACTCTAGAGACCCCCACATCTGTAAACATCTGAAATGCACTTGCTTCTTCCCAGTCTACCCTAGCTCCAACGGTCATACCTCAACGACTGTGACCAGGAGCACCCCCCTGGCCTCTGGTTCTAAGATTGCTCACGTCAATCTCAGTCAGAGTGATCCCACTGAAATCTAAGGCAGATGCTATTCCTCTGTCTCCAACCTTTTTCTGACTTCTCGGAGAAAAGCCAAGAGTCTTAGCCTGATCTCTACTCCCCTTCTGCCATGATCTCCTTGACATATCCACACTTGCCTTCTGCCACTCTTTATAGAATTTACTCCTCCAGCACTGGGATGGGCTCCTATTTCCTTGCATGATCCACTTCATTCCAGCCTGGGACACTTTCCAGCCTGTTCTTCCCTCAGACATGGCTCAGTCTCCCAGTTCCTCCAGATGCTTCCCTCAGATCTCTTCAGGAAGGCCTTCCATGGCATGCCACAAATCCCAGCTGTTAGAGGAGGTGCCATTGAAGTTTTGACTCACTGCTGCCTCTCTGCCTCATAATATGATGCCATGCAAAATAGGAGCCTCGGAAACACGCTGGAGTCATAAATGAATAATTTCCACTCTTAGTAGAAACCATGATTTCTGAAGAACTTCATCTGTGGAGGCACCTGCTCTTGCCAAATGTGGTACAAGTAAAGGGAGTTGACCAGACCATAATGACCACTCTTGTCCACAATATATGTGTCCTCTAAAAACGTTCTGTTGCCATTCTCTTTGCCAAACTAGCTGCATAGGTCACCCAGTAAAGAAGCATGTCATATTAAAGGTAAGTGTTACTGATTTTTTAAATAAATAGAAGTCCAAGAGCTGGGGAGATGTCTTAGCAGTTAAGAACACGTGTTGTCCTTGCAGAGGACCAGGTTTCCATCCCCGGCACCTATATGGTGGCTCATAGTTAACTGTAACTCCTGTCACACATGACCTGATGTCTGTCTCCGGTCTCTGCAGGCATCAGGCACACAGGGTATAAACACACACAGTGTACAAACACAGGAGCAGACAAAACACTAATACACATAAAATAAGAAATAAATAGAAGCAAAATACCAAAATGAAAGAATGTCCAGATGTTCCCATTCCCGTGGTTACATTCCTGGGGCATTTTACTTTCCTGCTTACCAAGGAGTATGTGTCTATGTATGTTCAACTCTCCTCTCAGCCTCATATACTGTCAGGTTTCTGTGCCAAGAGCCTTTACTTTGGTCATATTTCTTACTTCAGAACAGTGAGTGCTCACCTGGGCATTTTATGTTTTCATGATGTTAGTGTTGACACAGAAGCGTTCTCACTAATACACAGTCAGTAAATTAAGTATGCAATGTGCCACCGCTCTGCCTTGGTTTTTAAAGGAAGTATTTTTTTTCAAACAATAATCATTTCTATAACAAAAATGTTCAAAAGAGAGCTCTTGGTTGTCTCTGGAAATGTGCCAATAAAAATTATAGCAGTAGGGCTGTCTGTGGAGCTCCTTAGGCTAAGGAAAAGAGACAGGATCAGGCTGACATGGCACGGATGGAAAGGCTCACATTACAGAGAACAACATGGCACTCTGCCAGTCTTTCCAATTTCCACCAAAATTCATAACAGACAAGTGTCCTTTCCTAGAGGTTATCCCATTAAAAACAACAGATTAAAGAACTTAGTCCGCTTAGGAGGGTTATTTCATACTCAGACCACAAGACCCTTCATCAGATAATTAACGACAGCATATCCTGAGAGGTTCATGCACTCCCTTTTCATCCCCATAAATACTGAGCAGATGTCAACACAGGAACAAGAAAAGCATTTCATTATTACTGGAAGTGTGAGGGATATGTGAGTTAGCTAGTGGCTTTGCCTAAGGAAGAAAAGCAGAGATCCCTCCTTGTAGCAGATGGGCACTGCTAGCAGCTGCAACAGGAAGAAGAGAGGGAAGAAGGGAAGGAGGGAGGGAGGGAGGGAAAAAGGGAGGACAGGAGGGAAACATGACTTGCAACTTTACACCTGTGATTCTGATCTCTCACATTTCCCAATGTGCCACTTGGTCTGGATCAGCTAAGAGCCCAAAATGGAGGGCTGGAAAGATGGCTCAGCGCTTAAGAGCACTCCCTGCCCTGGCAGAGGACTCAGGTTCATTTCCCAACACCCAGATCAGGTAGCTCACAACTACCCATAACTCCAGCTTCAGGGGAACTGACACTTTCTTCTAGCTTCTGGAGGAACTACACACACACACACACACACATACACACACAAATGAATAAACCTTAACGAGTGTAAGACATATGCAGTATTTATGTATTCAGCCAGAAACAACTGGACATTGCAGAGACAGTTACAGCATGACCCAGAGTAGGGCTCAGTGCTTGCCTGCGACATCAATTCTGCTTTCAAAATAAGAATGCATCATGTGAGCCAGAAAGCATGGGGTCTGAGGAGAGTTCAACAGTGAACGTTCACAGAATGACATGGCTTTATGGCCGACCACCCCAGTTCCCTGCAATGAAACAGATGCCTACGTCGCCGTGGTGTATGATGGGAGGCTGTTCTCATCTGCCTCTGTGGACACTGCTCCTCACAGATCTGGAAGTCCAGTGAGATTTTTTTTAAAATATTTATTGTTTTTATTGTATATGTCCTGCTGTTTGGCCTGTATGCATTTATGTGCACCTTCTGTGCAGTGCCCATGAAGGCAAAAAGAGGGCGTTGTATCCCTTGGAGGTGGAGTTAGAGACGGTTGTGAGTAGCCGCATGGGCATTGGGAGTAAAACCTGGGTCCTCTGGAAGAGCCTTCAGCTGAGCTATCTATCTATTCCTCCTTCCAGTGGGTTTGTAAACGATGCAACTGGCAATAAAAAAGAAGAGTCTTCATGGAATTGTTCTAGATCCTATTTCTATACACATTTTGATTGTTGTTAGTCAAACATTGATGCTTTAAGAGGGCTGGAATAATTTTGTGGGAGTTTTTTGTTTCATCTGGTTTATTTGTTTGTTTGGTTGGTTGGTTGATTGTTCTTTCTCGAGATAGAGTTTCTTTGTGTAGTTTCAGCTGTACTGGACCCAAGCTCTGCCGACCAGGCTGGCCTCGAACTCACAGAGATTTGTATGCCTCTGCCTTCCAAGTGCTGAGATTGGATAGGCGTGCACCACCACTGCCTGGCAGGAGCTGGAATAGTTAATGCCTTCTTAAAAACAAAAACAAAAAACCTTGTTCTAAAGCAAAACCCTGATTCACACTTTTCTACCAAGCAGTTATTGTTTTAAGTCCTTTGTAAATCATAATTACCAATGCTCCCATATCATATCACCCCATGGCTATTGACCTATGAACAGGGGGCACTTTGTATTTACAGACAGAAGACCATTCTGTAAGAAGATGGGTGTTAGGAAAAAGAAATCACAGGGGATTTCACAGGTTAATACAAACACGGGACAGTTACCCCAGGGAGCAGCACAAGACTTACATTTATGAGCCTTCAGTCCTTCAAAGGAAACAGGTCCGATCTCATAGTACTCGTATTCCCAAGTATAGTCGGAGTTAGATGCTGACTGCAGCGATGTTCTGTTAGAAGTCGACCTCTGGGCAGACATTTCCATCCTGCACACACGGAGACGGACAAGTGCAGAACCCGTCAGCCCATTCTCAGATGCACAGCTACCTCCATTGAAATTGGAGGTATTCAAGAGGCTGGGGTCAAAAGCCCCCTAGTTACCTATACCTCATACCATGTAGCCATTGTTTTCTCTCATTCCCCACTAGTCTGGAATATATATATATTAAAACAGACGCTCTGGATTTGTGGGCTCTTGTGAACCGTACCAAGTGCCTCGCGTGCAATCAATGTGAACTCCTGGGCGATGAAGGGGGAAAGGGAGGGAGGAGACTACGTCAAAAGCTCTGAGGTTGTCCATCAGCTTCCCCACCTAGACGCGTATGGATCAACAGCGGTGTCAGGACTGAGCTGCCAGCATGTCTGCCCTTGGGCATCTACCGTGTAGCAATGCAGGTACACACCCCAAACATCAGGACGGGGACATGAACAACAGCACCTGCGCTGTGGGGGAAGCTCCTCAGCAGAACTCCCACCTCGCCCTGGCTTACTCTGAAAGGAAGCTGTAACTTCAGGATTTCCCAGATAGCTTTTCTGATTACTGGGTTACTTCAAGTGCCTTCTTAGGGAGATGTTAGACTGTGTGCCTGGCATAATTCTGGTCGGTGCAGCCTATAATTACTGGAGAACATCTGCTGGGAGTGAGGCTGCCTGCTGGGGGCAGAGCCGCAATAGAGAGCAGAACCCCACAAGCACCTGGATAAACAGAAGCCACTTAGAGGAAATTTTGGTTAAAAAAAACAAAAAACAAAAAAACAATCAAAATCAAGATTCCCTGTGTAATCTCCACCATTGCACTTCTGTCGCTAAAAGAACTTTCTGGAACTTGCTTTCTTCTGCCTGCCAGGGTCTTAGAGACACCCACGTAGGGTACAGCCCCAGGGAAAGCTCAGCAAAATCATAACCACTGTTCTGCACCCAGGCACATCTCTTTCCTTTCATGTACTCCTTCCTCCCTCTCCCTGTCCCTAGACCTGGGACTCAGAGGGAAGAGCCTTGGAGTCAATACAGAACACAACCAAACACCGAGGTCTCAGCACAAAGGAGACTATTACCCCGGAGGGGACAAGCTGGGGGGCTGCCTCTGGATGGGCAAAGACCGCAGCCAGTATCTCTGCAGGAGAGGTTTTTAATGAGAAAAAGGGGGAGTCTGTGCTAGGATGAGTTGGTGAGTCCTGACTGGACATGATATTCTGTGTAATGAATTACTAGACCTTGGTGTTTTCATAGCTGGACCTTGGAGTTTCAGTCAGGAATAAGAAAGTGGCCAAATAAGGTACTAGACATTGGCAGCTAGCATTAGGAATGTAATCTAGCTGTTTAGCAAAGGAGAGAGCAAGACCTGCTGGTACCATATTTGCAATGCTTGGGCCCTTACAGAGCCCTTCACACACAGTATCCAATACCTCAATGTCCACAGCAGAAGATGCTGGGGCCCGCAGCTACCTGCCAATGTCGGGAATTAAGTCCCTCCCCTAAGGGTAGAAAGACAGAAACAGAGATGTCAGCCCTTATGTGGGGATGAAGATTCCATAAGCTAAAAGGAACGCTGAACTTTACGCAAGTTAAATGTTCAATTACCCATCCGGCGTCAGTTTAAAATAATGTAAAACCATTACCACATGTGATGGTTAATCTTATCAATTTGACTGGACTTAGAATCACCATGGAAACACAACTCTGGCCATATCTATGAAGATGTTTTCAAAAGGCTTAACTGAGGAGGGACGACCCATTCACAACTAGGTTATGCTGGGCCGTAGGTAGGGTCCTGGACTGAATATAAAGAAGAAAGAGAGCTGGGACCAGCATGGATCTGTCTCTGCTCCTTAACTGTAGCAGCAATGTGAGCAACTGCTTCCGGCTCCTGCCACTACGCCCTCCCTACTGTCAAACTATGAGGCAAAAGAAACCCTTCTGTCTTTAACCTGTTTTGTCACAGTACCCAGAAAAGTAACTGATGCAGAAAATCGGTAATGCAGGGTGCGGCCTGCTGTCGTAAAGCTGACCTTAGGGCTGTTCAGCATCCAACTGTTGAGTAGCCTGGAAGAGTGTGAAATGAAAACTAGAAAGCCCTCTGCTCTGCCCCCCCCCCCGCCAGCTTTGCTTCTCTCTTTTTCTCCAAATGGTAGTTCTAAACACAATCCCCACCCTAAACTGTCTCTGCCGTCTGTTGTTGCTTCTACCTCCTCTGGCCATCACAGCTTTGGCTGATAGCAGCTGCTTTCTGGCTGACTCCAATCAGGGGACTGATCCTTTCTGATGGAGAACCCCCCCCCTTCCCACTGCTTTCTGCCTCAGGAGCTGCATGCTGGCCTGATTGTCCCAAGCTCCAGCCAGCCAGACCCACAGTTTCCAGTCATCAAGCTAACCCATGTATGCTTACGGACATTTCAAACTTCCCAAATTGCCTCCGATAATAACTTATTTTTTATAACATACTTCATCTATCTTGTGCCTTTTCAAAAGAGCCTGTGTCTTGATTTAATGTCATATTTTTTTTTTATTCAAAAAAGTACGCCTCGGAATTTAAAAAATGACCAACAACCAGCTTCTCTACTTTTCTTCATAACAAAGTAACCCATGATTCACAGCTGATTAACATCGCTCTGACAGCTCTTGCTACAAACCTAATTTGGAGGGGAAAAGCTTTTTCAATTAGGTTTGCAAGTTAAGTTGTTAATGCTACTAAGTCTCATGATGTGAACAAACAAAATAAACTGGAAAAAAATGTAAAAAGATGCTTCTTAAAGCACCCTCTGTGATCTAGAACTTAGCCCTGAGCTAAGATGGCTGCAGACAAAGCTGAATGAGTTCCCGAGGTCTGAGGAAGTTGCCTGAGGTAGGTGAAAGATGAAACAGCGCAGATACGTGTTCAAAAATTGACAGCTACTTTGATTTGCTTGCGGTAACATTTACAAACACTGGCTTAAGAGACTGTGTTCAATCAAAATGACTACACGGGAAGCTGGCAGATTGGAATGTGTTTGAAACTGTGCTTTGTGCCTATGCTGTATCTAAATGTCAAAAAAAGTATTGATTTTCGTAAATATTGGCCTGCTCATCCTAATATTTATAACACGTACTTTGTATGTTTTTTCTACTGGGTAAAACTACCTGCTGGGTAGCCCCTGTCTCAATCACGTTCTTTACATTTAACTTCAAATGCTTTTCCTTCATCCTTTACCTTACATCCTTCACCACCTTTACTTCTTTTAAATATACCATTTTAATTATTTTAATTTCAAAATGTCACACATGAAAGTGTTACTTCAAGTACAAAGGACAAAACCAAAAGACTCTGAAGGGATCATAGTGGCTAATAGATCCAAACAATCAAAAATTTCTTCCTTGAGCCTCTTGTAGTTATTTCTCTCTCCTGCAGGCCTGCCTGTTCTCCTGATTATTCAACCTCATCATTATCAAACAGAAGTTAAGCTCTTAACCACAGGCTTTCAAAAGCAACATCCATAATGGAATTCAGCAGGCCTTTTAACCACTCAACCACAGACATGTGTAAGTGTGGAGAGGAAAGAAATTACAGGTTCCAAGCTAAAATTTTCTAGAGGTATTTAGCTTAAAAAAAAAAACAAAACAAAACTGGGAACAACCTAGATGTCCCTCAACCGAAGAATGGATAAAGAAAATGGTACATTTATACAATGGCATACAACTCAGCAATTAAAAACAAGGAAACCATGAAATTTGCAGGCAAATGGATCAAACTAGAAAACATCATCCTGAGTGAGGTAACCCAGACCCAGAAAGACACACATGATATGCCCTCACTTATAAGTGGATATTGGCCATATAGTATAGGATAGATATACTACAATTCACAGACCCAAAGAAGATACGTAACAAGGAGGACCCAATGGGAGGATGCTTAAATCTCACTCAGAAGAGGAAAGAGAATGAACAGTGGAAATGATTGACGAGAGGGAATAGGATAGGAGAGTGAGTATAAAAAGAGGAAGGAGGATGGAGATCAGACCTGAGGAGAGTGGGGGCGGGAAGCCAGAGAACTTGTAGAGAGAAGAGAAACCTTGGGCAGGGGCATTGCTGAGACAAGCTGGAGATGTACGGCAGGGTAGGCTCCTGGGAGAATATGGTGGTGATTTTAGCTGCGCCTCCTAGTAGCAGGGGTCATAGAGACTGAAGAGGCCACCCTCAAACTAGACAGGACTCCTAGTGGAGGGAGGGGAACACCAACCCACCCACAAAATCTTCGACCTCAAATTCACCCTTCCTACAAGATGTGCTGGGATAAAGATAGAGCAGAGATTGAGGAAATATCCAACCAATGCCTGGCCCAAGCCGAGACCCACCTCATGGGAGAGAGCTAACCCCTGGCACTTTGAATGAATCTCTGCAATGCTTGCAGATGGGAATTTAGTATTGCTGTCCTCTGAGAGGTAGTTGGCTTTTTAAGAGCTAATCCATTACCTTCTCTTAGCATTATTGTGTGTCTAAAAGTGCATACTGTAACTAAACTCCAGAGACATCTATGAAAGTCCAATTTTTTAAAGATTTACTTTCACCCTCTGAGGTCTTTTCCGTGCCCCCTAACCTACCTTCAAATGTCAAAACTACATTCGTCCCAGCGCTGCCTTGCACCCACTTTATGCCATCTTTTTAAAAAATTCAGTTTAAAAGTTTCAAAACTCTGTATGGACCTCTGCATCCACACCAGGCTATTCCTTAAATATGTTTTTATTCTCATATCCATATCATCTCCTTCCGTTCTGTGTAGTGATCCACCCAGAATACTGTTGATCATGCTACTTGTACTCACAGACACAGATACTGATCTATAACCCAGAGACAGACAACCAACTAAACACGGGACAAAGGGTAGAGGAAGCCCAACTTGATTTCCCATATCTATGTCCTTGTTCAGCTCAAAGAATTCAGACTTGAGTCCGCACCCCCACTCCCATAAGCCCCATAACCTGTAACCCTTCGTGTTCTATCAAGTGATTTTTATATAATCTGGAAATGTTGGGTTATGGCTTGTTTCATTAAGACAGTAGTTATTCTAAGAGGCCAGATCTCACAGCCTAAAGAAATGGGGCCCTGTCAGTCCCTTTCTGGGAGCATTGAAGCATACATGTCTCAGCAGGGGAAAAAAAAAGCAAACCAGAGGAGGAGAGTTGACCTCCCCCGAAGCCCTTGTCCCTAACAGATAGTAGCAATGACAGGGCAGTGTCAAAAGGCATTTCTCCTCATCTCTGCAGTCCTTGACCTTGAGTTAGGTCAGGTTCCTGATGCCTTTAAGCCATGTGTTCCCCTGGAAATATTGCAAAGTCATTCTCTTCATTCCCATTCTCTTTGTGGGCCTTCCTGATGGCTCACTCTAAGACCTGGGTCCTACAGACACAAGTAAAATAAAAGCCCATGTTTTCTCAGAAATTCAACATAGGACCTGTCTATTGAGGCAGCTGTCCCTCACGCACCCCCCCCCCCACTGCTTCTCTCACCACTTCTTTTCTGTTTAACAAGGATGATACGAAAATGTGTAGTCTGGCAAGGTAAAGTAAGTGAATGCTGATGAAACTATGGGCAGGGTAGACAGCATGTGTGCATTATTAAGCAGGTTATTGGAATTAAAGAGAAATCAGACAACATCTGGAGTTAGCAGGACATTGCAGCATCTTGTGCATGATGGTTTGTCAGGCATGCAAAACATAAGAGTAATGGAGTCATGGAGGCTTGCACCAAGGTTCCAGGAAGCCACTGAGACCAGGCAGACTATAATAATAACAGGATGAGATTCTTTGTACAGAGGCCTTTGAGAGGGCACTGTATGAAGCAGGAAGGTAAATGTCTAAGTCACAAAAGACACACACACACACACACACACACACACAATATTGGAGATGCCAGGGCTTTAGATAGCATACAGCTGCAGGTTCAAACGGGCCCGAGAGAGAAAGAGAGAGAGACATGGAGAGAGATAGAGACAAAGAGACAGACTATGCACTCACAGGTGTCTGTGCTGCTGGAGAGCTGGGGTACACAAGGCTGCTGGAGCCACCCAATGCCACCCAAAGCCCCAGCTTGATATGGAGCTGAAGGTTTGGCATTTGCCTTGCTGACTTTCAGTCCTTTCCTTACTGTGTCCCCATTCCTCTTTCATAGAATGGGAATGTTTACTTCATTCCTTTGTATATTTTTAAAGGGCAACTTGGATTTTGATTTTCGAGCCACTCACAATGGGAGATAGCCTTGAATGTCACAGGATACTTTGATCCTAGCTTCTCAACAGTGTTGGAACTTTTAAGACTGGGGGAACTCTTGGAGACAGACTAACAGTCTTTCAAGAGGCAGCGCCTAGCAGAAGAACGATTACTGGGGCTTGTGTGCAAGTGAGCTCTGGAGCAGCTCAGCCCCTCCCCTTCTTTTTACTCTTGAGAGAGAGAGAGAGAGAGAGAGAGAGAGAGAGAGAGAGAATTATTTATTTATTTATTTATTTATTTATTTATTTATTTATTTATTTATTTATT
>NW_026586662.1:1268942-1286840 GCF_907164565.1 Psammomys obesus
ATTTATTTATTTATTTATTTATTTATTTATTTATTTATTTATTTATTACCTATACAGTGTTCTGTCTGCAGGTATGCTTGCAGGCCAGAAGAGGGCACCAGATCTCATTCTAGATGATTGTGAGCCACCATGTGTTTGCTGGGAATTGAACTAGGACCTCTGGAAGAGCTGCCAGTGCTCTTAACTTCTTGACCACCATGGGGTAAGCAGTTTTGCTCGGCTGTGTTCACCTCACTGAGATGCCACTGTCTTCTTAGTGTCTTAAAACAACAGGCAAAAAAAAAAAAAAAAAAAAAGTGGATTGAAACCCTGAGTGAAATCCTTTCACCCTCATGAGTTAATTGTCTCAGAGAGCCACCGTGACAAAAAGCTACTGCAAAGGTCACAACAGAGGCCTCACCAGCTCCTCTTACTTTGAGCTACTTTGCCTCAAAATACAGTTTGGAAACTGTGTTTTTAACTGCCCCTCAGACACTCTGTGCTCTGTGCCACCTGCACACAGGATGTCCCCTATGACACTAGTGTTCCTTGTCTTCTCTTTGCCCCAACACCCCCTTCCTTCTCAACACAGCCATCCAGTCAGGGGTCAGCAAGGCCAGCCCAATGGCTCTGCTCTTACCAGCTTGCCATGAAGAATGTTCTATTTCTGAACTAATTGAGAAATGATTGAAGAAACTCTAACCAACGATCCCTGTGACATAAGACAATATGGAATTCTAATACAAGTATCCATTTTTAAAGAAGCCTCACCGTAAGTTGGCCATCTGTCTGTTTTGTGTTTTCTCTGCCTTCCTTAGCATTCCAACTGCAATAGAGAGAGCCAAAAGGCCCCAAATATTTATTTTCTGGTCTTTGGTAGAAAATATCTGCCAACCTGAGCTACAGAGACATCAGAGAATTGCCTGGGCCTCTGTTTCCCTACTAGATAGCTAAAGGTAACAATACCTGCTTTACAAAGTGGCTGTGAAGAATGCAATGGCATATGAAGGATCAATAGGCAAGGGACCTGGCAAACTGCTTAATGTGCAAGCAGGAGTTCAGAGCTTCAAAATCGATGTAAAAATCCAGGGACAGGGCCTCATGCCTGTAACCCCAGCACTGGGGACACAGAGACAGGAGGACCCATGAGGCTTGCTGGACAGGCAGTCTCGCTGAAGTGGTGAGCTCCAAGTTTTGAGATCTTGTCTCAAAAATTAAGGTGGAAAACGATTGAGTAAGACACTGATGTCAAACCCCTGGTCTCCACAGGCACAGACACGTGTACACACACACATGAATGTATACATATACATACATAAACACACAAAGATGAATAAGGAAGATCCCGGGTTAGATTAAGAAATAGTAGCGTAAACTGTTACTATTATGTAAAAACTCTCCTGGCCCAGAAAAGCTCCTGTGTTTTACCACCAGCTCCTTAGCCAGCTGGTTCCTACCAAACCTACCTTGTGGTTAGGAAATCTATGTGTTCTAGGCAAATGAAGAAAATTAAAAGTAACCTATATGGGATGTTGCTCAGTGTTTGCCTGCCATGTGTGAAAGCCCTCAATCCTCAGAGCTATAGAAAAAGAAAAAAAAAAAAAAAAAAAAAAAAGGAGAAAGGGAAGAAGATATGGAGAGAAATTATTTATAATAAAAATAACTCAAATGATGGGCATTTAGATGTTTAAAAGCTGTAATTATCAGCATTTATGTCTTGGGGTTCCTAATACTTAACTGACTTCCTAACTTAGAAAGGACCAGTAAATAACTGTTTCTTTTTAAGGAAACTAAGATGAGGTCTCCTTTGATCTTTGCAAACTGATACTGCAGCCAATGAAACAAGCAGAGCAGACGAAGACAAGTGGAAAATGGCAAGTACACGGAACAAAGAAAACAAAAATGGAGGATGCTGTTTGTCTTTTCTACACAGCCCACCCCAAATGCGCAGCTGCTCACCCCACAGCCCAGCAGCAGTACACAGAAGACACCAACCGGACTGAAAGCAGCCACCCAACAACCTCACAGGGCCCCAGGCTGTGAGGAGTGTCAGAAAGCCCACTGCAGACAGCACATTTGTATGGATGCTTCTCTTCCGTACGCTACTCGCTTTCATCTAAGTAAGTTACTTAGGGGAAGATCACTCAGCCCTGCTAGTTTCATGCGCTAGAGTACTAAAAGAAAGAATCTGTGATAAGAGAAAAGCAAACCTGGCAGCGAACGACACCAGAACCAGCCCTGAGGTCCTTGCAGCGAGGCAGAAAGAAAAGCCAGGCGCCCCTTCCCCTCCACCCAGCTGCAGTTTTAGTAACCTTCAGAAAAAAGAAAGAAAGAAAAATGAGGGCCTTATTTGCACTCTCTCTCTTTTGCCTTGGACTCCCAAAGATAAACCTGAGGGCAGAACCTGTGGTCTCTTTTAGAAAGCCATCTGTTCTCCTTGGAAAATCCAGCAGGCGATGCTTTTCCATCCAAGCCCAGGGCAGGTGTTTAGGCCTTTGGATGCACATGGACAAACAAGTTGATCGATGGATGTCTAAAGCAGCATTTTAATCTGCCTGTTGGAGACACCCAGGGCTGTCTCTGAGCCTGGCTGAAAGGGAGGCTGGACCCATTGGGCGTTTGGAAATTGCATCCTGTCTGTCTGGAAAGCCGGTCCTAAGAGACTGTCTGAGGTGCTGGCTCAGGGGTAGTAGTTACACCCTGACACCAGGGCTCACACAAGGTAGCTAAAAGCTGTCAGTGGCTCTCTGAATAAACAAACAGGGAACAGGGAGTGCCTCTGTCGGGGGGGGGGGGCGCTGCTCTAAGTAGCTAATGTAGGTCATATCGCCATCCTACCATTAGAGTCCTTAAAAATAACCTCGCTGACAGGAAACACATCCTAAACAAGCTTCCCGGTGGCAGAGAGACAAATAGTTTTTTTAAGCAGTTGGAAACTTGGCTGCCAACGAATGCAATAACAACAATTAGGACTACACCTTGAAACTACACTGTAAAGGGGGTTAGCTTTTTCACGTGTGCACAGGTAGTTCCAGAACAACCCACAGTGGGAAAAAATGTGATTAGCAAGCCAGACACCTTTCCACGCAGTAAAATCCACCCAGCACCTCTTCGCCCTCTCACACTCCAACACTTTTTCATTAACTCCTCTGACTCTTTTATCCTCTAACCCATCTCTACTCCTCATGGGCATTCCTCTCTTTCTTAAGAATAAGCATAGATCTGGAGAGGACAGGAACTCCACAAGGAGAGCAACCGAACCAAAAAAAATTTGAACACAGGGGTCTTTCCTGAGACTCATACTCCAACCAAATATCATGCAAGGAGATAACCTAGAACCCCTGCACAGATGTAGCCCATGGCAGTTCAGTGTCCAAGTGGGTATCATAGTATTGGGTGTTCCTAGGGACTGCTTCTGACATGAACTGATTGGCCTGCTCTTTGATCATCTCCCCCTGAGGGGGGAGCAGCCTTACCAGGCCACAAAGGAAGACAATGCAGCCACTCCTGATGAGACCTAACAGACTAGGATCAGAAGGAAGAAAAAGAAACTCTTCCCTACCAGTGGACTTGGGGAGGGGCAAGCATGCAGAGGGTGGAGGAAGGAAGGGAATGGGACAGGAGGAGGGAGGGAACCACAGGGGGGATACAAAGTGAATAAAGTGTAATTAATAAAGAATTAAAAATTAAAATTAAAATTAAAAAAAAGATTCACTGAAAAAAAAAAAAAAGAATAAGCATTTCTCCCCATCTCCTGAACGTGCAACTCCCCTGATGGGTCAAACCAAGAAAAGGGCTCGTTATCCGTACCCTTCCGCCATGAAGATGCTCACACCCAGAGGCCAGTTAGATAACCTTCATTTCCCTGTTAAGTGTAGACAGAAATCGAGGCCTTTTCCAAGTGAGGGAAATCAAGGCAGGGCACAGAATTCCATGCCGAAGGCCTCCTCACAGCCACATTCAACTGAACACATTTCTGTGGAAGTCTAAAGTCAGCAGTTTCTTTCAGTGCACGAGGTTTTCTCCAATTCTGGCTCGTGCTTTGGGGACCTCAGTGTCTTCTGCTTTGACTCGAGCACACCTCTTACTTTTGAAGCCACACTAGCTGAGATTACAAACTTGCAAATACTTGTGCACACACTGGGTCCATTCTCCTTTCCCAGGAGGACGCACTCCCGTCATTTATCTACACCAGCGGTTCTGTCTTCCTAATGCTGTGGCCCTTTACTGTCATTTTTGCTACTGAATCATAACACAAATATCTATATTTTCCAATGGTCTTAGGTGACCCCTATGAAAGGGTCATTTGACCCCAAAGGGGTCACATCTCACAGGCTAAAAACCACTGACCTGTACTGTCAAGTTTTATGCCATCTCCTGTTGTAGCATAGAAAATTACGCTACACTGTGACTGACAGCTAACAGACTTTTAAGGATGTATCTTCAGTTCCGCCCCTGTTCGCCAAGGTACAGCTGTGACTTGTTTCAGCACACAACACAGGATAAAAAGTCTATCCTCAAGACCGATGATGTGCCCCCTTAAAATCAACATTCAGACCAATATAATAACTTACAAATAACACATGGAGGTTAAAAGTGTAACCCAGATAGAAACTAAGCAACCGCGTTAAATGGAGACTATTTGATGGCCATCCTTTCTCTAACGACCAATGCCTCAAAGAGGACTTGAATCCCTCCACCAATTAGGCTTGGTAATAATGGCAGTAAACAGGCCAGATAGCAACGTTCTCAGTTAGTGTTTCCTGCCTCTGCAGTTCTCCCTAGTTCAGTCCAGAAATTCTTCTCAATGAAATTCTAGCTGTTGGGACAAGACAACTGTCCTTGACCTTTGGAAATAGTGACATTCCTTCCCAGAATACCACAGGAAAGGTTATGATGCCACTGAGCTAACCAGTCTTCCCCTGGCCTTCTCTCTCCCTCTGGCTCCTTCCGTAAGCCATCGGACAATGGCCTCTTCTGCTTTGCTCACCACTGAGTTCCAGTCACCTACTGAATGCTGGCTGTCCTCAAGCTCATGTGTCTGACCTTAGATCATAGTTAAGAGTTTAGGAGGGAATTAGGTCACGAGGGCTCAGGCTTCACGAATGGGATTGGTAGCCTAAGAAAAGCAGCCCAAGTGCGCTGCCTGCTCCCTTCATAGGAAGACACAGCAACAGACAACACAACAACCATCCACGAGGCTGAGAGCCCCTGCTAGACCCGAGTGTGCTGCCGCCTTCACAATGGGTTTCCCGTGCTCCAGTACTGTGAGCAGTAAATGTCTGCGGTTGATAAGCCAAAAGGATCTTGTGCTGACATCAAGAACAGACTAAGATGTATGCGAGACGACTCCATGGTTAAAGCACTGAAGCACTTCCTGAACAAACCCAATCACCTGAACCCAATTCCCAGAACCCACACAAAGGTGAAAGCAAAGAACCAACTCCGAAAGTTGTTCTCTGACTCCCCCCCACACCATGTGCTCTCTCTCTCCCTGTCTCTCAGGCATACACATATACCATGTGCTCACTCACTAATAATAATAAAGTTTTTTTTTTTTTTAAACAGACTAAGATAGTACACAGGCCTTCGTCACAGCAGACGTGTTCTATGTGTTATGGAATCTCATGATGTTGATGCGTTACAAACTTATTCTTCTCTCCTTTTAACCCTGAACATGAGAGTAAATAAAAAGTCTTTGTTCTAATAGAGACTTCAGGAACACAGCAAAAGGGATGCCAGGCCCACACAGGGGTTAAAGCCAAAATAAACCAGATAAGTTTCATTTGGAAAGGACTGATTGGAAGGCTCTGAGGCATGATCCTGATGCGCACAAAGTAGTTATAGGCATGATGTCCCAGCCCCTCCCATAGACTCATGTATTTGAATACTTCTTGCCTATCTGGTGGCACTATTTGAGGATGCAGAATCTTTAAGAGGTAGAAGAAATGGACCAGGGACAAACAAACAGATTCTCTCTCTCTCTCTCTCTCTCTCTCTCTCTCTTTCCCTGTCTCTCTGTCTCCCTCTCCTTTTCCCTCTCCCTCCTTCTCCTTCTTCTCCCTCTCCATCTCCTTCTCTGTTCTGTTCTTCTTGTTCACTCTGCTTCCCGACTGCTGATATAACAATGTGACCTTTGTCCTCCTGATCCTGTAGCCAGCCAAGCCTTTTCCTCCCAAATGGAATGCATGACCTTGAACTGTAAGCTAGAATAAGCCTTCTTTCGCTTAAAGAATAATGAAAAAAAAAAAAACTGAAAACATTTTTTAACATAAATAATAATAGTAATGGTAAGAAGGGCTTCTCAGTCAATGTTTTGTGGGAGGGGGTCTGAGAGCTCTCCAAAGCAAGAGTTGCTCAGGGAGTAGTGGACATTGCTGAGCCAAGCAGGTACCCTGCCTATCCTCCCAGCCACAAGCAACACAGTCTTGCTTCTTTCCAGAGCTCAGGATTGAGGAGTCTCTTTGGGGATCCCCTTTCTCCATCTGGGAGAGTCATGAACAGCTGGGGACTCTCTGTGCTCAGACCAGACCAGTTCTAGAAACCCATGTGGATTCTTAAATTCTTTATTTTTAAGCTTCTGCTGCATTCATGTAATAGCTTCCTATGGCTTAAATACTCATCTTTGCTGAGAGGAAGTGTAAAGGACTTAAAGGGATTTGGTGAAATTTATTTTAGATGAATATTCTCTGACAAAATATTGACTTGCTTTTTACTTGACATTAACCCTCCATGTGTATCTATTTTCAAGAGCTATGCATAGGTGAGTGAGTAACTGCACATGAGTGTTTGTGTATATCTGGACAGACAGTAAATACACAATAGACAGATGATAGTGATTAATAGTAAACTGACAGATGATGACAGTGAGCAGATGACTTGATAGACAACCATCAGATAGATGAAAGAGATGGGTAGACATGGGTACATAGATGAATAATAAACACATATGATACTTACAGACTGAGTTTTGACCACCTTATAATCTGTACATCAAATCCTTAACCCCTCACACTTCAGAATGTGACTACATTTGGAAACAGGGCTTGACTGAAAAGAGGCCATCTAATGGATTTCCTGAGAGAGATGAGGACACACAGAAGAACTGCATGTGAACAGATGGCAGAAGGGCAACCACCAGTGAGTGAAGGACAAAGACCTGTGATGGGGCCTTTCTTTATGGTCCCCAGTTGAACATGCATGACTGCTGTTCAAGCGTTTCTACCTTGGGTGCTTTGTAGTGCAAGCAAACTTACATAAGTCCTGAATTTATTTGAGGAAGACAATGTTCTCTTTGATGAATTAAACTGTCATTAAAAATGAAACTGCCATTTAACTAAATTGATCTGCATTTGAAAGTCCATTATGTCTGACTTATTTTATCCCAATCATTCTTACAGTAATGAAACAATAAATATACCTTTGAAAAGATAGTTATTTCCAAACTGTTATTAACTCACCCTGTTCCATGCCACCTTCAACAGGTACGCAAAGTTCCCACAAGGATGTTCTGTAAGAAGGAATGGTTGTTCTAAACAAGTTAAAATTGGTAGGAGAAAGTTCAAATCAAAACACTCATAAGCCAAACTTTGGGCAGAGTGCAGGGAATCTTATAAAAGGGGGAGATGAAAGACCTGGAGGGGACAGGAGCTCTACAAGGAGAGCAACAGAACCAAAAAATCTGGGCACAGGGGTATTTTCTGAGGCTGATACTCCAACCAAGGACCTGCATGGAGATAACCTAGAACTCCTGCACAGATGTAGCCCATGGCAGCTCAGTATCCAAGTGAGTACCCTAGTAAGGGGAACAGGGACTGTCTCTGATATGAACTCACTGGCTGGTTCTTTGATCACCTCCCCCTGAGAGGTGCAGCCTTACCGGGCCACAGAGGAAGACAATGCAGCCAGTCCTGATGAGACCTGATAGGAGGAGGACTTCCTCTGTCAGTGGGCTAGGGGAGGGGCAAGGGAGAAGAGGAAGGGAGGGTTGGTTTGGAAGAGGATAAGGGAGTGGTCTATAGCTGGGATACAAAGTGAATAAATTGTAATTAATAAAAAGTAAATTAATAAAAGAAAAACAAAAACAAAAAACAACAACAACAAAAAAAAAAAACACAGTGAGCTTAACCATGAGAGACCTGGTGAAGATCAAAAAGCCCAGGCTGATACACTCTAGAATATAGGCTTATATATGAAATTGTTCTCACCCCTGCTAACCTTTACCTCTCAAACACACACAGGCACACACACACACACACACACACACACACACAGGGTAA
This sequence comes from Psammomys obesus, assembly GCF_907164565.1. Taxonomy (NCBI): domain Eukaryota; kingdom Metazoa; phylum Chordata; class Mammalia; order Rodentia; family Muridae; genus Psammomys; species Psammomys obesus. The sequence continues at coordinate 1,277,201 of NW_026586662.1, forward strand.
ATGGCATCATGACAGTATTACAGCTTTATGACATAGACAGTGGATACAAAAGCATCTTTAAAAAGAGTCTCAGCACAGTACAGGAACCCAGGCTTAGCACAATCAAAGATGGTCCTCAAAGCTTCCCTATTCTCTTCTTCCCTCCATGCTGGACTTCGATCTTTCTCTCTCCAGACTCCCACCTTCCTTTCCCTAGAGAATGGGGTTGTCATGAAACAGTTTTGTTTTGTTTTTCCTTTGGGACTAAAGCATTCTGTCTTGCAGGAAGGTTCCTTAAACAAGAATGTAAATGACTCCAAATAGCTTCAGGAAGTCCCTGAAACTGACTAGATTCAATAGGTTCCTCCTTTGCAGAGTAAACAATTAAAGCTAGAAGTCACCATCATACCCCAGAGAGTCAAGCTGCAAAGACTCTGAGAGCAGACTTGCTGCCTGGAAGATGTAGAAAACACGTGAGCTTTTATGAACAGGTTTAGGCCAGAGTCAGGTGGGAAAAGGACACTCTCCAACCTGTTGAGCTGTAGGCTGTGCCATGTGCTCCAGGTTCCCAGTTTTTCTGAGCTGTCACCCATGTTGGTGTATGCCTTGGTGATGTGGCCGTCTCTCAGTCATTTCTGCTCCTGTAAGTAACCCCTCACCCATACTCCTAAAAATAACCTCAGTAAAACTCACTGGTTCACTAAGCTGGACTTCCGTGGTACCTGTGCTTGGGCATGTTATAGGTTTCCTACCTGGGGTGGGGGGGAGTAGATGTGTGTGGTACATCTCCCCAGGAGTTTCGTCATACAACAGGGGCATAGCACCGCCTCTACTCTACCACGGTGCTCTACCTTAGCATATGAGGACTCTTTTCTTTTCTCAAATTCCATGATGAATTACTTGAATTTCTTATTTATGAGAGAGTATGGTGGTTTGAATGAGGATGGTCCACCACAGAGTCAGGGATTTGAACACTTGATCTCCAGACTATTTTCTCATCGGGGAGAGCTGGGAGGCGTGGTCTTACTGGAAGAAACTTGTCACTTGGTTATACTACCTCAGTCAACTTCGAGTTTGCTCCCTCTACTTTGTGTCTTCTGTTAAAGGTGGAACTCCTAAGAAAAGAAAAATAAATTAAAAAAAATATGGATCCCCTGCCACTATGTCTACCACTTGCTGCCGTGTCTCCCTGCCATGATGAACTCTCATCCCTCTGGAACTATAAGCCCAAATAAACTCTTTTCTTTAAGTTGCTTTTGGTCATAGTATTTTATTACAGCAACAAAAATGTATCTAAAACAGACAGCATGAATCCAACTCCAAAGAGATCAGCCTGTCACTCACCAAGTTCTCAGGCTGATTTATATTGCTGTAGTTCTAAAACACTGTGCCAGGCAAAATAAAACTTTAAGCTTGGGCCATTTGTGTGGCCCTTGGGAACCACTCTGTAAGTTTTAATTACTGGAGCTTTTGAAGCATTTGGCACAGACTACAGTAAGTGGTGTTGGCTGTATCTTAAATCACTTGGAAGGTGACCTGTCAAAAACAGCTTGCTTTCTATTTCTCTCCAGCGGTATCCATCTTCAAGAGCACACACCACTCCTTCAGCCCTGAGCCAAATCATTCTGTTGACAGGCAAGTAAGTACAGGGGGAAGGGATCAGCTCTTGTAAGTTTAAGAGGTTGAGACAGTGCAGCAGAAATACTCAAACACAAGGATCATCTTCTTGGTCTGGAGTTCACCTCTCACGGTTGACTTTCTACATTTGCCTACCACTCAGCCACTTCGGTGGAATTGCTGATACGAAGCAAGCCATAGCCTGGTGGAACAAGGGCAGTGCTGGCTTCCAGAAGCATGCTGCTTCATCTTGTGGAGAAGACCTGACCAGAAGAGAGCAAGGAGGGATCTTGCAAAATAAGGGATGGAAAGTAGGCTCCACCCGATCTTGACTGAGGATCCCCAGGTCACCAAACATACATAGCTCATCTTTTTTCTGTGTCACTTTGACTCAGAGCTGGCAGGCTGCTTTCTATAGTAAGTAAGTTACTGCAGACAGAAACTGTGAAAAGGAAGTAAATGTTCATGGAAGCCATGATCCGGCTCCTGGCACCCCGAGCTCAGCCTCAGACTCCCAGAGATACAGGTTAACTCTCCCTGCACCACTAGGTTGTGTAGAAACTTGGCATGAATATGACAAAGGTTTGTATAACGCTATCCAGAGCTTCATCTTGAATGTCTGCTTTGTCCATGGAATTGTGTTAACTTGGGTGCGTTTCAGGGGAAGAAAGGAAAGGTTTATGCTCACATCCTCTCCCTTATCTCATGTTTCTTTCTTGATCCACCAGGCTGTGAGTCCACCTGTGGGCAGCTGTGCCCTCAGCTAGCCCTGACTCCCCTTGACAGTTGTTTTGCTGTCACAAGGACATGTGTGGGGAAAGCAAAGGCACATTTGAGAGGATGATTATTTGAAGCTCGTAAATCAATTTCACTTGAAGAGCTATGACATTTTAGTAATGCTTTCTAGTCAGGGAAGTGATTATATAGGTCTTGGTAGCAGAAGCCAAAGCAATTAAACCCACATTTAACTTCCACAATTTTAGCATCTCGAAAAGATTCTCAACCTCTGCATTTTTACTTCATGCATAAGCAACATTATCGTGGACTGAACAAGCATGTTCACAAGAAATGGGAAGCAAACATAAATGTCTCACATACTTTCACCTTCTTTCTAGTGGGAATAAATACTTTTCATACTCCAGTAGAGGTAGAAAAGAAAATCACTTTGTACCTTGGCGTACAAAGCCAAAAATATCAGCATTGCGGGCTAGGAGTGAGACATGCTCCTTGTTAGGTAGACAGAGCGGGGGCAGGGCTCTACCTAGGTAATGGTAAAGAAGGTGGTGCATTTCCTCAACCTCCTGACCTGAGACAAAAGCCTGGAAGCTTTTGGGTCCTAGCATCAGGCCTCCTGCTGATGGACTGGCTCAACAGCTTCAAGGCCAGATCAAGACTTATCACTCAAGTGTTACCAACCAATTAACTGCCTTCAAACTGACCAATCCTAAATAGGGGAGGAAAACTCTTGAGAGGCTTTAAAACCTCCATCACTGGAGAAGAGACTAGCGTTCTGGCTTCCCCCTTTGCTTTAGAGGGTCTTTCTCTCTGTGTGACTGCTGCACCTGTGTGTTTCTTCATGCCCCAATAAACAGCTTTCTTCAACCTCACTATCTCAGATTTCTCTGCTGCCACCTGCTATGCTTCTGATTTTGCCTGGCAGAGAAAATTAACCCCATCCAGACCCCAGGTCCCTGGACTGTATCAGCACCGTCTTAGATGAATGCTAGTCCTCCCCAAACAGGGTTCCATCTCCTAAGGAAAATACATCTCCCTACCTGCCCCACCCCAGTTGTTAGCATGCTGCTATCTGAAGAAAAAGAAACAATTTTAGGAAAATGGAATGTAAGTCATTTTTCAACCACAAACAACAGACAAATGCACAGTTGGTATTTTCAGTAATTTTGTGGGGTACTTCCAGTGTTTATTATGGCTGGCTCTCCCTCAGTGTGTGTCTGTCTCTCTAATTCTGATGAACCTCTCTTTCCAAGTTAGAGTCTCTGGAATGCTGGCTAAGTAAGCATTTTCTTTTCTAACTGCTCCCATATCTAAATCTTCCGTCAGAAATAAATGTAGCATCAAGCAGACAGCTTACTACTCTTCTCTATTTTAATCCAAGCATAAAAAGCCCATACTCTGAGCAGCCACAGTTTGTGGAGCCTGCCCAGGTATTTGTTTATTTTTGCTTTCCAACTCCTTGGAATGTATCTATCTTTCCTGCCTTTCACTGCAGAAATCCGTAACTCTTCTATTCACACAGACACTTCAAAGACCCCAAGGAACCGAAATGTTCAGTCCTTTAACACAAATGAGACATTGGCCTCTCACCATGCTCCCTACTGGGATCAGGGCAGCTTCTCATTCTCCATCATCTGCTGAGCTGCTGGCCAGTTTCTCACCCATCCAAGTTCAAAGCAGGAAGACAGGACTGCACTGGCCTTATTCTCTGTGTGTGCTCAGTGACACCATCTTCTTTCCGGTGGCCCTTCATCACCTCCTCTACTCAAAACTCCCTGCTCCTGTGTCCTCACTCTCTAGCTGATTATCCTTCCCAAGTGGTTCCTCTTGGTACCATGAAATGTCCAAGCATCTTTTTCCTCACCAAATTTGAACAAAGCAGGTTGATTCGGCTACCCAGGAATCTCATGAATTGCATATGCAGGAAGCACATATGCAGCTCAATTCATGTTCCCTTGAAGGCCCAGTCACTGGGCTTAGCATAGGAGAGTGCAACAGATCTCTCTGAAGACACCTCTTCAGCTTCTTCTTCTCTCAGCCCATACATTCTTCATCTTTTTGTATCTTAGTTATGCCGGGAATGTAACACAGGGTCTCACTTTTGGTAGGTAAGTTCTCCATCATTGAGCTATACCATCAATCGAGCACTCAGATATTCATTCTCTGTCTGTCTGTCTCTCTCTCTCTGTGTGTGTGCATACACACAGGTGCATATTCTATAGGTGCTTCTCCAGACGTATGCCTATATGTGTGGAGGTCAGAGGTCAATTTCAGATGTCTTCCTCTAATCCTCTCCACCTTTATTTTTTGAGACAGGGTCTTTCATTGAACCTGAAGCTCACTGATTGCACTGGACCAACTAATCAATGAGCTTCAGGGATCCACTTGTCTCTGCCTTCACCCTGAGAACTAGGGCTACAGGCATGACCCATTGGACTTAGCCTTATCCACGGATTCTGGAGAAGCAGACTCAGGCCCTCATGTTTGCAAGATAGGCACCTTGCCAACTGAGCCATCTCCCTAGCTCAACCCTCACATTTTTGGAGTGGCTAGTGGGCTCACAGTTTACTGAGATGTTTTCAGGTAGACCTTGAACTTTTCTCTTGGCAGTAGACTGTTTTCGTTTGGAAGTTCTCAGAACTTGAAAGTGTATACCTTGGTCAAAAAGCTTAGTTTGGTGCCCTCACATCATCTATGGTCACGTGTGTGTATGTGTGTGTGTGTGTGTGTGTGTGATTGAGTGCTAATTTTTTTTATTCTTTTTCTTATTTTCCAGCAGAATTGAATGCGAGCATTAGAAAACAAGACCCAGTGCCCTCTACTCCTATGGGAAACCCCTCTTCTTCACCATCCTGACCACTAATCTTAGGTATGATGCCACATCCTGCTAGGTAGCTATCTCAGGACTGGTTCAAATGCTGGTATGTCTCTTCGCTGCCAGATTAATGTCTGCTCCTCTGGTGACCTGGTCTCCAGATCCTTGTCACAAGACACCTTCTTCCAGATTCTTTGAAGTGGCCCCTGCCTCTAAATAGGGACTGTTCAGAGCTGAACATGGAATGGAGTGGACCCTGGGCTCCTCTGATCCTAACACCACATGGGGGAGGGCAACAATGATTATGTGTGAGGCTCTAATCCCAGATCTCATGTCTATTGCCTCTGTAACCATGGACAAATATCTTATTCCTCTGCACCTCTGGCTCTTCATTTGTTTTTTGGTTTGTTTTTGTTTGTTTTTTTGTTTGTTTGTTTTGTTTTCTGAGACAGAGACAGGGCTTCTCTGTGTAGCCTTGTCTGTCCTAGACTCACTCTGTAGCCCAGCCTGACTTCGAACTCACAGAGATACACCTGCCTCTGCCTCCCTGAGTGCTAGGATTACAGGCGTGCAGCACTACACCCAGCTATCTCTTCATTTGTTAAATGAGCAAAGTGATACATTCCCACCCCGTGGGGTTGTTAAAGTGTTGGGGTATAACTGTGAGCATGCCTGCTTCCCTGACACTTAAAAAGCTCCACACAGATACACATGAGGAATGGCATGTCTTCATCAATGAAATCCAAGTCTGTTCTCCAGGGCTCACTTAGCTTGCAGACTATTGAAACCCTAGGATGCCTTTCACACATGAATGTAGATCATCTCTTCTCTTGCTACCTCTACCTCTACCCCCAAATCTTTTGAGACAAGGTCTCACTGTGTAGCCCAGGATAGCTTCAAACATAACCTCCTATTTCCTAAGCAATGGAATTTACAATCATGTGCAGCTCAACCAGCTGTGTGTGAGGAAGTGTGGGGGGGGGATTATACATGCATGTATGTGCATGCTTGTGTGGGAAAGCAAGAGAATGGAGGTGGGCATCTTCCTCTGTTGCTCCCCCCATTTTTGACACAGGATCTTTCTCAGTGCTGAAGCTCATTGATTCAGAATGACTAACTGGCCAGCAAGCCGCTAAGGACCTTTCTGTCTCCAGCTCTGTAACACTTGGATTATAACCACTACTTCTGACATTTTTTAATGTGGGTGCTGGGGACCCAAATTTAGTTCCTATGCTTATCTGGCGTGAGATAAGTACTCTACTAAGCACCGGTGGTGCAGTGTCCAGGGAGACCAGAAGAAGTGTCAGATCTCCTAGGACTGGCCTTATAGACAGTTTGGGTGCTGGGAACTGAACACAGGTCCTCTGGAAGAGCAGCCAGTGCTCTTAACCACCTGGTCATCTCTCCAGCCCCCCATCCTCTATTTTAAAGCTGTCTCTGAACTCAATGCAGAGCTAGAGGTTCAACCTGACAGTAAGTCCCAAATTCCAGGATTAGTGTCTTTTGCAGACACATCTTCCCTCAGATCTGTAGTTATCATATCTCCCACCACCATCTTTGTCCCGGTAAAGGTGAAGGCACAGAGCCCTACTCATTTAACTCTCCCCCTACCTCCACCCCTGTCCTTTGACATAGCAGGGTACTGCCTTCCATGATTCTGCAAAGCCAGGCAAATACTGTCCACCATGATAGTAGTCAGTGGCTACAATGTATCTGTAGGTCCTCTAATGTAAAATGGAAATAACAGTCAGCTTGGCCTGAGGACTAAAGGAGACCATATATGAGGAACCTCAGTGAGTTACTGTCACCCCGAAAACCTTACAAATCCAAAAACATTCAGGAGTGGATTCTTAATGATCAAATATGACAGTATCTACCAGCCAATAGAAACTGGGAGGATATGAAGATGATGTCATTTGCAACGTAAAAGAGGACCCTTCGTGAGCCAGAGGTGGGTGAGCTTTGTGGGCAGGCCAAGAGCATTCGGGGCCAAGAATGTAGGAAAGAGCAGGGTAAATAACACGGAAGCACATGCGCAGGAACGCACAAAAACGCAGAGTGCGCTCACAAGTCAAGATCAACTATGGCTCTCACAGTAAGCGCCCATGTTTTCTCCTCCCCTGTATTGAGCTCCGTGGTTTCCAAATGCTGGCTGCCACCTCCTAGGCTAGCATCATTACCCTAATGAGTCATAACTCACGTGTGAAGAAGCGTGGAGATGGCACAACACCATCCACAGCTCACCCAGCCATAAATTACCTCTGGGGATGCTTTCCTGGGTGGCCCTGGGCTGCCTTTTTAGAAGTATTTGTTCTGGAAGGCGTTGTTTCCATCTTTTGAAAAGTCTCCTGGCTCTCTTCTCCCCCCCCCCCCCCCCCCCCCCCCCCCCCCCCCCCCGTCACACATGTGCAAAGGTGACTCTGAAATACCTTCACAGCTCCAGGGTGTCCGCCACGCTAGTTTCAAACTGTGTCTTTAGGTCTACAAGACCTCCCCAAGCAGTTTGGGCTGGCCCCTGCCTCCTTACCCCTGCCCCGCCCCGCCCCGCCCCCACCCCACCCTGCTATAACCTCTGCATCAAAGCCGGTCAAGGGCCAAGTTGGCAGTGCCCGACAGTCCCCGGATCCTTGCAGCCCAGACCATTCCCTTGTACCTGTTTTTGCTGCTGTGCTCCACGCCTGCAATCACAGCGTTACTTTCCAGATCGCTCTCCGCCCCCACCGTTAACTAGGGGAATCAGGGTGGGAAAAGTACTTAGCCCTCTCATCTCATTTTCACCGGTGTGCTGGAAATACTGCTACTTACTTGGGGGAGGGGGCAGTTCGTAAGGACTAATTTATGTTGGCAGTTCCTCTCTCTTCCCTGGATCGTCAGGGGCACTTTCTTCCAAGCTTCTTTTGCTCCCAGAACATCCCCGATCGCTTCTTGGTTGCCAGATTAAATCGAGTGCAATATCCGGGGCTCCATGCCATCTAAAGTGCTGTGGAAACCGAAGCATCAAAACAGTTTTCTGTCGCACTTGCTCCCAGAAGGCCTTTCTCAGTTGAGTACACAGAACAGGGCAGAGAAGAACACAAGAGGGACTTGCAATTGCGGTCTCAACAGTAAGGTGACCCACAGCCATCTCCTTAGTCTGAACAAACCTGTCAACGCAGGTTAGCCCTGAGAAACAGACTTACTACAGGGGGGCGCGCAACTGGGGCCGAGGGACCACGCCCTTGGTCTGGAGGGACGAGTCCCGAGCTTCTGGGGCTCTGTGGATGTACCGCGGAGGCCCGCAGCAGACCCTGGTGGCGGCGAGAAAGTTTCTCACCTGCGGGAGAGGGTGTGGCCGGGTCGTGGTGCCCTGCGCCCACTGGATGCTCAGCTCAGCCCGAAGAGCTGTATTCAAGGTTATCCTGACCCCTCGGGCCGGAAGAGCTGACTTGAGCAGCAGGGCAGGCTGCAAACTTGGGAGCCCTTCAAGAGGCCCCCAAGCTGCCCTCAGTACAGTCTGTACCCCAATCCCTCTTCTCCATCCTTCCCATCTTCTCCCACTCCGATCCCAACACGAGTGCAGACTGAAAGGCACCCGGACCCCAGGCTAGCCCCACGCCCCATCCTGCTCCGGGTTACCGCAGGCTCTGCACGGTCCAGCTCCTCCGGGGCGCGAGCCTCGCCGCCACCGCCGCCGCCGCCGCTGCTGGCCTGAGCTGTGCGAGTGGCTGGCTCCCTGCGTCGCTGTGCGGTGGAGACGCGCGTTCGCGACCTAGCGGCGGAGGCGGCGCTGGGCACCGAGGCTGGGGCTGAGCTCCTGAGGCGCCTCCCCAACCCCTGGGCTCCACAGGAGCCCGCCCTCAGTGTAGGTGAGAACCTGCTGCGGGGAGGAAAGGAAAGGAAATATGTTCTGTGATACTTTGCCCTCTCTGGCTCTGTAGTGCCAGCTTTGGGTACCAAGCTCTCGGGAGCTGAACAAGAGGAAATGAACAGAGGCTTGCCAGTTATTCTCAGCCTTGTGTTCAAGTTCACCGAGGCTGGAGTCTTCCATAATGCACTGCTTAAATCACCATCACAGTTGTCGAGTGCCTCCTCCAGCCTATAGGTACAGATGCCAAGGAGGCATCAAACATCCTCCAGACTGACCCCGAAGAGTTAGCAGTGGGCCGGAAGCAGGCTTCAGTTAACAGCCATGACTCTCTTCTGCATCCGTTTGCTTAGCCACTCTGTATATACAACAACTTTCTAGAGCATAGATCTAGTAAGGAGACAGACAGTAAGTAAAACTCGCCATACATGAATAAAGTGTGGCGGACAAAAATACAAAGCAGAAAACAGGGCAGTGGAAGGAGGGGTGGGGGATGGATTCAGAGCTGGCCTTACTAGTAGTTTAACAAGAAGGCTTATGTCTGGGGAGAGAACACTAGCTGTGAGCCAGGCACTAAGATGTCCCTTATCGTATAATATCCTAGTGTGTGTGTGTGTGTGTGTGTGTGTGTGTGTGTGTGTGTGTGTGTG
>NW_026586662.1:1286850-1287567 GCF_907164565.1 Psammomys obesus
GTGTGTGTGTGTGTGTGTGTGTGTGTGTGTGTGTGTGTGTGTGTGTGCAAATCGCAAGTGCTGCTTAAGAAAGATCCATGTCCATGTCGATTTACAAACAAGAAATTTTAAACCGGGTGGCGGTTGTGCAGCGCCTTTAATCCCAGCACTCTGGAGACAGGGCAGGCAGATCTCTTTGAGTTCGAGGCCAGTCTGGTCTACAGAACCGAGTTCCAGAACAGCTACACAAAGTCACCCAAGAGGGAGAGGGAGGGATAGAGAGATGCATGGGAAGCCGGTGGCAGAAAAAGATTCCTGGAAATGATATTTGTGATAGCTGATTCATGGATTTTTTTTTTCTTTAAAGAAGTAGTTTCGCTGTTTTTTATAGCATCTCTATGTGATCCTCTGCCTCACTGGGAGGCAGCTTGGTTCTAAATGATGCAATTTAACATCTGTGGTAAGAGTCGTCAGTGGTTCTCAAGCCTGCACTTTGACTCATTCTCTTTACAGAATTCCGAAACGGATGTGATCCATCACCCAAGCCACGGCACCTCTCCCACTGTCAGAGCCTGGTGACACTGCCCAAAGCAGCCTTGAAACTGCCACTGCCGAGTGCCAACTGCTGAGCAGGCCAGTGTCCATCAAAGCTGTGGACACCAGGGGGTCTTTTACTTAGCTAGAGGGCTAGGGGTACACAAGAGGTACCTCTTTACTTAGCTAGAGGGCTAGGGGTAC
>NW_026586662.1:1287577-1307870 GCF_907164565.1 Psammomys obesus
GGGTACACAAGAGGTACCTCTTTACTTAGCTAGAGGGCTAGGGGTACTGTGAGTGTGGGAGAGATCAACCTCGGGCATCCATTCTCCTTTCTACCTCGTTCTTTCATTGGTCACTGGTTTTCAGGCCTGTACTGTGCCCTATCTTACTGTAAGAGCAGAATTACAGACACATGATACTTGATCCAAACTCAGGTCCTCAAGCTTCCTCAATAAGACACTTTACCCAGAACCACCTTCCTACCACTATTGACAATTTTTTTAATTTTAATTTTTTATATTAATTACAGTTTATTCACTTTGTATTCCAGCTGTAGCCCCCTCCCTCATTCCCTTCCAATCCCACCCTCCCTCCCTCATCTCCTCCTATGCCTGTCTCCAAGTCCACTGATAGGGAGGTCCTCCTCCCCTTCCATCTTATCCTAGCCTATCAGGTCTTATCAGGACTGTCTGCTTTGTCTTCCTCTGTGGTCTGTCAAGGCTGCTCCCCCCTCCTCAGGAGGAGGTGATCAAAGAGCCAGCCAGTGAGTTCATGTCAGAGACAGTCTCTGTTCCCATTACTATGGAACCCACTTGGAGACTGAGCTGCCATGGGCTGCATCTGTCAAAGGGGTCCAGGTTATCTCCATGAATGGTCCTTGGTTGGAGTATCAGTCTCAGAAAAGACCCCTGGGCCCAGAATTCTGGGTCTGTTGCTCTCCTTGTGGAGCTCCTGTCCTCTCCAGGTCTTTCTATCTCCTCCTTCTTTCATAAGATTCCCTGCACTCTGCCCAAAGTTTGGCTATGAGCCTCAGCATTTGCTTTGATACCCTGCTGGGTAGAGTCTTTCAGAGGCCCTCTGTGGAGCCTACCCTCTGTGGTAGGCTCCTAACCTGATGCCTGTCTTCTTCCTCTTCTGATGTCTGTCCTGTTTGCCTTTCTGAGTAAGGATTGATCATCTTACCCAGGGTCCTCCTTCTTGCTTAGGTTCTTTAGGTGTACAGATTTTTGTAGGTTTATCCTATATTATATGTCTAGTATCCACTTGTAAGTGAGTGTATACCATGTGTGTCTTTCTGCTTCCGGGATACCTCACTCAGGATGATCTTTTCTAGATCCCACCATTTGCCTGTAAATTTCATGATTTCCTTGTTTTTAATGCTGAGTAGTATTCCATTGTATAAATGTACCGCAATTTCTGTATCCATTTCTCAACTGAGGGGCATCTGGGTTGTTTCCAGGTCCTGGATATTATGAATAAAGCTGCTACAAACATGGCTGAGAAAATGTCCTTTTTGTGTACTTGAGCATATTTTGGATATATTTCCAGGAGTGGTATCGCTGGATCTTGAGAAAGCACTATTCCTAATTGTCTGAGAAAGCACCAGATTGATTTCCAAAGTGGCTGTAAAAGTTTACATTCCCACCAGCAGTGGAGGAGGGTTCTCCTTTCTCCACATCCTCTCCAGCATGTATTGTCACTTGAGTTTTTGATCTTAGCCATCCTGATGGGTATAAGGTGGAATCTCAGGGTAGTTTTGATTTGCATTTCCTGATGACTAAGGACCTTGAGCATTTCTTTAAGTGTTTCTCTGCCATTCCATATTCCTCTATAGAGAATTCTCTGTTTAGCTCTGTACCCCATTTTTAATTGGATTACTTAATTTGTTATTTTTTAACTTCTTGAGTACTTTATATATTCTGGATATTAGCCCTTTGTCAAATATAGGGTTGGTGAAGATCCTTTCCCAGTCTGTAGGCTGTCATTTTGTTCTGATGATAGTACTTGAAGTCCTAGCTAGAGCAATAAGACAACTAAAAAAGATCAAGGGGATACAAATCAGAAAGGAAGAAGTCAAAGTATCACTATTTGCAGATGATATAATAGTATACATGACAACCACAGAAATTCAACTAGAGAACTCCTTCAGCTGACAAACACCTTCAGCAAAGTGGCTGGATACAAAATTAACAAAAAAAAAAAAATCAGTCGCCCGCTTGTATATGAAAGACAAAAGGGCAGAAATTAGGGAAACTATACCCTTCACAATAGCCACAAATAACATAAAGTACCTTAGTGTGACTCTAACCAAGCAAGTGAAAGACCTCTTTGAAAAATTCTTTAAGTCTCTGAAGAAAGAAATTGAAGACGATATCAGAAGATGGAAAGATCTCCCATGCTTATGGATCACTAGGATTAACATAGTGAAAATGGCCATTCTGCCAAAAGCAATCTACAGATTCAATGCAATTCCCATCAAAAACACAATTCTTCACAAACCTTGAATGAAAAATTCTCAACTTCATATGGAAAAACAAAAGAACCAGAATTGCCAAAACGATCCTGTACAATAACAGATCATCTGGAGGTATCTCAATCCCAGATTTCAAGCTGTACTACAGCAATAATAATAAAAACTGCATTGTACTGGCATAGAAACAGAATGGTGGATCAATGGAATTGAATAGAAGACCCAGAAATAAACCCACACACCTAGGGATACTTGATTTTTGACAAAGAAGCTAAAACCATACAATGGAAAAAAAAATGTAGCATCTTCAACAATGGTCTAACTGGATGTCTACATGTAGAAAAATGCAAATAGATCCATATTTATAACCCTGTACAAAACTAAAGTCCTTTGGATCAAAGACCACAACATAAACCAGACACACTAAATCTGTTAGAAAAAAAGTGGGGAAGCCTTGAACTCATTTGCACAGCAGACAATTTCCTGAACAGAACACCAACAGCACAAGCTCTAAGATCAACAACCAATAAATGGGACCTCATGAAACTGAAAAGCTTCTGTAAAGCAAAGGACACTATCGATGAATTTTAAACTGAAATTTGAAACCTCTCTTATATCGCGTCTCCTTTTCAACTTTAGAGTTTGTCATGCATACCCTAACCCTTCCCAGAGATGTATTCAACAGTTTCTCTGCGAGACCACGTTTTTGCATCCAGTGGACATTTCATGGGCGTGCTTTTATTACAAGTAATAAACTGACCTGCAAAGATGCAGAGCCACCGTCTTTTAATTCTGTCATTTCCCTCCAGAAACAGCTTTCCAATCCAAGGAAAGTTAGTGACAAGGCTAAGTTACATGTATCTATAGATATGTTCTATTAATAAACATTGACATCAATTTGTCTTGAGGTAAAAAATGTTTGCCCTGTTCTGAGATTGGAAAGCTAAGACTCGACAGAATCTTAGTGTCCTCTAAGGTCACAACTCTAGTGAATGGCACAGCTGGGATTGACACTCAAAGTGCAGAAATTATCTTCATCAGGAGCTCATACTTCCTCTCCTTCAATCCTTCATTCATTTGTTCTTTCTACAGATATTTACAATTATTTGCCTCAGCTCTGTAGCAGCTGCCAAGAAAATTGCAATGCACATAGATCTTACCCTCAAAATCTAATAACAGGGAAAGATGAGCGAAGAAGCAATCAAAACCCAATATTCTGAACTTCACAGAGAGTTATGGAAGGGAGAGCCTGAAGGAGCTTTGTTTCACCCACAGTGTTGGGAAAGGGGAGCTGGCAGTAAGGGTTCACAGAAGACAGAGTTATAGTCTGCTGCACTAACGCTGAGGGAAACTGTAGAAGCCAGAGGAAAAGCATGTGCAAAACCCACAGAGGCTGGATAAGTGAAGCTAGCTTTGAGTACTGGGGATGGGGTAGGAGTGGGAGATGGGAGTGGAGGACAGGGGATGTGGGGTTGATGAGAACATCAGCAGATGAGCCTGGCAATGCCAGCAGGGACAGATCACAGAGGTCTATGAAATATTTTCATGGATTACATCATCCTTGAACATGTATGAAAAGTCATGACTGCTCATGTCGTCTTCTTAGAGGAAAAGATCCATGGCTTTATCAAATTTTCAAAAAGGTCATGAAGCAGAAATTTCTGTTTCCTTGAAAAACTCAAGTTTTGTCATGTGATGCTCTTGCTGAAAGCTGGGCACATGGTGTTTTGCTCGAGGCTGGCTTGTGAGAGGGCATGTGGTGTTCTGCTGTGAGCTCTCTCATACGAAGGGGGTGACTTTGGCCAGCTGAGAACATCCATGGTTGCACTCTGAGGAAAGCTGATAAAATAGAGGCCCATGCACAGTGAGACATTGCTTTTTTGGACCAAGATGGTTGTGCTGATCTTCATGCTTGGACGCTTGACTTCTTAGAGAGAAATGTTCCAGATAACTTCTCAGGGTAATCCAACTGAGCCTTGCAGCTTTCTCTGACTTCATGTTGCTGCTTGGTGTTGGCCTTTGGACTGGACTGCTGGTATCCTGATGACTGAGTTTGGTAATCCCCTAAAGACCCATTGACCCTAATCAGCAGGAAGTAGAGAAAAGCGGTCTACAGCCCTTTTCCCTACTAATCTCCTACATAAGATTTTTGGGGGGTTGGAAGGGAAGTAAAGGTTTTAAGAACCCTAAATAAAGTAGATTTGGTGAAAAATGTAAGCCTACAAGGCTACGTGACCTGGGACCAGAAGTGTGGGATGTCGATTCTTTTATTGAAATGAGTTACACTGTCATATGCAGGACACCTGGGTTTGGAAGGGTATAAGGCTCAGCCCTGCCCGATGCCTCCAAACATGACATGCTACTGCCACCCCTGAATAAGAAGTGTTGGACCCTCTAGCATCTCACCAATACTTCCTAAGGGGGGGGGGTGGAAGATGCTGCTAGCTGGCTGGCAGACCAAAAGTCAGGGATCAAATAGCCAGGAGCCTGTCATGGGGAGGGAGCAAGGAGTAGGACCACAGTTTGCTGAGACCTGAGCCCTTAGTGCTTGGAGTCCTCTACTGCTTCATTCCACTTCACTAACTGCTAAGTTATGTGTCCTCAGAGTCTTAGGTCCGGATCCCCAGGACTACTTATAAATGAGGGCCTTTAAGGAGGCGATTAAGTTAAATGAAGTCATGTGGGTAAGTCTTAATCTATAGGACCCAGTGTTCTCATGAGAGGACCAAATTAATACACAAAGAAACTGGGTGCACATGAGCATAGAATGGTAACCATGTGACAAGAAGAGACTGGTTATCTGAAGTCAAGATGAGAGATCTGAAACAGAGCTCTGTTTGTGGCCCTGTGAGGAAACTTCTGGTCTCTGTGAAGAGATATTTAATCAATCAATAGAGATTGATTAAAGATGCCTGGACTGTGGCATTTTTTTGTTATGGTCAGATCCAGTAGATCAATGGACAGAGCACCAATCCAAAACTCAAAGATAATGTATTTATAAAACTTAAGATAGCAGTCAAATAGCTTTAAATCTCAAGGGATTGGCCTGTGTGAGCATGGAGTCCTCTGCCACCACACTGCTCATAGGCCCCTGAAAGCCAGTTGTAGGAATAAGGGAATGGAAATCTGAATACAACTTGGGATGCAGGAGTGGAATAGTTGAAGCAAGGCATTAGTGAAACTAATTGCTGGAAACAGAGGTGAAAAGAGAGTTGATGTCAGAAAGAGCAGTTAGGGAAATAGAAGGCAAACAGGAGGGGGTAGAATATATGGGGAAACAGATAACAATGTCTTAGGTCAAGGTTATATGATGATGATCATAGGCCATGAGACTTAGCAAGGTGGTCACATGATAGAAACTAGGGCCAGACTGCTTCTGGTAAGGAACTGGTCATATGAACATAAGGTGCCCTTACAAGTGAGCTGGAAAGAAAGAGAAGGACAGGAACACAAGCCTAAGGAAAACCATGGGACAAGGAGGACTGGTCTTCAAAGGTAGGTCATCTTACTAGAAGGAACAATGGCAAATCTTCCAATAAAGACACCGATGGCCTAGCCGTGGTATATGGCCACAGTGGGAACTTGTGTTTGTTGGCTCATTAATTCAGCCCAGCACCACAAGCAATGCTGGAAACACACACAGTAGGTACAGCCAAAAAAGATGAGTAAATGAATAAGATGAAATGCTCTTACTTAACCTTTACTTGTTTCTTTTTTCTTTTCAGATTAGAGACAAACATTTTTAAAGATGGAGAGCATCTCTTACCAGTGGAAGAAAGAACTGGAAGACAGAGTCAAGGGAGAAAATAGTTGCTGAAATAAGCTACTAGACCAAAACAATAAGAAAAGAAATCAAGGGAAGGCTGTAGGAAGAATTGGGCATCCACTTATTTATTCAGTTGGTGGGCATTATGCATTGCCCTTCTGAAGATAAGGAACTTTCTTTGCAGAGATGAGACAGATATGGAAGAAAGCATAGTTTGTTCTTTTCTGTTTGCTTAAAATGATACCATCTACTAAGAAGTTTTCATGAAAAAAATTAAGGAAAAAAAAAAACAGCCATGAAACACATCAGAGATGTATCCGAGCATGCAAGTAAACAAGAACAGTTTGGAGGCAGAATGAACCTGGAGATCACCCAGAAACATCACCATAGAGGAAGAGAGAAGATAAGGAAAGGGAGGAAATGGGGGGCAATGGGCTCTGCCCCCGCCTGCTGGCAGGGTACAGCTTGAAACTCTTAGGATGCCAGACACAGGGGCTCGTTGTTGGCATGGTTTATTTTTTAGTTGATTAGGACCTGTGTCAGCCAGCCCAGAAGGAAGCAGCGAAATCAGGACCTGTCTCTGACGATACACCACGAATACTTAATGTGTCTGGCCGAGGGAACCTGGCTCCATTCCAATGTGTTCAACAGCAAGACAAGAACCAACGGAAGGCAGTGGTGAGACAGACAAACTGCTACAGCTCTCAGATCTTAGAATGCATAAAACTGATAGGTTTGCTGCTCTAACTTGGCTGTTTTCTTTCCAGAACAGGATGCTCTGTCATCTAGCTAAAGCAAAGGCACACGTCTACACACTCTCCCATCAAAAGTCAGCCAAGGGAACAAAGCGCCATTCCTCAAGGACAGTTTCCTCCTGCTGTCTATGGGGTTCCAGAAGCCAAGCAAGAGGGTGAGCATTCCAGAAGCCCAGACTAGACTGTGAGAAGCATGGGCTCAGTGCCCTCCTGACAGTCAGGACATCATCCCACCCCCTTCCTGCAGTAGCTCCCAGTTTTCTCTGGCAAATTTGAAGGTTACTGCTTATCATAATATTTGTCTTGTTATTTTCGTCCCAAATTGGATTTAATTTTACTTGTCATGGTTTTCTGCGGCAGCTCTATTCAAATTAGTACAATGATTCCCAAGTCTGAGTTCTTAGCTTTCACTTGCAAACATTTTCTTTTTATTCTATGGATCACGCAACAGGGCAAGCTATAAGCCAGCAGGAGCTTTTACACAGGCCCTGTGAATCCCAGCCCCTCCTATTTTATGCTTGATCATTTACTCAGACTATCCCTTTTGCACGCAGATCCTTCACTAGAACCTCACAGACATCCAACCATAGAGTGTGGTTCCAGGCAGACAAAAAAGCTAACGACTTTCAGTTCACACATGGCATTCAGTCAGGAAGTCAGAGTTTTGGTGGCTGTGAAATGGGAAGTAGAACACATTTCACACACACATCCACACACACAGACACACACACACAGTGGGGGAGGTGGAGATAGAGGGGTGGAGAAGGGATATTTTTTGGAGTGGCTTTCTCAGATGGTGTTTGAATGTTTACAATCACACAGTAATGAGGAAACTTCAGTTTGTTGGCTCAGGCTCCTCTACTTTCTGACAGTGAATGGTAAATAGGCTGGCTTGTCCAGGCTCTTTGCTTCCTGTCAGTCTTTAAATTGCATCTCAGCCAATTAGAAGGCACCCTGGAACTATTCCAAAATGTAAATTCCAGGCGACACCGGGGGTTAGTTGGATGGGTGTTGTAGCATGTGTATTTAAGCCCCTGCTCTTACGTGCAAGCCAGCAGGCTTTCTTGGTGAGCACTGGCTGTGAGGTGAATAAGACCACCTTCCCTCCCTTGTACTCACCACCCTCCCTGGAAGGCTTCTTCTTCATTTCTGGTTTCAGCCTCTGACCCATCCTGTGTGCCTCTGTCATCTAAAACATGCACCAGTCCAGCTGCAGTCCCCAAGTATCCCCATAAAGCTCAATCAGGAGCCACCGCCAAAGATCTAAAGGTGCCTTAGCACAGCCATTCTGGAACCCATATCCTCCTTGTCTAGCCCTCAGGAGCAGGGAGGCAGACCCTAGAGCACTTATCTTTGGGCAGTTGCCCTGACCCCTTTGCCACAGCCATCATCTCCTTGGGCCTCCCTTGAGAGTTCAAATTTGTGCACACACTCCCTTTAATACAGTGAAATTTTACAATTAACACTAAATAGAAGACAATAGTGCTCTGAAATGGTCCACATTGTGCTGAATGCTTGGAACAAGATAATAGTCAAAGAACTGTTTTCATCATCTTCCCCTTGATTCAAAGGAGGGATTAATGCTTCCAAGGACAGAGACTTAGGTAATGTGGTAAATGCAGTCACATACTTCTGCCTCTCCCCAAATCATCTCTCAGATGGTTCTTCATACTTTTGGCTCCACCAGAAAGCATGTTTTTGTTCTGTGGAACCAAATGTAAAGAAGATAAATAACAGTGAGATGACTTATTCTCTCTCTCTCTCTCTCTGTGTGTGTGTGTGTGTGTGCTTAAAAATCTCAGGTATATTAAAAATGCAGATGCTGAATTTTTAATTATTTTAAAGATAATCAACATTTAATAGATGAAAAGATCACCCGACCTTCACTGCCTCAAGATCACCGACAGGTGGCATTCCCATTAATCTTAAGCAATTGTACATCAGGACCATTTTTTGAGTGCCTAAAAAGTACAGATGTGACAGCCATAAATTGGAGTATTGATTTTTTTTCATGTGATTTTACTCTATTGTATTTTATGTTTTATTATATAATGTCTATAAACATCAACTTTATTAATTTTTTGACATTGAGTCATGCTATGTGACTGTAATCTGGACCCAAACTATCAATTCTATTGCCTCAGAGATTACAGGTATGCAACACCTTGTCAGGCAAACAAAAACTTTTAATAGCGGTAATAGTTCACCAAGAATGTACTATGATTTACTTAACTCGTTCTTGGTAGCGCTCTAGGTAGATGCCAATTTTTCTACCATAAGCATGGCAAATACGATGCTTGTCTTATGTAATGCTCGACATGACAAAATATTTATCCTCTCCGTCCCTTCATGCTTATTTTATATGTGTCAGCATTTTTCAGTTGCCTGCCAATAAGTAGGGCAAGCCCTGTCCACTTTGGCAAACGAGAGGCTACTGCACAGGAGAAGGTATATACTAAAATAACAGTAAATATTAACCTATCTTATTAACCAGAAATATAGTTAAGGTTATAACTTTATGAACGAACAACCATTCCATTTAGTCTAGGCACAGGAAATATGAGTTTCGGGAGAGGTGATGACTGAATTCAAACACTTGAAGGCTGAGGACCTGGGGAGAACTGTTCAGTGAAAGTAGGTGGGGCTGTCACAGGAGTGAGAGAAAGCTCTGCTAGGTGGTCCAAAGAGCTCCTCGCTGGTGGAAGCTGGAAAAGCACATGGCAAGGACAGAGTCAAGGGTGTTCAAGTCAGCCTGATGATACATACAGACAGACAGACAGACAGACAGAGAGGGGAAGAGAGAGAGGAGAGGTATTCTTTTGTAAAGTAGCAGAGAGTCAATTTGCCATAATTTTGAATTGTTTAAAGTGAACGGGCAGTTTCTTATGTTGCCTCCTGTAGTCGGCCATTCAGTAAATATGCACCAAGCATGTATCAAGATCCAGGCATCCCTTTAGATGACAGGAAGCCAAGAAAAACAGACCAGATTCCCTGCTTTCACGGAGCCAGGAGACGCCTGGCATGTTCTTCAGACTCTCCTTTTAGGGCTTTACTCCTTTGACTCCGTGATGAATGCGTGAGATGAGCAAGCCATCCATGCTGTGGGTGAAGAAATGAAATCTTAACAAGAGCCCTCATTGGGGGAGGGCAGAAAGAGAAGAGCCTCCAGGGCTCTGGCCTGCCTGACTGGCCGCCTGACCAGCATTCCCTCCATGTGGGAGAGCGCTGTTCCCATAGTCCTACCTCAGACTTCCAGAACGGGTAACAGATCCTGTTTTTTTCTAAACGCTACCACTTTTTTTATGTTAAAAATAGCTTACACCTCAGATGTCACTCTGGCTACAAGCCTAATATATTTTGATTACTAAGTCATGGGGTTCTTGAAGGCAGATTCTGCATCTTATTCATTTTTGAAAACACTGTGTCCTGTACATAATACATGCCATGCAATGGATAGATTTTTATATATATATATTTTGTTTTTTAATTATTTATATTTTTATTAATTGCAGTTTATTCACTTTGTATCCCCCCCCCGTACCTTCCTCCCTCCTGCCTTCCAGCCCCACCCTCCCTCCTTCTTCCCCACTTGTACCCCTCCCCCAGTCCACTGATAGGGGAGGTCTTCCTTTCCTTCCTTCTGATCCTAGTCTCATCAGGAGTGACTGCAATGTCTTCCTCTGTGGCCTGGTAAGGCTGCTTCCTCCCTCAGGGGGAGGTGATCAAAGAGCAGGCCAATCAGTTCCTGTCAGAGACAGTCCCTGTCCCCATTATATGAATTCACTTGGACCCTGAACTGCCATGGGCTACCTCTGTGCAGGGCTTCCAGGTCATCTCCATGAGCGGTCCTTGGCTGGAGTATCAGTCTCAGAAAAGACCCCTGGGCCCAGACTTTTTGCATCTGTTGCTGTCCTTGTGGAGCTCCTGTCCTCTCCAGATCTTACTATCTCCCCTTCTTTCATAAGATTCCCTGCACTCTGCCCAAAGTTTGGCTATGAGTCTCAGCATCTGCCTCAATACCCTGCAGGGTAGAGCCTTTCAGAGGCCCTCTGTGGTAAACTCCTGTCCTATTCCAGGAATGGATACAGAAATTGTGGTACATCTACACAATGGAATATTACTCAGCAATAAAACAAAACAAAACAAAACAACAAGGAAATCATGAAATTTGCAGGTAAATGGTGGGAACTGGAAAAGATCATCCTGAGTGAGGTATCTCAGAAGCAGAAAGACACACATGGTATATACTCACTCATAAGTGGATATTAGACATATAATATAGGATAAACATAATAAAATCTGTACACCTAAGAAAGCTAATCAGGAAGGAGGACCCTGGCTAAGATGCTCAGTCCCCATTCAGAAAGGCAAAGAGGATGGACATTGGAGGAGGGAGAAAACAGGGAACAGGACAATGGATGTTTTATGTGTTCGTTAATGGAGAAACATAACCAATAAAATACTACTCTCATATTGTGTTTTCAAAGTATGCCATTCTCAAAAGTACAGTACAACAGAAATGTGCCATCAAAGGAGTAAGACAGGTTAGATAAGGATGTGTGTATTGGTTACAGAAATGTTAGGTAAACTGTGCCTCCCTGACATCTCAGGAAAGCGGGGGTCTGGTTTCATCCTTGTTAGGTTTGTTTGTTTGTGTTTTCCTAGTACATTTCAATATTTTCTGCTTAATTAAATTCTGGTCCTTAGTTTCCTAGTATCTTACAAGGCATTCTTACTAACCACTGGACTCTGGGATACAGATGAGTCATCATGCAGCATTTAGAGCATTGTCAGCAGTTGGAAATTAAGAAAGGGAGATGTGATGTGTGTTTCCATGGTGGGTTTCTGGCAGGTTTCTGTTTAAAGAGAAACGTTGCCAGCGTGCTCTGTCTTCAGGTTATCATTGGCTGAGAAAGCACCATACAGATGAGGTATATGTCTTGAGAAAATGTCATGCAACTTGAAGCAGATGAGGTATCTATCTTCCCACAAGAAATGCAGTCTATGTGAAGAGCTCACAGCTTTGTTTTGAGAAAAATCAAGCGAAATTTGATGTGGTAACTTAAATGAGATTAGCCTCATAGGCTCATGTATTTGAATACTTGGTCCCCAGTTGGTGGAACTGTTTGGGAAAGGTTAGGAGGTATGGCCTTGTTGGAAGAGTTGTGTCACTGGGGTTGGGCTTTGAGGTTTCAAAAGACTCACACCATTTCAGCGTCTCTTTCTCTGTCCCGTGGGTAGTTGTGACTCAAGATGTGAGCTTTCAGCGACTGCTACTGCTGCTGCTGCCGTGTCTCCCTGCCATGGTGATCGTGGACTCTCACACTCCGGAACCGTAAGTCCCAAATTAAAGACTTCGTTTTCTAAGTTGCCTTGGCCATGGTGTTTTATCACAGAAATAGAGACGTAACTAAGACCCAGGACAGCCTACTTTAATCACTGTGTCAAGATGCCGGTGACAGCTCTGCAGCTGAACAAAGAATGGTATTGCTGTTAGGAGACTCCCAGAAACATACCAGACTGCCCTGGATTGCTTCTGGTGGACAAATCTGGGATCTATGAATTCTGGGGGAAGGTTTCTTGTTGCCATCCACAAAGCTATGCAGCTTGTCCCATCAAAACTTCAAACATTTTAAGACTCAAACTGCCCACCAAGCTGCACACATCGTTTTGATGAGTTCCGTGTTTCTCTGAGTCAGCATGGATGAGATACTTTGGAAGACGGCCCTGAACACCTGGCCTGACGAGTTCGTCTCTTTGGCTTCTCTCTGTTTCCCTGTGCTGCTTGAGCACACTGTCTCTTTGAAATCATGTGTAGAACTCTTCACAGGCTGGGTTTTCTAATTCGTTCTGTTATAACATTTCAGCCATTCTCTGGGGAACAGTCAGGAGTCTGGTGAAGCATGGAGCCGGCATTCAGGTGTCACATAAGCAAAGGGCTGGGGCGTCCATAAACTGAGGACAGGTTTGCCACCGAAGTCCCGTATGTCCCATAGCTGTCATAAGTGTGGGAGGACTTGGAGCTCGGTCCTCAGAGATGGGGTAGTCTAGATGGTAATTAAGGAAACAAAGGGATGGACTTTAGAAACTTGTCTAATGACATCCTACTCAGAATTCGCTCAAATTCCAAACCAAGGGCTTCACTGCGAACTGCTCTTAGGATCTCTTCAAAGGATGCAGAGCCTGTATCACTGAAGAACATCTGAGCAGGGATGTCTCTAATAATGACAGGATGGAAGGCTTGATGAAAAGCTAACATAAGCAGGGCACCCAGGTAGGAAGTGTGCTCTCTGGTTGGTGTGTGGATGGCAGCCCACAAGCAGCCCTCTCCAGCTGTGACTCTTACCCACCCGAGCACTTGGTTAATAGAGTCTATTTTTATTCTCAGACTCCAATCACTTTGATTTTTCTGCTCATTTCCTCTAGTGTTACTTTCATTCCCTCTGGGTTCAGCCTCAGCAAGGTAGCTATTTTATAAGAAGAAAACGAAGTTTGCAGAGCACATCCTTGTGATAAAAGGAGAGCTGCCCCCCCGCCCCTCCCCAGTCTCTTGCGTCCTTCTCCTGTACCACTCAAATGAGTCCGTGAGAAGCATGACGTTCATTAATTCCAGAATATGAATGCACATGCAGTTGCTGGGCCCACCAGAAATAGTCATTTGTAGAATAGAGACGAGAGACTGAATTAACTATCTGTTCCCTCCCAGGAACAGGTAAAAACATTTAACTCATAAACCAAACCGAAGCCCTGTGTGCCTATAGATAACAATTAGATTCTTTGAATACAAGTTTCTCTTTCCACCCCCAGAGGCAAAACAAAAGGCTAGCCATGCTGATTGGAGAATAGATTCTTCCAGTCCGTAATGAATATTCCACCAGTGCCGTGATGAAAACAAGCCTTCCATGAGTAATCAACTGCAGGCTTCTTTTGAGATGTTTCACAGGGAGAGAGGTTGATTCTCTACCAGATACAAGGCTCATAATACATGCTTCTGGAAATCTCAGATGGAGAGGTAGACTTCTCCATACCCCCAAAGAAGTTATAAACTAGAGCATGTTTGTTTGCAACAGAGTAACAGGCCGTGGTGGCTGGCACACATCTTTATGTCTTTCCCCTGAAGGCAACTGTCTGAATTTGATGCACATTTATATGGCATTTGCTATAAGTGTCTTACAAAGACTAATTGGTTCTGTCTCCATAGGTACCTTCTCAG
Organism: Psammomys obesus; assembly: GCF_907164565.1. Classification (NCBI taxonomy): domain Eukaryota; kingdom Metazoa; phylum Chordata; class Mammalia; order Rodentia; family Muridae; genus Psammomys; species Psammomys obesus. Next base: position 1,301,540 of record NW_026586662.1, read on the forward strand.
GTTATTCGGATCCTATCATTAACTTGAATGGTATTGAACACCACAATGCCCTGATACGGCAGTACTTTTTATAGGAGATCGTTACCCAGTCTGATTACTTCTCATTTTAGGAGTTTATAAAGACACACAATACTGGAAACTAGGAAATTGGGTTGTGATTTCCAGGCAATCTCCAGGAGGGATTTGGTAGTTTTGTTGATGATGTGTTGTGGAGGGACACACCAGAGTTCCAGAGGAAGAAACTGTTGTGACAGCCCTGGGTATTTCTTAAATTCAGCATTTAATTTTCATATTCTCTTGATAAAACCACAATGCATTCTATAAGACAACTAATACTGGATGTGTTCAAGTACGTATGATAAATGTGCCAACGGATATGATGCGCACGTTAAATAAAGATTCATGCTTGTGAAGGATCCTGGTACCCTACATGGTATAGAAAGGCCAGCTACAAACTGGGGACCACAAAGGTCTGTTTAAGAAAAAGCTTGAGGGGAGGACCAGAGGGGCTCTCAAGGGTCAATTAAACAGGCTTTGTTGTGCATGCGTGTGTGTGTGTCTGTGTGTGTGTGTCTGTGTGTCTGTGTGTGTGTGTGTGTGTGTGTTTCAACTACTGTTTCTAAGCCCCAGGCCTCCACTTGTCCCTTCAGAATAAAATGTTGAGTGCCCCCTCCGCCACAGCAGAACAAAAAGAAGGCAAAAACTGTTATCAGGAGTTTTGATTCAAAGAATCTGTATACCTTTTGAGAGAGCTACAAAACTATAAAGAAGTAGAGACTCTCAAAGATATGTCTACTGGACAACAGAGAAAAAGATTTAATAGCAGTTACAGAAACGTGGAAATAAGGACTATGGCAATGATCTTGGTGGCAGCAATTTCTGTCTCTGCTATTGATTAGAGTGAGCCTGCTCGTCCTGAGACACACAGCTTCACAATGTCAGCTCATACCAATTATTTCCTTCTGGCTGGTTGGTAATTTAATTTAACCCGATAAACAGCAAGTGACCCTAAAAGCTTCAGAGAGGTCAAAGACTATCATCTCATTTCCTGAGGCCCTGAAATACTAGTTTCCTGCTCTGTGCATCTCAGAAGGGAAAAAAAAAATGAAATGGGCAAAACGCTTATGTGGATTTTTATTCTTTCACTTTCCTCCTTTGCCAGGTCAGATTCTAAAGACGCCACTGCAGAAATCACAGCAAATTAAAGAAAATTCTGCTACTGGTTCCAAATGATTGGAAAACAATCTCATGCTTTGTTTCTGTAATAACATGGATGTATGCCTGTTGGAGGCTCCCACTCTAAACTCAAGACCAGGAGAATGTAAGCTAGGTGGAGGGAAAAATAGAAAAAGGAAAGAAACTCATTAAAAATAAGCCAGAAGCAGATGTTTGCTCTCTTACACTGAAGCCCCCTACTAGCCTTCGCACTTGTAGAAAGAAACCCTCACGCACTGAGAGGACGGATTTACCATGAGAACTCTACACATTTTTCTCAATAAAACCAAACTCCTACCCAGAATGCCTTGCCTGGTTTACATTAGTTCCCATGCCTGCCAGTGAATCTTCACCTGTGTTTTTGTATTAGTCATCTAGGGAATCTGTAGGTAAATTGAACTTAATTTTTTTTTTTAATGTAGAGAATTAACAAGGATATGAAGCTATTCCTGGAATGTACAAATTAACCAAATAACTGCAAGACTCTAGTTAGTCAGACTTTGCTTCCCTTTGACAAAAATGCCTGGCAAAAACAACTTAAAGGTAAAAAGGGCCTATTTTGGCTCATGTGTTTAGAGGTTTCAGTTCATCATCCCTGGCTCTACTGATCCTGATTCTTGAGAAGGACCCCAAGTGGAGGTGACATGTGGCAGATATTATTCACGGAATAGCAGAGAGATGGCTAGAAAGGGAACAGGGACCAGAGAATAAGTATAACTTTAAAGAGTACCCCTGCCCAGTGACTCACTGTCCTCTGAGTCATCCCCCATCTTCTAAAGTTTCTACCACCTCACAAAAGTGGGCACCTAAACCCAGAAGTGAGATTCTGAACTCACCTCAGGTTGGGCCTTCTCACTTCCCTTATCTCCCCCATACAGCTGACCGCCTCCTGTGACCAGGGCATCTAGCGCCCTGTTAGTGCACATTCCCAACATCTCTTCTTACTTCCAAGGCTGTTCCTGCTTGCAGACTCCCTCCCTGGCAGCTACCCACTCTCTTTAAAACTGGCAAGGATTTCCCTGCTTTTTGCTATTGTCTGTACCACTGGAGAGTTATCTACAGCACTCCAATCTCTCTCTCTCTCTCTCTCTCTCTCTCTCTCTGCCTCCGGAGAGATCACCATGGAAGTTGTGAATTTTCCAAAATAAACCTTTCTTTCCACCCATAGAGTGGTCTAGTTTGGTGGCTTCATTGCGCCCTCACTTAGAGGGTACCAAACGTTCAACGTGTGAGTCTGTAGGAGACATTTCGTATTCAAGCTGTAATATTTTTTAAAAGAAAAATTCACAAAGCAAAAACTAGAGGGATTTAAGAAAGAGACGGCAAAGTGACTGAAAGAAACGAAGCAGTGATTAGTAGGTAGTGGTAGCCAAGAAAAGCTAACCTTATGGTGCTACATGCTACCCTCCCAGCAGGAGGATAAATGAAGGACCAATTGTCAAGAGCCATTGTGTTAAAGGAATCCTGCAGGCATGTGGGCCTTCTGAAAGGGGATCCAGTATTTTGCAAGTCTTGTCCCGTGATGCACCCCCAGAATTGCTTCCATCCTTTGAGTTGGGAAAGTTCAGCAGGCATGTAGGCTTTCTGGAAGAGATCCGGTATTTTGCAGTCTGTACCGTGATGTACCCCAGAATTGCTTCCTATCTCTGACACTCTGTCATTTTTGCACTGCTGCTGCATCTCTCTAAAATCTGGCCTGGTGTGAACCATCCCTTTCTGGGTATTTACCTATTCTGATTGAACAAACTTCCTATGGGATCTTGTTGAAGATGTTCTGCTGTTCAGACGAATTAATTCCTGATTATGGTATTCCTGATTTGATTCAAACAATTTTAAAAGTTAAATTGTTTTAGAACTTCTAAAACAATTTTAGAAAGTTTATGGCTTCAATAAATAACTTTGTGGACCTCCCGATGCCTCATTAGGAGACAGGCTTGAGACAGATTTGTGGCTTCAGATAAGCTCTCACTCTAGGGATGGCACCATGAATCCTGGTCTACACCATAAATATAGGAAAGTTGGCTTAAACTTCCCATGAACTCAAAATATAATGGGGCTACCTAGAAATGTCTAAATTAAGTACAAATCTTGTTGTCATTAAATGCATTTTATTATCGTTCCTTATACCTTGTCACCTTATGGAATAAAATACTGTCATTTCAAATTTACTTTGTTTCTTAGAAGGTAAGACAGATGAAATTATTGTTCAGAACTCACTATAAACTACAAGATAGTTGGAAAATGTGTAGCCAGGTCAGTCATTATTAAAAAGACATATATTCTTGTAACTTCTTGGACCCTGTTAACCTTTAGGCCTTGTCAACTTTTGTCATTCTGATCTCACTATGAACTTAGGTAATGGATATATAGATAAGAAATATTTAGTTTTAATGAAAAAAAAATCATGTAATCTGTTGTATTTTAGAATTCATCTGTTTTTGTGATTAATTGCCTTTTTGACTATGAGGTAATTCCTTTGTCTCAGAAGGATAAAAGCTGCGACCAGACAATAAAAACATTGGTTGAATCCCACTAGAATTCACTTCATCCATGAGTTGTGAGTATGTAAATATGTATATGGATGTAAACATGTCCGTTTGTCTGGTTTTTGTACATGTGTTACATGAGGGTATGCCAATTGTCTGTCTATATGTAAGGAGCTCCTTTTGTATCATCCATTGAATATGCATATAAATATACACAGGTCTATATGCCTGATTGTTTGCCTATGTGTATGTATGGGCTGATATTATGGAACTGGCAGCCTGAACTTGCTGTACTTTCTGCAGAAAAGATGGTAGCTGACATCAACATCACCCTCATATGTAAGCTTGTGGGAATTTGTTAAAGTTGAAATTAAAGTTTTTACCTTCATCCACCTTTTCTTCTTGAATGATTCTCTGTCTGTGTGTGTGGTCTATTTTTAATCTCTGTTATTTCTTGTTTTCCTGTAGATTCACTAATAAGTTAACAGACTCGGGGCTCTGCCATCAGCAGGCACACTTTAGCGTAACGGAGATCTCTGCAAAGAGGCCTATCTCCAGATCAGAGAGGTTTTGTTTTGTTTTGGTTTTGGGTTTTTTTGTTTGTTTGTTTGTTTTACAACCCTGAAGCCACTTTTACAGCCCTAGATATGGGGGAAAATAGTGGTCAGTTTAAGTTTTCCTTCTTAGCAGCAGTGTAGCCAGTCCCTAGTCCTAGAGAAGGAATCCTGGGCTCCCTTCCCTATTTCATTTTCTTCTTTCAATCATCTGTGGTCATCAGTTGCCTGAGCTGTCAGCGCTGCAACTCAAGAGATAAACTGAACAGGGATTTTGTATCCCTGTCCCAGATGCTACCTTGAACCTTATAAAATCTGAAAGACTCTTACCCAGGGTGCTCCTTCTTGATTAGTTCCTTAGGTGTACAGATTTTAATATGATTGTCCTATATTATACATCTAATATCCACTTATAAGTGAGTATATACCATGTGTGTCTTTCTGCTTCTGGAATACCTCACTCAGGATGATCTTTTCTAAGTAAGATTCTCAATCTTCATTCAGAAAGGCAAATGAGACAGACATCAGAAGAAGTAGAAAACAGGGAAAAGGACAGGAGCCTATCACAGAGGGCCTCTGGAAGACTCTACCCAGCAGGGTATCAAAACATATGCTGAGATTCATAGCCAAACTTTGGGCAGAGTGCAGGGAATCTTATGAAAGAAGTGGGAGATAGTAAGACCTGGAGAGGACAGGAGCTCCACAAGGAGAGCAACAGAATCAAAAAATCTGGGTATAGGGGTCTTTTCTGGACTGACCAAGGACCATTCATGTAGATAACTTAGAATCCCTGCACAGATGCAGCCTATGGCAGCTTAGTGTCCAAGAGGGTTCCCCAATAATAGGAACAGGGACTGTCTCTGACATAAACTCAGTGGCTGGCTCTTTGATTACCTCCCCCTGAGGGGGGAACAGCCTTACCAGGCTACAGAGGAAGACAATGCAGCTAGTCCTGATGAGACCTGATAGACTACGGTCAAAAGGAAGGGGAGGAGGACCTCCCCTATCATTGGACTGGGGGAGGGGCATAGGAGAAGAAGAGGGAGAGAGGATAGGATTGGGAGAGGATAAGAGAGGGGGCTACAGCTGGGATAAAAAGTGAATAAACTGTAATTAACAAAAATTAATTTTTTAAAAAAAATATGAGAGACATTGGCAACTAATGGTTCAAGGCCACACTTAGCAGCACAGTGAACTTGAGTCCAATCTGCTGCCCATGAGACTGTTTCATTCCCTCAACCAAAAAAAAAAAAAGATAAAACATACTAAAATAGACAATAAAAACAAACATAATAAAAACAAAGGAGGATCTTGTTTCTTTTAAAAGTTGGAAGGAATTTGGAGAAAGTGATAAAGAGATGCATAACATAAATCCAGCACAAAAATGCAATTGCTGAGTGAGGCAAGAAAGTAGCCAACTTACTACACATATCAGAAACAAATACTGGTGATCATATGCCTTAGGCAATGAAGAAACTGAGAATGCTATGTGCCTGGCAATAAGCAATGGATTCCACTATCAGAGATTTGAAGAAGGAAGCTTGGAAAATGTAAAAGGAGTAAGGACAATAAACTATACTATTTCCACATCAAGGATATTATTAAGACTGGAAAAGACATATAAATGGCACAGAGAAAAAATACAAAACGCTGAGAGTCATGGGAGAGGGAATTAGGGAAGATATGGAAATAAACTGTTTATTATTATTCACGGTAGGAAACAGTAGGTCTGACTCTAATGAAGTGGGGTGCTAAGAGTGTGGTGTATCTATGTTATAAAAATAGCTAAGAGCCCAGCAAACTTACTAAACATCAGAAGAATGGTCTACAATGTAAAACAAAGTAAAGAAAACACGTGGGGGCCCCACAAAGGTGGCTCAGTGGGTAATGGTACTTGCTGCCAAGCCTGATGACCTGAGTGCGATCCCCAGAATCCCATAGGGTGGAAAGCATGTAGTGGCTCCCAGAAGTTGCCCTCTGATCTCCAGAAAAGCACCATGGCATATACATGCCCACATGCATGTGATAGATAGATAGATAGATAGATAGATAGATAGATAGATAGATAGATAGATA
>NW_026586662.1:1307880-1372097 GCF_907164565.1 Psammomys obesus
ATAGATAGATAGATAGATAGATAGATAGATAGATAGATAGATAGATACAAATAGATAAGAATAATTTTATGTATTTATTTTTAAATGTATTTATTTAATCACTTTCCAACCCCTCCCTCCTGGCCTGCCCTTCCTCTCCCCCCACTTCCCCTATTCCTCAGGAAAGGGGAGCCCCCTCCTACCGACACACCTCAGTTCATCAAGTCTCATCAGAATTAACTGCATCCTCATCCTCTGTGGCCTGGTGAGTCAGCCATGCCAGGGATAAGTAATCAAAAAACAGGCAATAGAGTCCATGTCAGAGACAGCTCCTATTCCTCCTACTGGGGAACCCACATGAAGCCTGAGCTGCCCATCAGCTACATCTGTGTAGGGGACCTAGGTCCAGTCCATGCATGTTCCTTGGTTGGGTGCCCTCTGGGTCCTGGTTAGTTGCCTCTATTGGTCTTCTTGTGAAGCTCCTATCCCCTCCAAGTCCTTCTAGCCCCCCCCCTCCCCACTTTTCCACAAGATTCCCCATGCTTCGGTCAATATTTGGCCAAGAGTCTTCAGCATCTGTTTCGATCTGCTGCTGGGTGAAGCCTCTCAGAGGACAACAATGCTAGGCTCCTGTCTGCAAGCATAGCAGACTATCCTTCATAGTGTCAGGGGTTGGCTCTCTCCCATGAGGTGGGTGTCAGGTTGGGCCAGGGATTGGCTGGACATTCACTCCATCTCTTCTCTATCTTCATCCCTGCACATCTTATAGGCAGAGTGAATTTGGGTGGGTTGGTGTTCCCCTCCCTCCGCTAGGAGTCCTGTCCTCTTTAGTCTCCATGACCCCTGCTACTAGGAGGCTCAGATAGAGTCAGCCCCGTATCCTCCCAGAAGCCTACCCTGTTGTAGGTCTCCAGCTTGTCGCAGAGATGCCCCTGCTCACAGTTTCTCTTCAGTTTGTAGGCCCTCTGTCCTCCCTCCCCCACTCTGTAGGTATGATTTTCACCCTCATTTCTCTCTGTGCTCCCTCTCTTACCTTGTTCCCTCTCTTCAACCACCTCTGTTGTCGATTATAATTCCTCTTCTAAGTGAGATTTAAGCATCCTCTCTTGGGTCCTCCTTGTTACTTATCTTCTTTGGGTCTGTGAATTGTAGTGTGCTTGTCCTGTACTATATGGCTAAAATCCACTTACAAGGGAATACATACAATGTGTTATCTTTCTGGATCTGGGTTACCTCATTCAGAATGGTCTTTTCTAGTTCCATCCATTTGCCTGCACATTTCATGATGTCATTATCTTGGGCACCTGAATACACTCCCCAGAACCCCACAGGGTGGGAAGCATATAGTGGCTGCCAGAAAGTTGCCCTCTGCTCTCCAGAGAAGTGCCATGGCACATGCACGGCCACATGCATACACACATATGTGATAGATAGATAGATAGATAGATAGATAGATAGATAGATAGATAGATAGATAGAAGATAGAATTTTTAAAGTTAAAAAACACAGCTACAGAAGATGGCTTTCTACTTGTCGAAGACTTGTCTTCCCTTCTGCAGGGTTTTATCATCATTCAGGTTTTGTATAATTATGTTTATTTCTTGGTATTTTATGTTATAAATAGCCTTATTTATTCCATTCCATCATTTTGCAATGCTGATGTTACAGAGAGGAACTTTGCATACATACGTATGCTTTCTAAATATTAATCTTATATTATCTTACAAGAACTGCAGAAACATTTCAGTGATGTTTATCATTTTTGTCTACCAGGAAACTGCAATGACTATCACAGCACCCTTGGTCCTGAGGGATATGGTTGTCAGGGGAACCTGGGGAATCCTGCAGAGTTGAACCTATTCGCCTGCTACACTATGCTGGAAGAGAGTGGGTGGGTTTTTTGTTTGTTTGTTTGTTTGTTTGTTTGTCTTTTGGTTTTGCCTCGCATACACTCGTTAACTCACACCAATGTAAACTGCATCCATGGGGAAAGAAAGCTGGTAAACAATTCTTTCGAGCTTCCAACTGCTATGGTAGATGAGAGGGCACATCAGGGATAGAAATGAATGCTGATTGCCAAGAAACACGTGCAGCATAAATAGAACGTGTATGCAAAGCTCATAAGGTGTCAGAAAGACACATGAGATCGGACAACGGTTATAAAGAGAAAAGTAGGTGAATAAAAAAAGCATTAAGCAGGGTGCCTTTTTAAGGTTTCTTAAATATATAAAAGAATGTTCATAGTCTACTGATGAGTGTGTGGGGAAACAGGAATTCTCAAAGCACTGCAGTGTAGAATGCCTTTGGCATTATCTATCAAAATTACAATTGCTTATATCACTCGAAGCAGAAATTCCTCCTCCAACAATTTAGCTTCAAGATACATGCACCTGTGTAAATTGTAATTGCAAACACCTGTGCATACTCTTGAGCACTCATCAGTGGAGGTGGGAGGCTTGGAGAGTGATTAAACAAATTATTGTTTAATTGTTGACAGTGCAATACTGTGCTTCTTAGAAAAGAAGGACAGGATCTGCAGAGATAGTTCAAGGGCACTGGCTGCCTTTCAGAAGGACCAGTTAAATTCTCACATGAAGACTCACAGCATTTGTAACTCTCATTTCTGGAGTCTCCAATGTTGTCTTCTGCCTTCTGTGGACAGCAGACTTGTGTGTGGTATACAGATAGGAAGTCTGAGGAAGAAGGCATAGGAGAAATAACTATAGAGATTCTTTGAAATACTTTTTAGATATTAATTGGGAAATAAAACAATGTGAAAAACAGTATGAAATATTTTGTATTTGGTAGAGAAAACAAAAGCCAGGTGTGTTGGCACATGCCTTTAATCCCAGGACTCAGGAGATAGAGGCTGTATTTAGGCCAGCCTTATCTACAAAGCATGTTTTGGGTCAGTCGGGGTTACATAGTGAGACCCCCATCTCAAGAAAATAAAAATAAAAAGAAAGAGATAAATAAAAGGAAAGGAACATAAGTTCGTAAGTTTGAAGTGCCTTGTGTATGTGTGTACACACATGTAAATGACAATGGATGTATTTCTTTATTGCTCTGCATCTCAATCTTCTCATTCAGCATCCCTCACTCAACCTAGAACTTACCATTTTGGCTAGGCTGTTTGGCCAGCGAGCCCTGGGAACTGCCTGTCTATGCCTTTCTGGTGCTGGGATTTTGAGCGTGTGCTGCGATGCTCAGCTTTTACGTGGTGCTGTGTATCCAAAGTCAGGTCTTACCCACCTGGGGAGCCATCTACCCAGGCTCTGAATTGGCTTTCATGTGCATGATATTCTGGAGCACCAAACAGGAAACCCACAAAATTATTTCTTTCTGGAAAGGTACAGTATGAAAAGGCCCAATGAAAGACGGGGTAGAGTTGATACTGTTGGGTTTTATGGTTGAATTATGCATGTGTTGCTTAGTATAGGACAAGTGATTTTATTTGAAAAGAATATCCAGGACAGCCAAAGCTACACAGAAAACCCTATCTTGAAAGCAAACAAACAAACAAAAAGATTTTGATTGGGGAGTAAACAAATTTATCAGATCCTCAGTGGAATGATACAAACCCAATATTAAAAGGCTTGAGAATAAGTCCTGAAAAGTGAGAAGAGGGAGTCCTTTATATAGCTCAGAAGGAGAGATGACAGGTGATCAAATGTGAATTGTTTTCTGCTTACTTGTATAAATTAAATTGCCTTGTATTAAGCAATACACACTTTCCACCTCTTCTACATCTAAGGTTTGGCCTGGTGCAATTTCCTGTTTTTCAAACCCAGTATAAATTTGTTTTGTGCCTCTGAGCCTTTGCTGATGCCGGTCTCACTTTGGCTTATGTCTCTAGAGCGCTTCTCTTCACTCTTGAAACTTAGCAGGGCATAACCTCTTCAAAGACACTTTGAGAGCCTCCTGGAACATGGCTTACTTTCTGTGCCCATCTCCTCTTTCTGTGTGTTGTGTGGCTGTGTCTCTGTTCTGTTGGGATAAAGGTTCAGGGTTCCTCATTAAATCCTGGCAGATGCCAATGTTGTCCTTTCATCTGTTGAAGCCTGGGTGTTGAGGTGACCCCTAACTAGCACAATCCCTGGTACATACAGAGTTGGGAGTGAAAAAAATCCAGGTGTGTAAAATGCAAGGTTTTTTTTTTTTTTCTATACCTGCCCTTGCTCTGAATAGTGACACAGAGATCTTTACAGTTATTAAAAGCTTCAGGCACTATAGGTGGGCAGATATTCAGCTATTTTAACCCACGAATAGTGGCCTGGCCTACTTCCCAGACATGTGGCCCATTACCTGCCATCTTAGTCTCACTCTGGCACTTCTGTCTTCATGTGTATCCTGAGAGTGACTCTTTCTCTCTCTGGCCCCCACCTTAGACCCTCTGTAGACATAACATTATTGTGTAATTCAAATGCTCATCTCTGTACTCCCCAAGTCTAGCTGCAATCTTTGTTCTGAGACTGTCCTCTCTCAATGTGTAAACACGGCTTCCTAATTGTTGCCTTATATGCCAATAAAGCAGCTTGCAGCCAATCGCTGAGCAGGGGAAGAGAATAGGGCTGGACTTCCTGCCAGCCAGGGGAGGAGGAGTTAGAGAGGAGAGGAGTTAGGGAGGAGGAGAGGATTGAGACTTGGGAGAACTCCAGGTGATATTAGGGGAGCTGGAGCAGAAAACTACAAAGTGCAAGTGTCTCTGGGATGTGTGCTGGGAGGAAACCAACTTAGCTTAGAGGGTTAAGAATAGATTAATAACTGCTCAGTTCTTGTGCTGTGAAGCTTGTTAAAATAATATAATAGAGTCTCAATTATTTGTGTGATAGCCAGGTTAAAAGAGTAACTGAGAAATAAACGCAATTTTATGAAAATAGCATTAACAGCTCCCTCCCCCTCACTGGGACTACAAGGTCTGCCTTAACTCTCCAGCCCAGCTACTGGCCGGTCAGCTCTTTATTTGACCAATCAGAAGGTGATGGAGAACAATGATTACAAAATATTGAGATAGGAGGTGCTTCATAAAACTGACAATGCCAAAGTCAGATCTGCACCAACCAGATCTGCACCAAGACAGAGAAATCGGCATTTGAACATAAAAGGATAATCTTTACACAGTGCAAAAAGACGTTATCCCAACAGGGGCACTTGTTCTGTGCTTCTATATTCCAAACACAGTAAGGAAGCAAAACAAGTAAGAGCCTGCGCAACTAGGCAGCTAGAGAGATGGCTCAGCCATTAAGAGCACTCCTTCCCCTCCCAAGAAGACCCAGGTCCGATGCCCAGCACCCACATGGTAATTCCCAATTATCTGTAACCCCAGTTCCAGGGGATCCAACAGACACAAGCATGCAGCAAAATAGTGGTACTCCTAAAATAAGTAAATCTAAAGAAAAAGGTGTCTGTCCTACCGCATTTAACTTCTTCAGGTACAGAATCCACAGAATCCTGAACACAGAGAACACATCCATTTCAGAAGATGTAGTGACCTTTGCTGTCAACACAGCCCTTCCCAGGGTCTAGATGAGCCAAAGCAGTTTTGACAGTACAGCTCCCTCAGCTGTTTGTCATACTTGCTTGAAGGTGATAATGATGATGATGATGGGGGCGGGGGTTATTTTCTGATTACACATATTCAAAACTTCCAAACTTGCTTCATGGCTCATTTATCTTAGCATTTGGCTTATGTCATTAAGAAGTAAAGGGAAAAAGAAAAAGCTTGCAAATGTTCCTACCTCCTCCTCACCAATTACAACTGATGTATCTACAATCCTAAAATAAATGTAAATGGCATCTCTGCATGGAGTCTTAGTTTAGGAAGGTGATTTAGTTTATGCTTTGTTTACAATTTCCCTCTATCAAATTCAATTTTGGGTTCATATTTTATCTCCAAAGACTTATTCTAACGCCTGAATCCCTTGTGTGACCATTTCACTTGCTACAATTATGATGTATTAGGGCATTGAATCACCTAGAAACACCTGTGCCGTTTTCCAGTCCAGTCGGTTTTGCACCTGCGTGATGGTGGCAGCCTGCTACCCTGCCAGAGTCGGGCTGAGCTGGGCTGCACTTGCCGTTCAATCATAACTCTGGCGACACAGCAAAGAACTCCATCCATTAAAGCCTTGTGAACAAGTCATCTGCTAGCATGCTCTATCTGGAGAATACTGGAGTCTTAAAAAGCTGTTTTAATCGATGTTCCGTCTGCTGCTCAGTATTCTGCTTCCCTTCGTTGCTGTTTGCTTCCTCCGTTTGGATTGTTCTGAATGAGTGCTACCTTCCCTACCCTAACGGGGTACTTATCTTGCTCCTTCCTGTTTCCTTCTGACATCCTCAGCCCAGGCATGTGTGCACGCTCATGCGCACGCGTGCACACACGCACACCACACACACACACACACACACACACACACACACACATACACACACACAGCTTTCTCCTTCGAATTGTGAGCTCTGATCTCCCCAGCCTTCCCCCTTATTATACAGCATCATGTTGCTCCACTTTTCCTTTACCAGGATGTTAAGTTCCCCATGTCAGACAGTTCAAATGAACCAAAACTCTCCCTGTCAACGGCATTTGACTAAGAACATTGAGAGAATCCTTTCCTGGGCACACATCCAAAGGAACTGAAATAGGTTCCCAATTTTATGATTGTGCCAACTATTCTAAAGATGTAGAGTCCTGATTTACTCGTTGCCCATCTTCAGAAAGGGGGCTCTGTTTGTTTAGCGCTGTGCAGGAAAGCTGAGTGTTGTAATCCAATGTGTAGGTCTCTAAAATGCAAATGTTGAAACTCAGTCAAGATCTGAGTTAAGAGACAGTCTTAAAATTTTTTCTTCATTATTATTATTTACTACAATTTATTCACTTTGTATCCCAGCTGTAGCCTTCACCCTCATCTCCTCCCCCCTTATGCCTCTCCCCTAGTGGACTGATAGGGGAGGTCCTCCTCCCCTACTATCTGACCCTACCCTATCAGGTCTCATCAGGACTGTCTGGATCCTCTTTCTCTGTGGCCTACATAGGGCGCCTCACCAGGGGGAGGTGATCAAAGAGACAGCCACTGAGTCCATGTCAGAGATAGCCCCTGCTCTCCTTACTAGGGAACCTACATGAAGATTGAGCTGCCCATGGGTTACATCTGAGCAGGGGGTCTAGGTCCTCTCCATGCCTGGTCCTTGGTTGGTTCATCAGTTTCTGCAGGATCCCCTGAGCCTAGATGTTTTTGCTCTGTTAGCTTCTTGTGTAGTTCCTGTCCCCTCCAGGTCTTTCTATCTCTCCTTTCTTCCATAAGATTCCCTGCACTCTGCCCAAAGTTTGGCTATGGGTCTCACCATCTGCTTTGATACCCTGATGGGCAGAATCTTTCAGAGGCCCCCTGTGGAAGGCTCCTGTCCTGTTCCTTGTCTTCTACTTCTGATTTTCATCCTGTTCTTAGTCATCCAGGAAATTCAAATCAAAATGACCCTGAGATTCCACCTTATACCCATCATAATGGCTAAGATCAAAAACTCAAGGGATGACACATGCTGGAGAGGTTGTGGAGAAAGGGGAACTCTCTTCCACTGCTGGTGGTAATATAAACTTATACAACCACTATGGAAATCAATCTGGTGCTTTCTTGGAAAATTAGGAATAGTGCTACCTCGAGATCTAGCTATACGACTCCTGGACATTTATCTGAAAGATGTTCAACCATACAACAGGGACATTTTCTCAACTATGTTCCTAGAATCTTTATTCATAATAGTCAGAATCTGAAAACAACCTAGATGTCCATCAACTGAAAAATGAGTACAGAAATTGTGGTACATTTATTTACACAATGGAATACTACTCAGCAATTAATAACAAGGAAATCATAAAATTGTCAGGCAAATGAATAGAACTTGACAAGATCATCCTGAGTGAGGTAACCCAGAAGCAGAAAGACACACATGTTACATACTGACTTATAAGTGGATATTAGCCATATAGTACAGGATAAACATACTAAAATTTATAGTCCTGAAGAAGTTAAGCAACAAGGAAGACCCTAGGGAAGAGGCTTAATCCTCATTCAGAAAGAGACAGAGTCTTTAAGAGTTTACTAAGCCATGAGGGTGGAGTTCCCACAAGTGGGATTAGTAACTTTATAAAATCGGTGCATGAAAGCTCCATTCCTCTCCTATTTATCTTCTGCCTCTTCAACCAAATGAAGACATTGTATTCAGCTGTCTGTCTCTGCTTCTCCACTAGAAGATGCATCCATAAGGCATATCTTGGAAACAAAGAGCAGTCCTCATCAGACATCAGATCTGCTCATATGTTTCTCTTGGCCCCTCTACCTTCATAACTAGGAGAAATAAATTTATATTATTTATAAATTACATAGCCTGTGCCATTTTGCTATAGCAGTTCAAACAGACTAAGATAACACAGACGCAACCTAAAGCCCTTTGACAGATGACAAATAGAGAAAACATTATATGCTCATTTAGCAAAATATGACTTCAGTCTTTAAAAAGAAGGAAGTCAATCCCATCATTTGTTCATAGTGTAAGTAAAACTGAAGAACATTATTCAGAATAAAATAAGACTCAGAAAGCAAGTACTTTATGATGGGACATATAGGACAAACCTAAAATGACTCACAAAAGCAGCGTAAAATGATGGCTGTTAACAGGTGCGGGAAGGGAAGGAGAAACAGGGAGGTGACTGCTAGAGGGAACAAGATGAGTGAGTACCAGAGCTCTTCAGTGCATGGACAGGTCTACAGTAAATAGTGCTCCTCCTATATCTACAATTCTGACAAATCTTAATAATTCGTGTCACATGCACAAAAATAACGATAGCATATTAAATGATGGGGGAAAACCCTTGCATGCTCAACACCCACAGAGGCCAGTGTTGAAGGACTGGCTCTCAGTCTGTGATACTCCTGGAAGGTGGTAACAACTTTCGGCCCTGGCTCCCAACCTCCCTAATGCTGCGACCCAGGAAGACAGTACCGCATGTTGTGGTGACCCCAGCTATAAAATTAGTTTCACAACTATAATTTTGCTACTGTTGTGAACTGTTATGTAAATGTTTTTTGGAGACAGAGGTTTGTCAGGTGTTCACTACCCAGGGGTTGAGAACCACTGGCCCAGTGGAAGGAAATGAGATTGAAGATGTGTTCTAGGGGGGTATATTAGGACTTCAGCCTTTCTTGTCTCTGTTTTGTTTGGTCGTGGTGCCCAAAAGACGAAACTTCCGCAGCAACTGACAACAATGGACTGAGAGCTTTAAGACTGTGGGTTGAAATAGACCTTTGTGCGTTATAACTTGTTTATCTCAGGATTTTTGTCACAGTGACAGAAACTGACTAATATGACACCCATACCAATCATCTATTGCATGCAGAGCCCAAAAGAACATATCAATAAATCTATAGATGAAAGCAGGACTGGGAAGAGGCCTTATGTCTTAGTAAAAACTTCAAGGAGGTCTAATGAGCAGTGTTTACAAGTAGATCCTATGATAGTATTTGATTCTCCCACAAACTGTATTTAAGATGGAATGATACTGGGCACAGAAACAGGGCTGGAAATATGCAAGAGTCCTTGGCATTTTCTTCTCTCAAATCTTTTTTCATGCAAATATTTCTCCAGCAATGTTTCATTTAATTAGAAAGACAATGGTTCAAGTCTCCATACCACTGTGGGATGGGAAGGAAGGATTAAGCTAAACAACCATCTTAGTGACATATAGTAGAGTAATTAGAGCTGCAACTAGCAAGGACCAGAGTCAACCTTATGCAAGATGAGAATAAAGCCCTGGAAGACTCGTGAACTCACTGCTTGGGATGCTGGTCTAGAAGCTGCACTCGGGTTTTCTCATGGCAGGATTCTGTGGCGACGCTCCACATTAAAGATCAAGAAGAGCTGGCTTTAAGTCAGAGACATGCAAAGGCCTGAAATAACTCAGTTAAACACACGTGCACCCTTGCACACGCACGCGCAAATGAAGCCACTGCCATCTGCAACACGTTGGCCTCTGACTGCTGTTTATAGGGACTTTTAAAAGATGGATGACGTAGGGAGCACCAGCTGGAAGGGTCTGCATCTTAGCCCGTGTTTCTGTCTTCTGAGGTGGAGACTTGGGGGGGAGTAAGGGTGGGGCCACATTTGAGGCAGTGGTGTCTATGAGGGACGGAGGGAAGAGGTGCTAAACTCTGAACCGCCTTACCCACTAGGCCTCAATGAAATGTCTGGAGAGATTTTCTACTGGAAGAATATGGAGATCCTTGGAGCTCTGTATGGAGCAAAATAAAAACTGGCCAAAGGACACTGCTAATCTCTTAGTTTGATTTAAACCCCCAAAGGAAGTCATTATTATTATTATTATTATTATTATTATTATTATTATTATTTGCCATAAACAGAACTCAAAGGAAAAAAAAAAAGTAACTGCAGCCACCATAGGATGAACCCCCCTGCAGGGCTTTGCTGTTAATAATGGGTCAGAAACAGTACCGTTACTTGGAGTCAATAAAGGACAAGCCCTTTAGAAATCTTCAACTAGAACGTAACCTGCCATGGTATTACGATCACAGTCGCTCCACTGACAAAGCTGTAAAGATTTCCCTTTGGAATCGCAACAGTCCCATGTAGATTGTCTGCATAGTCAAATCCTCCCTCCTGGCTGAAGAAATCGGTTGTTATGGTAACAGAGTTCCCAGCAGCAAGCAGCAGAAAATCATTTTTCATCCCCAGCAAGATGCCTTCCCCCTTTGAAATAAAAGATGCTACATTCAGTCAGGCAAAAATAACAAAAAAGCCCTACCCACGGACACTCTCAAATCCACGGATTCTTTCTTTACAAATCGGTCTCCCTACTCCACCTCAGTACCCCATCACACACAACCACCGCCCTTGTCTTGGAGCTGATTTTGACAATGACAGGGTCACCTCCCGTTCTTCACAGATGTTCACACGTCACCAAGTGCCAGGTTGGCCTTAACATTTGCTCAAATGCTCTCCAGCTCCGAATGCAAACAATCTCAGTGGGATTCCTATCCCTGAGAAACCAACACATCATCTTCCCCTTTGAACACACCCCCCTTCCCACACTGTTTGTTGTTGTTGTTGTTGTTGTTGTTTTGGTTTGGTTTTCATTTCACAGCAAGGCCGGTTTTTTTTTTTTTTTTTCCCCTAAAAGTTCTGGATTCATAATTCTGGGGACCTCTTTAGAAATGCTTACATTGCTGTATACGTGTACACAATGATCTAAATAGAGACCTGGGTAGGAGGACTGGAGTAGAGGAGAGAGAAAACTCAGCCGCGGCTGCAGTGCAAGATAGGAGGTAAGAGTGCCCATGGGGGATGGAGGTGGGAGATGCAGAGCCCTGAGGTATGACTCATCTCCCCACCAAGTCTCCACAAAATCTTCACTGCTCATCAGTAGTGATGGGTTCATGAAACATACAGGTACATCTTGTATTTTGGCCACATCCACCCCCTCCCATCCTTGCCTTCCCCCCAACTCCCATTGTTCTCATTCATTCACACAATCTGGCTTACACTTTCATGTACTTTGCACATAAGTGATTTTATGTATCTACGTGAAATCTAAAATCAACCAACAAGAAAAAAAAAAAGAGGCAACATTTACCTTTCTGAGACTGAGTAGTTTACTTATAGAATGATCCCCTCTTGCATCTGCTTTCCTACAAACCACAGAATTTTGTCCTGCTTTATGGATGAATACAGCTCCATTCTGACTATCTATATGACATTGTCACTCTACATCTGTTGACAGAGAGGCTAATTTTACAGCACGACTATTTTAAACAGTTGCACAGTGAATGTAGCTGTGCAATTATTTCTGACATATCTCAACAGAGTCTGTAGATAAGTATGCAGGAGCATTAGAGCTGGGTCATTTGGTAATAGTGTGTTTAGTTTTTGAGGCATGCTGATTTTCAGAGTGGCTGGACTAACATTCCTAACAGTAGTATCTAAGGGCCCCCTTACCCACAGCTTCATCAAAATGTGTCACCATTATGCCTGGGAGAGATAGACTATCAAAGCTTTCATGTTCCACTTCCTTAATAGCTAAAAATGTTGATTTTTTTTTCATATGCTGGTTGGTCATTTGTATCTCATCTTCTGAGAACTGTTTATTTTATTAGCCCATTTACTGATTGATTGGTTGGTTTCTTGGTGGTTGTGCTTTTAGTTTCTTTATATATTTTAGATAATAGTTCTTTTTTAGATGTGTAGCTAGTAAAGATTCTACATAGTCTGTAGGCTGTCACTTTATTGAATTTGTTATTTCCTTTGGCATATAGAAACTTTTCAATTCTATGCAATTTCTAAGGGAGCCACTTTTCTTCCTTATCTGTTGGGAGTTGGTCTGATGCTTGTATTTTGATGCTAATTACTGGCCCTCAAGATCTGGTTAACGACTGGCTATACCTATACTTGTTATGTAAACCTGCCTAAGATATTATACCTAATTGGTTGATTAAAAGGCCTAAAACCTGGATAGAGCAGAATGGGGTAGGTGTGGCTACATTCCTGGGCTTTGGGAAGAGGAGAATCATGGGAAGAAGACAGAATGATGGGAAGAGAGAAGGAAAGAGGTTGCCATGATGGGTTAGTGTGGAGAAAAAACCATGTGGGCTTGGAGGAAGGACTCCAATAATGGTGTGAAAAAGCCCAGATGAAGAATACAAGCAAGTGTTATGGATGGAAGATAGCCCAGATAAGGATGGTTAAGGAGGATGGCATTGGATAGGGGCTGGGAGATAGATGGTGAGGTTATTGAGACAGTGCAGATGAAATATCTGCCTAGCCCAAGGTAAATAAGGCAATCATAACATTTAAACAGGTGTTTGTGTCTTATTAATTGTAATAGCAGATTAAATAATTCCACTGAAATAATTATAGGGCAAATAATAATAGACACTATATAGCCTAACATCACTTTATTTAATATAATACTCATCTGATCTGTTCTGCTGTCTTAACAACTCCTGAATTATTATGATACATTGATTGTTGTTCTCATTTCAAAGGGAATAAAAAATGGTTTATTCTAACACCAAATATGACTGTCTATGGCACAATTATGAAATTGAATATTTGCTTCAAATTCTGTGTTTGAATACAGTAACAGATTAATAAAGTTTTTACAGTAACAGAACAAAAGAGTGCCATAAGTTTAGGAACTTGAAAACACATTGGTGGAGACACCAGGTAGATGAGCTACACCAATGTACTAATAATGTCTCAACTATAGGCTTCAGATACTATTTGATGACATTATTAATTTTTTTTGGGGGGGTGGAAGCTAGGGATGGGTTAAAATAAAACATTTCAAGAGATCCCACACAATGATCACAAAGATGTTAGGCCAGAAACAGAAGTGGACAATGGCTAGGTATTAAGGGAGCCAAAGAGAGCCCAAGATAATTTGGCAATAGATCTATAACATCCGAACTTATGAACTTCTATTAAGTCAGTTCATCCTGTAGAATCTTCTACTCAGTTGTGGTGTTTTTGCTGAAACTACAGTTCACATTCTTTTTTATTGTCGTAGATCTCATCTCCTCTACTTCCCATAGCAATGTTTAAAGTACAGAAAGTTCACAATACACACTTCTGTGCTGGCCCCCCTCCTAGTACCATAGCCCACTCTCTAATTAGTTTCTACACCCTCCTATTTTAAAGTCATAATCAAAATATTCTCCTTTCTCAAACATTGACATTATAGGATATAACCTGATCATGTTCAGAAATATTCATATATAATATTATATTCATATATGAATATAGTATAACATGAATATTATATATTGGACATATAGATTAGTATAGCTTAACCCAGAGGCCTGAACATGGGTGGAACTATATTGTGTGAGGGGAGACAAAGAATTTGTATGTTACTCAGCAGATGGGGAAGGAGCCAGGAGGCTGAAAGATAGGTTCTCCAAAACACTATTGAAGGGAATAGTGTCATAAATACTGGATTAAAGTGGGTTGTTCTATTTCTTTCCTGTATTTTGTGGGAAGCAGAGGTAGCATTATGCCTATATCCAGACTGACAGAAAGCAGCTAGGATGGGAAGACCGAGTAAGTTACAGAAGGTAGAAATGCTCCTGGGCTTAGAAAGCTTTGCAGTCTCTTTTCCCACATGATCACATGTCTTCATAAATCAGGAAGGAGCAGGAGGGCCCTAGCTTACATTTTATTGAATTCATGTATAATACTATATTTTTAATCCTCTCTGGCCCAAATGAGAATATAACAATAAGTAATTTTAAAGGGATGTAGAAAAATGATACTTTTCAAACACTGTGATTACAAATCATAAAAATATTCAGTAGGAAAAAATGACCTGAAGATAATACACCAAAAAAAAAAAAATCAATTCTTTGGTAGAGGATTATGGGTAACTTTCTATTTTATTTTTTTAAACATTGTATAATATGGTTACATTAGTTTACTTTCAAAGTTATTTATTTATAATATTGTGATTTGAACACATGCAAAGCTATAGCCTACCAGCCTAGTTGGTATCAAAGCAGATGCTGAGACCCATAGCCAAACTTTGGGCAGAGTGCAGGGAATCTTATGGAAGAAAGGGGAGATAGAAAGACCTGGTATGGACAGGAGCTCCACAAAGAGGCCAACAGAGCCAAAAATTCTGGGCTCAGGGGATCCTGTAGAGACTGACGAATCAACCAAGGACCATGCATGGAGAGATGGAGAGGACCTAGACCCCCCCCCCCCCCCCGCTCAGATGTAGCCCATGGCAGCTCAGTCTCCATGTGGGTTCCCTAGTAAGGGGAGCAGGGATTGTCTCTGGCATGAACTCAGTTGCCTGCCCTTTGATCACTTCCCTCTAGCGAGGTGGCCTTACTAGGCCACAGAAAAAGAGGATCCAGACAGTCCTGATGAGACTTGATAGGGTAGGGTCAGATAGGGTAGGAAGATCTCCCCTATAGGTGGACTAGGGGAGGGGCATAGGAGGAGAAGGGGGAGGAAGAGTAGGGACTGGGAGATGACAGAGGGGACTACAGCTGGGATACAAAGTGAATACATTATATTATTATTAAAAATTAAACCAGAAACTTCCTGGGTTTTTTCTGTACAAAAAATTTAAGATGATTTTAAAAGGCTATTTAGTAATGAGAAGAACAATTTATGAGAGAACATAATGCTCAAAAATTAGAATAAAAGTGGCATCTTTGTATGTCTGCAACAATGTAAAATAGAAATATTGCCAGACATAATGGTTCATTTTTTTAATTCTAGCACATTAGAGGCAGAGACGAAAGTTTCACTCTGCGTTACAGGCCAGCATGGGTCACATAGTGAGATTTAGGCTAGCCAGAGCTACATAGTGAGACAAAATGGCCACAGTCTGAGTCAACTGGGCCTCAAACTCCAGGAGAGTGGGGTCAGACTGTCAGAAGGATCCCTGATGAGGGTTTGTGGGGAGGAGGAAAAATCAGTACCGCACAGGGTTATTCCCTATTGGGGTGGAACACCTGTCCAGGTACTCATAGCCAATCAGGCCATAGGTGTAGCTGTCCAGAGAGAGAGGGTGGCTGCCCTCCTGCAGAGACTGCCCTCTAGTGGCAAACCTGACAAGAGTCCGGGCAACAGGTCCTCTCTTGAGGACAGCTCTAAGTCCTATGTGTCTGGGATAAATATGCAAACGGTATATATAGAATGACAGGAGAAAATGTCACCCAAAAACTGTTTTTAAATACTTTTTTTTTTGCATCTCTTTATTTCTGATCTCACAACACTGCTGTGAGGATTAAATGAGACGAAGGAAAGAAATAGTGCTTGTCACAAAGTACTCAGTGTGATTGCCATTCTTTGTTTTTTTCACCCAGTTTCCTAACGTGTCCTGCTGAACAACTGGACTGGTTTGTCCATTTCCTCTGCCTAATTCCCAACCCCCGCTGCAAAAGTGCCAGCCCTTGTATTCCTGCTTTTGAAGTCAAGGAAGGATGGGATGCCGGGGTCTGCAGTTTTGTGAACTCATCATGACAACCAAGAAGGTGACAGACCAACCCTGTAAGGAAGACGAAGCATGAAGGTGCCAACAGATCTTGAGACTTCTGGGTAAGTAAGCAGGAAGTGTCTTCCTCGTTTAAGCCTCTTACTTGGGCCTTGCTACTGGCGGCCACAAATGCTGCTGGGGTCCAGAGAAATGATTAAGAAGTACCACGTGAAGCAGATAATTTAGCTTGAGTTCTGTAAGGCGGCAGCGGCTGAGTAAGCATGAGAACATAGTACCACCTGATGATGAAGCCAGTCTGATGGCATCTTTTGTCAAGCTGATCCACAGTTTAATCTTCGGGTTGACTCCCTTCCTGTGAAACAAAGGAAATGAACCTCTCCTTGCTTCCAGGCTCTTTGAAGCGGGGCTGTGTGAAAAGGAGAGTATTCTAAAGAAGTTTCTTGTTTCCTGCTGTCTACCAAGGAGACTGATGAAAAACGAACAACAACCAATTAGCACTTTAATTCAGTGAACTGTGGCTCCTACAACTTCTACTGGAAGACGTGCAACCTGAAAATCTCTAGTATTGCCTGTAACTCAAAATGTAAGCTATGTTCCCTCTTTTATTAGGTAGTACTTAGGATCCCTGTGGAGTCAGGGAAGACGGATCGGTCTCTGTGTGACATGCCCACTGACTGGCTCTGGATCATGGGGACAGAAATGGAGTGGCTAGTGTAAGCATCTCTCTGGGACCCTGCCAGTGAGGACTGGAAGTAGAAGAAAACCTGCAGCGCATCTCGATGTTTTGTCCTTTGTCTTAGTTCTCAGTGATGAGACTTGGAGGAGGCAAACCCCAGCTATCTATTGTCTACCTATTGTCATACATAAAAAGGAGCAGTTGCAGAAATGAGAGTTTGCCAAATTCTCATCGTAGGAGCATTTGGAGAACTATAGGGCTTCACACTGGAACTTCATGAAAGATGATCCGCGGTGTGGCTTCTAAGGATGGGCAGGGGCAGGTCTGGAAAGCTGGGGTTCGTGCTGCTCGGGCCACAAATTCAACAAGGGACACAGGGTTGGATCTCCAGGGTGTGCCCTAATCAATGAGATGGCAATCCCAGTAGGCATCCAAAAAAATAAAACAACAGCAAGAAAAACACTGCTTTCTCTCTCATCTCCTCAACCATCAGGCTTTACAGGGAGGGCTAAAGGCAGTTTGTCCTAGACTTTCAGCCTTACCCTCTGTGCAGGTGGTCAGCCCCATTTTCTGAGACCTTCGATGTCTCTCTGGATTCAGGTACTTTTTGGAATGCTGAATCTAGTTAGTATAAACTGGTGTCAACACTCACGGTGGGGGAGGAGGTTATTTCTTTTCTTCTGGTTTTGTCAGGCCTTCGGTCATTTGGAAAATTGTGTGTGAAGTCAAGGTTCCTTTAAATATCTGTGTCTACATTAGAGTCTTCGTAAACAACCATTTTTAAGGTGAATTTTTAGCACATCTAAACCCCTATGTGATTTCAATATGTATCTAAACTTTACCTATTATGCAAAAGCTGTAGCATTAGCAGCATGTAAGCTCAACACATGCAAAGTCATCCAAGGCACTCCCTTCGATCCATCCAATACGCACTGCATCTGGACTTTTGACATAAAAAAAAATGACCAAGAAAATTCTCTTGACATTTCTGCTATTTGTAATCAGCATCATTCATCATTCGGATGAGAAGCCTGCCGTGTGGGCAGCCCCGCTGTATGAAACCCTGCTCTGCGCCTGTTCACTATGATGGAAGAAGCATTTTGCTACTGTGCACATGAGACATGCTTGTGTTGGAAAACGAGTCTTTTTATGCTAACTAGCACCGTACCACAACTTTGCAAGAGGGCAGCTGTTTTGTTCTGTTTCTTCAGTGCTTTACATTCATTGCTATATTGAGCTAAAGATCCCAATATTTGAATCCAGAGTAGAAGCCGAGGTCCCGTGTGAAGGACTTCAGTGAAGTCCTGCTGCTGAGTGCTGCTTCTCTGGATATTACTGGCTTCTCTATATATTCCATGCACGTGTGTCCTCCATGTATTACACAAGCATTCTCCGTAGAAGAACACTTTACCAAGCCGATGTCATACAAAGTAGAATTGTCATTGCTGCCAACCTTTCTAAGACTGGTATTCACGTGGTCCTAACTTTATCGTGATGACTCCCTTTAAGAAAAGATAACCAGGCTTGCCCCAACACTGTGGCACCCCAAGCCGTGCTTGCTAATAATTAAAAGATGGTGGACACTGGCTGAGCCTCGCTTGCCAGGGCCTAATCTCTGACCCCCATCGCTCTACTAACCCAGCCACCCATATACCTGTCGGTAAACTCACTGTTTTCTTTGCTCTGTGGCCAGTGCTCATATGGAAAGCATAGGTATGCATTTACATCTCTCCAGGAAAAGTAACGCCACCTTAGAGATTCCTCTTGTCTGCCTCTTGCAGCATGCCCCTCTGTGCACAAACTGCTGAACGCCTTCTGTGTAATTACTACATTAGGAAGAGAGGGACAGAAATCCTTTCGCAGTCTTTCTAATGGCCGCCCATTCTTACTAACTTTGAGTCAGCAGCACACAGACATGGTGTGGTAAAAAAGAAAAGCATTTGAGATTTATTGATTTTTTTCCCCCCACAGTAGCTGGGCCTTTTTTTCTAGAGCATAATAATTCTGGGGATTTCCTAGGTCTCTGGTGTTTATATAATATGATTGTTCCTTTGTCCCTGCCGTGAAGAACATTATCGTCATTAACAGCCCATAAGAAATTAAGCACATCTGCACTTCAGGTTCTGTAGCTTCAAGGCAAAATAAAAAAGTTTGCAACTAACCCAATTAGAAGTTATTTGACCCATCTACAGAGATAAGGCGACCGTCTCAAATGTGTAACAATTACCTGCATCTCTTACACAGACTTCAGCCCAAGATTATAGACTGATAGCAGCCAGCACAGTCACATGATCTTCACAGTGTCTGAAGAGAGCGGGCAGAAGGCTTCAAGGAGGACTCATGGGTCCTTTTAGGCACAGCGACTCACCCAGCTGTGCATGATTTATAATGTAAGTCAGAAATGTTTGTTCCGAGTATAAACTTATTTCCCTTACCTTTCTCAGGTTGTTGTGGCGAATACTGGCTGGAGTTCATTGCTCTGCCTCCTGACGGCAGATGCAAGGTGACCTACAGCCTAATGCTCCTGCCCTCACAGCTGCCATGCCAGGATGGTCTCCTCAAAATGTAAGCCAAAAACAACCCCTTTCTCCCTTTGATTTGCTTTTTAAAAGATTTGTTTTTAATTATGTGTATGTGTGTAGGTATTTGCACGCGAGTGCAGGTGCCCACAGAGGCTAGGAGAATGTGTTGGCTCCCCCCTGAAGTCGGAGCTACAAGCAGTTGTAAGTCACCTGTCATCGGTGCTAGGAACCCAGCTCTGGTCTTCTTCAAGAAAAGTGAGTGCGCTTAACAATCGAGCTCTCTCTGGCTCTTAAGTTGCTTTGTGAAGTTATTTTGTTGCGACAAGGGAAGTGAATATAAGCAAGATACCCCAATGAGAACTCTCAGGCTCCACTCCCAACACAAATCTCACATAGTGACTATCCAACTGTTGAATATTTTTTGAAATCCCGTATACTTAGGAACAAGGCTGAGATACCCATTTGTATTAGTCAGGGTTCTCTAGAAGAACAGAACATATAGAATGAATTTATATATAGGAGGTTTGTTAGAGTGTCTTGCAGGCTGTGGTCTGGCTAGCCCCAAGATGGCTGTTTCCCAGTGGAAAATCCAAGGATCCAAGAGTTGTTCAGTCCGAAATGTTGGAAGTCTCAGCTGCTCTTATGTTAGAATCCCAAAGTAGGCTGTAGTGCCAGTGAAGGAATATTTCAACAGAAAGATAAGTAAACTGGCCAATGAGAGTAAGGGCAAACAGGCAAAAAGCCAAAATTTCCTTCTTCCACATCCTCTTATATGGCCTGCCATATAAGCTGTGGCTTAGATTTAGAATGGGCCTTTCCACCTCAAATGATCCAATTAAGAAAACTTCATCAGGAGTATATCCAACTGCTTAGGTTTTAGTTGATTCCAGATCTAGTC
Organism: Psammomys obesus; assembly: GCF_907164565.1. NCBI lineage: Eukaryota > Metazoa > Chordata > Mammalia > Rodentia > Muridae > Psammomys > Psammomys obesus. The sequence continues at coordinate 1,327,968 of NW_026586662.1, forward strand.
AAGTTGACAACAAAGATTATTCACCATGCCATATGACCCATAGAATCGAACAAACATCTACCCAAAGAAGAAATTTCAAGAATAATCTTATTTACAAGAACTCTAAAATTAAGAAAATACTTAAGAATAAATTTAACCACAGAGTTGAAAGATCTAAAAACTATAAAAAGCACTGAAGAACAAATAACTGAAAAGATGTTCTATGGTCATGGTCTGGAAGAGTTAATGTTGTTAAAGTGTTCACAGGATCCACAGTGATATATAGATTCCATACAATCACTATGAAAATCCCAATGTCACATTTTATGGAAAATAGACAATACAGGGGCTGATGTTGGAGGCTCTGGGTTCGAGCTGCAGCACTAAAAAAAAAAATCCTAAAATTCATATGAAGACATTCATCGTCAATCCCCATCCACATGGCCAAGAAAAGCATGAGGAAGATGAATAGTGGTGCTATCACACCCTCTAACTTCAAATTATGCTACACATCAGCTGTATTTAAAACCATACATACACACACGTGCATAAAGTCAAAACTAAAATCAGAAATCAGAAATGAACCAACCCACATACATATGTCTACAGTCTATTGATTATTGACAAGGGTGCTAGGAAGACTCTATAACAAAAGGACAGTTCCGTCAATAAATAGTTCTGGGATACTCAATATTCACACATTGGGACTGAAACTGTAACCTCATTTTTATCACTATATTGAAAGCATCAACTCAAAATGGACTAAAGGCTTCACAGACCAGAAATTGTCATCTGCTAAATCTAAAGAGACAAACTAAATCTATGTGACATTGGTCTGGGCAATTCATTTTTTTTTCTTTTGTTGTTTTTTATTTGCTTGTTTTATTTTATTTTTAATTGATTTCTAAAGCATGAGAAACAAGGGAAAACTAGGCAAATGGAATCGCATCAGAATAAGAAGCTTCTGTTTAGCAAAGGGAACAGCAGAGTGAAGACTGGGAGGGCACATCGCTAAGCCACGCATTGCTAATAACCAAAGTTTCAGAACAAGTCAGTGGCAAGTGTGTTAGTCAGCATTCTGGCGCTATAACAAAGATAATCAGATGAGGAAGAGAAGGGTTATATTGGCCCTGTTTTCAGAGGTTTTGGTCCATGGTTAGTTGGCCCCTTTGCTTGGACCTGAGGTCAACAGCCCACTCTACTTGTAGTGTGCAGTAAAGCAAAATCTCCCACTTTCAGGAGTAGGATCCAAAATAGGAAGGGAAAGGGTGTGTCCCAGGAGTCCTGGAGGGCAAGAGGACTAAATGAGGAGGCATACATACCTTTCATTAGGGACCTCCTACAGGCTTTGCTGCCTTCTAATAGTGGTAACCTGGAGACCTTACCTTTCACCCCATGTCTTTGGGGGACATGGAAGATCTAAACAATAGCAGCAAGGGGAAAAATTAACACAATGTAAAGAATGGGCAGGACTCTCAGTAGAACATTTTCAGAAGAAGATGTACCAATAACCAAGATATAAAAACAACAACAGCAAGAAAGTGCCCAACAGACAATCACTCTGAAAATGTAGAATAAAATTACATACAAAGACTTGCTCTTCATACCTGCCAGAAGGTGAGGAACTAGAAAACCTGATTGCAGAATATTCCAGTCATCATGGAAAGTCCTCAAGAAACTGAGGATAAATCTGCCATAGGAGTCAGCAATCTTACACCTTAGCATTTACCTAAAAATCACCCACTTAAACAACACATAGTGTGTGTGTGTGTGTGTGTGTGTGTGTGTGTGTGTGTGTGTGTGTTAAAACCTCATAAATGCAACTCTGCACATGGAAGGCAAAGGAGAACATTGGATGCTTGTTCCTCGGGTATTGTCCACTTTTTTACAGGAGTGGGACAGGTCTCACTGGCCCGGAATACTCTATTCAGGCTAGCAAGCCACCGGCATCTGTCTGTCCCTACTTCCCCAGTGCTGGGATTGCAAGAGCATTCCATCACACCTGGCTTTTTAAATGTGGACTCTGATGATTGAACTCAAGCCCTTACAAGCACTTTGCCAACTGAGATATCTCTTCACTCCCAAATAAAATTTAAAAACAGAAACTTAATCTTCTAATCTATTTTAGTACATATAAAAAAAATGAGTGTTGGGCTATATAATGTTTATTATTAGGCCTATGATTATCACAGTAGTATTATGTAACCTGCTATCACAAATAATAAGACACAGACACCTGTTAGATTTTATAATGGCTTTATTTACCTTGGAATGGGCAGATATTTCACTTAAACTGTCTCAATAACCTCACCATCCATCTCCCAGCCCCCATCCAATGCCATCTGCCTTAATCCTCCTCATCTGGTCTACCTTCCATCCATAATCCCATGGCACTTGCTTTTATTCTTCATCTGGGTCTTTTCAAGCAATTATTGGAGTCCTTCCTCTTGGCCCATGTGGCTTCTTCTCCACACTAATCCATCATGGCATTCTCCCTTCTCTCTTCCCATCTGTGATTCTCCTGAACCCAAGCCTGGGAACCTTAGCCACCCCTACCCCGTTCTGCCCTGCCCAGGAATACGCTGTTTAATCAACCAATCAGATATAATGTCTTAGGCAGGTTTACACAACAAGGATAGGTTTAACCAGATCTTGAGGGCAAGCATCAGAACAACCTGCAACAAACCTACCTTTTTATGACAATAATTCCTAAATGTAAGAAGAACAGACCAATAACTCAGTGCAATGGACATTTGCAAGTAAAGATGTTTGGACAAAAAGGTCATTATGGCTCACACTGTGATACAGCTTCCACAGTGAGATTTTTTGGGGGATGGGTAGTTTGCAAGGGCAGAGGGCAGATAGGAAGGAATGGAAAAATGAGTGGGATTTGGGTGCATGATATACAATTCACAAGGAATAAATGAAAAGTTAAATGAAAAACTTCATTTCACATTAAAATATTCTAAGCTTAAATAAAAACTTAAAATAGATATTTTATAAATTATAAAATATAAAAGAATTATATCTTGCATGTTGTAATGCCACATGCAGTAAATTTTGTAACATTACCTCACCTAATTAAATGTATATGAGTATGTAACTATAGAAAACATGTTAGAAATTATCACAGATAATTAAACATTGGTTTTAAACATGGTTATCTCTGAGTGAAAGATTTTTTAAGCCATTTCTACTTTTGTTTTTATACTTTTGTGTATCGTGTGACCTTTAGCATATATTACTGATAGGATTAAAAGTTATTTTGTTTGTGGCAGGAAAAGAACCCATTCCCAAGGGTCGGAGTGCCACCATGCAAGCCTCTTGGGGAATGACATGACTACGCCATGGCGTGTTGCTCTGCGCTGGAGTGAGGGTGAGCAGGGCCAGGCCAACAGGCTGTGCTAATCAGAGCTTGCAAAGGCACATGTGAATGCTCAAGCACGACTATTTCAATTTAATCTTCCGAAAGAACCGTAACAGTCCTCTGGAATATCATCCAATTCTCTTGCAAATCACAAAGACAATTTGAGTAAAGCAATTACAGATGCATAGAAGGCCAGAGCAGAAGCAAGGGTAGAGTTAGGCTGGATCAGTCTTGTCATATCACAGAAGGGAAATGGCCCAGCCGTGGGGCGGTCTGCCGCTAAGGTCACGTGGAATGTGTCTGTGTAGGATGTGTGGGTGTGTGTCTGTATGTCTGTGTATGTGAGTGTGTGTGAGAGTATGTGTGTGAGTAAGTGTGTTTACATGAGTGTGGGGGGGTGAGGGCCATCTGAGAGACATAGGATGAGGTTGAACTTTTCAGAGTGACCTGTCACCCCAGAGAAACAATGACCATCTCTTTCTGTCTGTCCCTTTCACCTCAGCAAACCCTGCTGTATCTCATCACAGTATCCAGCTCTACGTCAGCCTGGCACAGTAACATCCCCGCTTCCTTCTGAAGTGCCTTCTCGTTCTTCATGTTGTCCAAGTCTCGGGGCAGAGGTACAGCAGTGTGTGTGCTTATTAGTGTCAATTTCAGGAGTTAAAAAAAAAAAAAGTATCTCATTTCCACAGTCTTGTGTTCAGTCTCTGTGGAATCTGTTCTTGAATCTTTTGTTTCTTTCTGTCTTTTTTTTTTTTGAGAACATCCTCATGTGTCCCAAGCTGTAAGCAACTGCCTGTGTCCCTGGAGATGACTTTCAAGCTCTGATCCTCCTGCTTCCACATCACAAGTGTTGGGATCACACGTATGTAGTGGGTTAGAGCTCAGGGCTTTCTGCATGCTGGAAGGTACTATGTCCACTGAGCTAAATCCTAATCTGTGTATCTAGTCTTTTGATGCCCTTGCTGCAAAGTTCACCACTGGAGAGAAATAAAGATAGATGCTCCTAACTCTATTTGTAGCCCCACCACCACCAAATCAAGCAATTTCTTAAGTCTACAAAATGTAAAGCAAAATTGCACTATGAAATGTGGCTGTTTTGTAATCTCTAAGCCATTGCAAACAGTTGTGGTCTGAATTAGGTTCATCCATAAAGAATGCAATCGGTGGAGGACTGTGTTTATGACAGGGAGGATGGAAGGAAGAGAGAGAGAAAGAGAGAAAGAATATGAATATTTTTCATTGACCTATGCAGGTCTGTCTGTGAGATCTGGGATTTGAGGACCTGAAAGAATGATGTAGACCACAATCTAATACTGTAGACAGTTTTACTTCAGCTTCAGTATATTTTTATACAGAATGTAACAAAGAAAGCAATGATCCAAGGAAGGCTGCTTGAGTTCAGAAAAATATATAAATAAATGCCAGTAAGCACATACTAAATATTAACAGAGCGGCCCTTTCCCAGAATTTTCTCAAGACAGACCAGTTGGAACACTATTGCCTGATATATACTATAGATCATATCTGGGGAATCATGAAAGTAAGGCAGAAGGCCACATCCAGATTCTCAAGGTATACTGAGGGCAATACTCAGCACATCCTTTCACCATATTGGGTTCTATAGCTGTGTTCCTACATCCAACAAGAATAAGCATGTCTTATAAATTGAATGTAAATGTTTAACACAGGAGGCCTGAAATCACATTCAAGAACAATCGGGGGTGGGGGGAATGCACTTGAAGTAAAAAGCCCTCTGCCTTTTTCCTGGCGATCCTCTCACAGTTCCCCAAGGCATTGTCCCCCATGGGTCATTCTTTGGCCACGATCTGATACATACATAGCTCCAATTTGCTCACCAGACCCCTCCAGGCTCCACACCTTGCCCCCAACTCTTAGTACCAAAATCCTACAAAGTACCAAATTCCAACAAAGGTCAGCTCAAGTATTAAGCCCATTAGAAAGATTTTTCAATGCTCATAATCTAAGATAACATCTCTTTCCCTCTCCTTCGAGTAGTTTCCTTAATATCGTTAAAAGCTCCTGCCTGACAGGAAAGCGTGGCTATCACAGTCTCAGCCCTCTGGATAGGACCCCATTGTGAACACCCTCAGGGAAGGCCACATACGCTCCTTAATGTCACAGCCTGGGAACAGGGGAACAGGGAAGCAGGACAAGTTCCCAAGGTCATCCCTCAGTGTGAGAGTAAGTTTTAGTTTGAAAACCATTCGCTGGGTGGGGCAGACCTCAGAGGGCCAGACTTCCCGCATGTCCCTCACTCCTAACACTGCGAAGTGAAGCAGGTAGGGTCCCTCAGTTACTTAGGAGTTAGGGGGAGGGCAAGCAGTGAGGTCTCAGGGACCAAAGATCTGCTGAGTTCTGACTGCTCGACTTGCCTGAGCCCGGAAGCTTCTCCTGGCATCTATTCACGTTCCCATCAAGTAAGAATTGCAAATAGGGAGGAGCCGGGGATCGATGAGGTGCAGCCAGTGATAACTGCCTGCAGTAAGAGCTTCTGGTGTTTAAGAAACTACACCACGCCTGCCATGGCAGCCAGTGTGCCTCAGAATCACATAGGATGAAGGAGCTGGTCTTGCCATACCACAGGGTTTTTCTCTTCCTAGGGCAATAGCTCTGAAGCTGCTTTTGAAATAGAACATTCTTTCACTCGAACGTGTAGTCTCCCCACTTTGAAGCGCCTCAGCACCTGGCAGGTCATCCAGCTGATAAACAGGCATGGGTTTTTGTTTGTTTGTTTGTTTGTTTGTTTGTTTTAATCAGCGTTCATGTTCTAAAGCAGAGTTTCTCAACCTGTAGGTCACGACCCTTGGTTGGGTGTCATTTATAAGATATCCTGTATATTAGATGTTTATGTTACACAGTTCATAACAGTAGAAAAATTACAGTTATGAAGTAGCAACAAAAATAATTTTGTGGCTGGAGGTCACTGCAACATGAAGAACTGTAGTAAGCAGTCACAATGCCCTGGCATCAGGAAGGTGGGGACCACTGCCCTAGAGCATGTCCTTTTCCAACTCAGTCAGCCTGGGCCCATCTCCAACCATCTTGCTCTAGCCCAGGTGGGATTCCTGTCTAGAAATAAGGAAGAGGAAAGGTCAGCCTAGGGCATGGTGTAGATGGAGAGAGAAATCGTTATTTCCTAATCACTGCTCCATGAGGCCAGGCAGGCAGGAGGCCAAGCAGGGGAGGGAGCGGATGCTAATGCTTGCAACTTGTCTGACTGAGGGGAGACAGTGGTGCTTTGCCTGGAGGTGACGGCTGAGAACTAGCGGTGCACATCAATGCTGGACAACACCAGTGACATCCAATTAAAATACTCACCATGCCACCCCTTCCTGTCCTCTCCTGCCCTGCTCCTCACACCCCAGAGTCTTAGAGCAAATGAGAACACCACCTCATGCATGGGTCTGGCCTCACTGCCTTTACCCTAATCAGCATCTTCCCCCCTCTGCCCATAGCTTCCCTGACCCATTCCGGCACATTCCTAAAGTTTTCCGTTTGCCTCATAATCCAAGCTTCAATTCCTCCTCAAGGTGTCTCGGTAGACATGCTTAATGCAAGTTCTGCCTCTAACCCCAACAGCCCTCTTTGCGTATAGCTAATATAATAGTTATTATTATACACCCAAACTGCTGCTCCACTCATTTGCGTGTCAGGTTGACCCAGGAGCTTCTTTTAAAATAGAATTTCTGTTGGTGTATATTCACTGAACATGGGGGTGGTTTTCATAAAGGCATTTTCCCACAGGTATATCATGTGCTTTAACCATGCTCTTGATTAAAACAAAATGGTTCCATTACTAGGAATAGGGACATCAGCTCAGAGTCTGTCAGTAAAGTGACCAAACTGGTAGATGATGGTAAAGACAAACAAACAAACTCTTCTAAATATTCCGTTCTGTTTGTGCTTGCACAAACAGAGAACCCTTTCTCTCGGTTGTGTGAGGCATGGCTACTGTTCGTAGTGGCTTGTTAGTTAAGGGAAGTGCTAGAAGAGGTGCAAAATAAATTTACTCAGCTGTATAGAAACAATGCCATCTCTGCGCTCTTCTCTTTTCTTTTAGCCACTATGCTGTGATTTAGTATCCATAAGTTTTGCAGTAAATCACAGCATTTAAAGAAAACAGAAAATCCTTTTTGTCTTGTCTCTGATGTTGCATAGAAGTTTGCTATGCAATAATAATAATAAAATCAGTAACTGAAAAGCTTTTTCTTGAGGGGTAGGAGCGACAGTTCAGTGGTTAAGAGCACTAGACGCTCTTCCACAGGACCTAGGTTTGATCCCCAACACCCATATGGAGCTCACAGCCACCTGTAATTCCAGTCCCAGGGGATCTGGCCCCCTTCTGGCCTCTGTGGACACATATGGACACGGTACACCAAAATACACACAGGCAAAAGACTCATACACAGAAAATAAACTTTAAAAAAATACTGAAAATGAACAAAACGGTAGCAACCAGAAATAAGCTTGAGTCTAGCATGTCTCAGAGGGAACGGCAGCCTCTGTTTTGCTTAGCTTAATCTCAATTAAAAAATACCACACATTTTCCTCCTCCTCCTACTTCTCAGGAAGAACAGGCATCCAATGAGCAGCCATAGTTAGTAGAGAATAAAAACAAAGAAAAGGAAGCAAAACTGAAAAGTACTGACAGCACCACGGATCCCGTCTTCAAAACCCACTAAAAGAGCTAAGACTTGAAAGAGATCGATGCAGAAGAGAAAGACGGGGTATGCAGAATGGCCTCCGCTGCAGGGAAGCAATACCACAACCAAAGCACCAACAAACAGGCACAAGAGCAGCAATAACACCGCTGTTTGTCTGTCTGTCTCTGTATGTGTATGTATGAATGTATTTCTGCCATTCCGGGGGTTGAAACCAGGGCTTTTTGCTTAGGCAAGGACTCTACCGCTGAGTTACATTCTCAGCCCCCCAAAATAAGAAAATACTTTGAATAATTTCTATCAGTTCGTTAGAAGGGTTAGATGAAGCAAGTCATTTTCTAAATAAATAATACACTAGCAAAACTGACTCAAAAGTGGAAAACACAAAACCAGATAGACTTGAAAATATTAAAGAAAATTAATCAAGGTTTAAAAAAAGCTGCCCTCAACATCAGGACAATATCGATACAATAATTAGTGATACATAGCTAGCTATATCCACTAGCTACTGAAGGAACAAATAGATCTCTGTTGGATGAAGTATATCATAAATGCAAATAAACAATTACACATCCCCAAAACACATACTATTTGGCTGATATGACTTTGGTATCAAAAGCAAATTTATTTTAGGATGATAAAAGAATGAAAATAATATGCAGGCTACTTTCATGTACATGGAGAAAAAAAATATTAGCAAATGACTCAAATACTTAAAAAAAAAAGTTCATGGTAATATTTATTTGCACCCATCTTAGTTTACCAAAAATAAAACAGATACAGGCCAGATTCAGAACAATCAATTTTATCTTTGTTTTACATATTAGCTTCTTAAAAGAGGAAGATCTCAAGATCTCAGTACACACACAGACACATGCACATTCCAGCATGCGCTCGCACACACATGCACACACACACACACACACACACACACACACACACACACATCTTCACATTAAACCCTCCGTGGCAGGGATGACATGGGGATGCCATTCAGTTAATAGAGCCGCTCCTCTATCTCTGCACTTAGACAATTGCTTCCCTGGGACTGCCCATTTGTCTGCTTGCTGAAGGTCCCCTGAAAACTTTTTCTGACCAAAAAAGTATTACATAAATACTAACCACTGTTATTAAAGATTCCACAGACAAGAGCAGCAAGAATGGAACATTTTGGACTGAACGCTGCTCCTGCAAGAACATCTTGGGAAGGCCTTGTATACATGATGAGGCGTTTCCCCCGCTTGACAGAAACTGTCATTTTTGTTTGCTCAGGGTAGAGGGGCACCCTCCCCACTGAGCTACATCCCCCCAGAAACCCGGCTTTCGACCTAACTGTGGTGTTCTCGTGTCACTTTAGTATCTGGACTGTGTGCGAAAGGAAAATTATCTATCGGCTCAGGACCCCCAAGACCAACTTCTCAGCACAAAAGAGCAACAGAGGGCAGGAAATAAGACAGCAGATAGAGGAAGAGGGAAATGTGGAAGAGAGCAAAGGAGCTCAGGTAGAGGTATTTGCCCCAGAGTTGTACAAAGGACTGCATCTGGATGGAGAGGAGACAGATGTTGCCCATAGGCAAATGAGAGTTTATAAAGGTAGAAGGGGAAACCCCCATGTTAGAACGAGGTGCTTGATTTTAATTGGGCATGTTAGGAGAGTCAAAGGAGGCTTTTAATTGCTATACTTCAACACTTTGATTGCTGGATCTTGGTAGTCAGCCTCAGGGGGAGGAAATGGCCAAATGAGGAAATAGATCTTGGTGGCTAGCTTTAGGAATGTAGTCTAATGGGTTCTGGCAAGGCAGGGAGAATCGGGGAGAGGAGCACGGGCAGAGCTACATGTGTGGGTGGCTAGTGTCCCTTCAGTGTCCGCCCCCAAACACCCATGAGTGCAAGCAGCTCTGGTTGGGATTCTTCGTTAATTCTGGCCTAGGCACGAGCCCCTGCAGCTTCCTCTAATGATCTGTGTGCAGAGGTCCCACCTCATATGAAGCTTGGAATAATAAATCCTAGGTTTTAAAATGTGAGTGGATGTATCAATAAAACATGAAATGCAACAGTACAAACAAGCCCAGATGCTCTGCTGGGATTTTCTGATTTGTTTCTCAAGACTAGCCTTGAAATTGCCTGCTGAAGGATTTGTCCAATAAAATATTAACTTGCTCAGAAAGTAGGGAGTCTTTAATCATAACAAACACCTGAATGTGCTTCGTTGAAAAATTCAGAAGGCTTCTCCTGCAGACTCATTTAGACAGCCGCTGTGTAGCACAAATTCCTGCTCTTCAGAGCATGTTCAACACTGGGAGGAAACAGACTTGGAAAGGGGCCCCAGGCCGCCTCTGAAGACATGAGGGTGAACATACACCCTCACCGTCTAATCACCGTGGACTGGCACAGCCAGTGACATCAGCAGGTAACTCTCTGATGGAGACAAAGTTGCCAGCCCTTTCTTAGGCTCACCTCCAAGCCCCAAGTTGTTCCCAAATAAAGGACAAACAGTTCAATGTTGATGTGGTCTGTTCCCCTGCACAGCCACACACACACAAAGCTGCAGGGTCTTTATTTGCCTTCATGCTGGAAGTTACAACTTCCACCATGTTGCTGTATTTCACTGAACCCCGACTGAAAGTGTCTGCACCGTCATGGTCCTGTTTGTGTCATTAGCCACCTGCCTTTCCCAAGCTTAAACCCTCTAAAATGTCCTTATTGAAAACATAGGGAATAGTTAGAATATAAATTTACAGAACTGAATTATCTGCGTGCGTGTGAAGTCTGGTGTTTTTGCTTCAGATAATATTAAAATGAAGGGTAACAACACTACGCAGGAGATCAACGTTTGGAATTCATGGCTTTGCTCTTTTCCGGGTTCGTTCGTGACTGAGTGGGTCTGAGCATGGGCTGGCTAAGTAAGCGCAGGTACATTGTCAGCTGCAGTGGAAACAGAGGCATGCACAAGCAGCTGGCTCAATGACCCAGGCTATGCATTGGCATGCTGATGAGCCATATTTTGTTCTAATCGAATGCTAGAAAACTGTATTAAAGCCACAAGGCTTTACGAGGAGCCACGCTAGCAAATTCAATGGAGGTCATAGATAACTGAAATCATTTTGTTATGGAGCTTCTGGTTCATGAGAAAATACACTTTCCTAGTGTGGCACACACCTGTAATCAGCCCTCTGGAGGCAAAGGCAGGAAGACAGTGTTAGGAGGCAGCTTGGGCTACAATTTAAGGGTGTGAAACACACCGACCTGTGTGCAGGCATACGTACTTTTTGCACCTGTGTATTATTTTGTGTTTAATTTGCAGAAGTTCTTGTTTTTAAGTCTTATATCCCACCCTCCAGGGTGGAGACAGCTGTAGTTTTTGCTTCTACTTTTCTTTACATAACTGTTTCGGCAAAGGTCCCCGTGTATTCCGCTGGAAAGCTCAAGAATAGGCTTACAACTCCATCTTTAAGAGCTAGATAAACCCGCTATGATGAGTGGCCGCAGCTTCCCCAAAGCGAGAGTGTGAAAGGGCAGAGTGCGTTATCTGCCATCAAAGCGAGGAGCTGCCTCCTCTGAGTGTAGCTGTTTAAAGTGCACCGCTTGGCTACCCTGTGGCTTTCCTCCCCACCACCCAGGTGGCTCTGTTGTATGGCTAGACTAACAGGGAGAAAGAAGGCTTTATTTCTACTGGTGACTCAAGTCAGAGTTGGGACACTGGAGTAAGAAACAGGTACAGAGCTTCTTCCCACTGTGTGGGCGCAGGTTAGTGCGAAGTCTCATGGAGACAGGGTGTACATGGCTGGTCAGTAATCTAATCGGGAAGCAGGGGTCAGAGTTCGTGACTCACCTGCACTTGGCAGGTGCCCAGTACTGGCCCACCCCTGTGACTTTGAGGAGGGGCGGGAGTAACATGTTTGGAGACCAGCATATGTGTAGTCCTCAAGACAGTGCCTTAAGACTGTAGGCAGTTACACAGCATATCTATGAACTAAATAATTTAGTGGAGACAGTCTCACGAAACAGGAAGGAGGAGTCTGTCCTGATAGTAGAGCTTGGGTAAATCCTGTATAGGATTTCAAAAGTTTACTTATTTTTGAGAGAGGAAGTAGGAGCCCAGACTGGCTCTTAGGAACAGACGTATGTGTGAACTGGTGTTGCCCCTGTTCTTTGTCTGAAGATTGGTCTAATCGCTTCTCGGAGTAACACCTCCAGACTCTGGTTCCAGAACTTCCTTGGTGTATTAATTGAGATTCTTTAAAGGAACAGAACCACTGGGATGGGGAGGGACACACACACACACACACACACACACACACACACACACGAGATAAAGACCTTGCTAAAACAGTTTGAGTTAAAATAACAGCTGAGTTATACCTGAGAGGTCAGTGACCAGTGACTGCTTGGTCCTTGAAGCAGGATGACTCAGCACTGTTTTAATTGTCCTACAGCAACCGTCTCACTGCAGAGAAGGCCATGGGTGCTAGTCACTCAGTCCACAAGGCTGGGTGTGTCAGCAGTCTCAGTCTGGCACTGGAAACCTGGAAGGTTCCTGGAGGCTACTGATTCTGAGTCTCGACGCGCTGGTTCTGACATTAGTGAAAGGCTCATTGCAGCATCACAGCACACATACTAAGTAAGCATTAGGAGGAAAGCCAAGCTGGACTGGTGCTGAAAGGTGCAGCTCGCACTCGGATGGGTCTTATGCAACAGTTAAGGCAAACAGGACAGTTCTTCCGGTGAGGGGCCAACTCAGGAGGTTCTAATTTGTAGCAAGTTGACATTAAAACCAAGTGTAATGCTTTGGTTTTAGTTAGTTCAGCACAGATCACCACCACCACCACCAGCAGCAGCAGCAGCAGGGGTGGCAGCATTCTCTTAGGCAAGGTCTGTGCAGTCCAGGCCGGCCTGAGACACACTGTGCATTCCAAGATGGCCTTGCACTCCTGGGCCTCCCAGAGCTGGAATTACAGGTGTGTACCAGCACATCCCACTTAGTTAAAAAACACTTAGATTGTTTTGACCACTTTCTCTCAGGCCTCTGACGCTCGTAAAAGCTAAAGGCAACATGCACTGGAAGCCAGAACACTCTGTTCCTGCCCTACAGAGCTCTCTTAGGAAGCCCTGTAATCCAGATGCTCTTTGCCCCTTGGTCCATATACACACTTATTTTGGGAGTTAACAATCCTTAGGTGATGAGGTGATTGCCTCCAAGAGCCAGGCTCAGGCTAGGGAGATATCAGTGGATAAAGGCACTTGCCACCAAACCTGAGTTCAAACCCCAGAACCACATGTTGAAAGGTGAGACAGATTTCTGCAAGTTGTCCTCTGACCTCTGTGCAAGTATCTGCACGTGTACGCGTGCATGTGCATGTGCATGCTCACACAGGCACACACACACACAAAGTTTGAGTGAAGCAGTACTGCGGACCCTGGACTAGTCTTCTCAGATTTATTGTTGAACAATGATTTGATGGGCAGAGCTAGTTTTAATCCATGTTAACACAAAGGTATTTTGGAAAATAGAGGCTGGGAACTAAAAGACATTTAAAAAAAACCAATTTGCTTCAGTCCTCGTCCTCAAAAATCACAATATCAAAACAACTATCACAGGGATTGCTGACATAGTTTCTTTTTAAAGTTCCTTTCTTCTTTGACTGAAGGAGCTTCTTTGACTGGCCTTGATGCTCCTGCCTGCAGCTCCTGTGTGCCGAGATTACAAGCATGTAGCTCCATGGATGAAGTTTCTACGCTACTGTGGATGGAACACAGGCCTTATACATGCTAGAGAGGCACTGAGATATGTCTTATCTTTTGGTTACCCTCCAGTGTCAGAGCAGGTGTCTGGAGTCTTTCCTTTTTGACCCCTATCTGGTCTCAGTTCCAGGAGGTTAATGTACCCCACAGCTTGTATATGAATGCCTTAGACCCTGGGCAGTCCTGTCCTTTTATAGATGTCTCAGGGAGACTTCCAGGAACAGGGTTAATTCCCGTTTCATTCTTTTAAGCTTTTCCTGTAAAAAGTAAGCATTTTCCTGTGGTTCTTAAGGGCACACTTTCTTTTTTTCAAAAATTGGTTTCTGTGTGTGGGTATGCGGTGCCGGGGAGCCAGCGTAAGCACGTAAGCATGGCCTTGTCCTAGTGAGGTGAACTCTTCCACAAAGCCCAGCCCTGCAACACTTCAAACTGCACGGCAAGGCTAAGCAAAGCCTGACAATGATCCCATTTCTTCTGCCTCAAGTCATGAGTTTTAAGGTTTATTTTTACTTCTCTAGATGAGTAAAACTTTCTCCAGTTTCAGTCATTCTGCTGAACTTACCTTCCCTGGTATTGGTCTTTCAATGTTCATTTCAGTATTTATGTTGTTAATTTAAAGACGTTTTTTTTTTTTTCTTGCAGTATCTAATTTTTAGGACTTATTCTTTTCTTTAAATGATGCCTGTCACTCTCTGGTAGACATTATTCAGTGTTTACTCTTCCTTCTTTGACCTTTTAAATCTTATTTTAGAGACTTGCATCATTTTCACTTTAAGAAAGCTTAAGGGATATATAATGAATAAGTTGTGAAAAAATTAAAATTAAAAAAGTTTCCAATAAGAAATAAAATAACCAATAAAAAAGAAAGCTTAAGGTTTGCTCATTCTTATTTTCGTTCTAGTTTAGTCTTCCCAAAAGTATTCCTTTTTGAGACATAGTTCTTATACCATACAAGGTCTTAAATGTGAGCACACATTTACAAACAGGTCAACTTTAGAAGACAGAAGTCAAAAGGGAAACCAAGCCCTCACCTTTCATCTTTTGCTCTTGTACTCCGTAATCAATCATAATCCCCTTCCATCTCTACAGATAGACCTTCCTGGAGTTTCATATAAAAGAATCATAAATGTGGCAATTTGTGAAGCTGATTTTTTCCCTGCACTCAGCATGTTTTAAGGCTCATCCAATACTTCATTCCTTTTTATGGCCAAATATATTTAACCATATAATCATTTTATCAATGTATCTACAGAAGAATATTTGGGCTTTATGAATAATGCTAGACTCAAGCTAGAGGCTCCTTTCCATGATGAGGAATGGACAATCAGAAAGCGATTTTAAGGGGTTTGGAGAGATGCCTTAGTCAATAAAGTTCTTATAGTGCAATCAAGAGGGCCTGAGTTCAGACTGCCAGCAGGCATGTAAAATCTGGGTGCTGGGTGGGAGAGCAGAAACAGGTGTGTCTGCAAGCTTGCCAGCCAGTCAGTGAAGCCAAACCACTGAGGTCCAGGTTCACTTGGCTCAACAAAAACATAACTAAGGTGGTGAATAATGGACGGAGACACCCAAAGTCAACTTCTGGCCACCACATGCACTTGTAAGCGTGCCCACCTGCCAGATGTGCCAACATACATATACACAACATCTGACACACCCCAATTCAAAACTTAAAGGAATTTTAACCAAGAAAAACAGACATCTTTGCATTTTAGATTATGTCTCACATTCTGCCTTGGGGTCTAAAAGGCAGCTTGAGGCTAAAAGATAATATGGTAGAGATGTCACTGTCTTTTATAAACTATCAGTCACAATTCTAAACAGTGTGACCCACACAGCGTCTGGTTCATTTGCTTAAAGTGGGCTGTAGCCACCAACAATCTGGGTGCCAAGTTTGTTTGGGACATGGTTTTATAAGCTTGTGAAGGCAGGCCACAGAGACAACGGTAGTCAGCCTGTATAAGCATAAGGAACTTGAGTATATGTGTGAGGGCCTGTACTGACAGCTATGCAAAGTCTAACCCTCTTATTGTAGACAAATACGCTTCTTTATAAACCGATAGATAGAATGGCTCCAAAAGATTTTAACAGTCTAACGCATGCAGCCTCTGGTTATATGTGTCACATGGTACAAGAACAGATTACAGAGCTCCAAAGAATGGAGACCACCTTGTACATCTGGTTGGCTCTGTTCTAAGTCCAAGAGCTCTTTCAAAGCAATGGAACTTCCTTGGCTGGGGCAACAAAGCTGTGGTAGGCCATGTGGAAAGCAGGAGGAATGGATGCATCTTCCAGGAGCAGCCTGACACAAATGAAATGAGGGCAGTCTTACTGCTGCTGTAAGGGCCAGGAACCTTTCAGAGCAGATGCTCTGATCTCCATGCAGATCCTTGAAGGAGGCTAAAGAACAAGCGCCCTCAGAGCCTCCCCGGAAGAGCCCAGCCTCGCTCACGATTCTTACTGGGCTTCTGTAGAGGATGCAGGTGAGCCACCCCAAACCAGGAAATAACAAGCATGCCGTTTAAAGTCATCAAGCTTGTGGTGATTTTTATTTCTTGTAACAGTAGAAAACTAAAACAAAAAAAATGTAATTTAAAAAAGGAAATCAAACACCCCAATGACATTCTTCACAGAAATAAACAAAACAACTGTAAATCCATAAGGTACCACAACAGGTCCCCAATGTATTGGCCACTTTTCTGTTGTGCCCAGAAGCAATTTACGAAAGGAAGGCTTTATTTTGACTTATGGTTTCAGAGGGCTGGGGACCATCACGGTGGGGTTGGCACGGCAGCTGGAGAAGGAAGCTGAGAGCTGAGGTTGAGTCCTCAACCTCAAGCACGAAGCAGAGAATTAACTGGAAGTAGAGTAAGGCTCCCTACTCTCATAGCCACCACCAGCAACACACTTTATCAAGGCCAACCTCTTACACCTCCCCAAGCAGTGCCACCAACCGGGAACCACGCGTTCAAATACCAGAGGCTCTGGGGACATTCCTCATCCAAACCATCACACCCACACAGCCAAGGGCATCTCGATACCTGACTTAACTGAAGCATGAGAGTAACAAACTCAGCATGTTACTAGCATGAAAACAAACACATAAGCCAGCGGAATAGAACAAAGTCCCAGGCAGCTGTACACATTTGATTATAACAAAGGTACACACCCTAGAAAAGAAGTAGCCTGCTGAACCAGTGGTGAAGGAGAAACTGGATTATCTGCATGTAGAAAAATGCGCAAAATGGACCAAAGGCTTTAACATCCAGAACTACTAAAGGAAAATACTGTATAGGCAATGACTTTCTGAATAAGCAAGCATTGCCAAATGGGTTACACAGATGAAAAAGATTCTGCATAGGAAAGAAAACAATCAACAGTAACGAAACAGCCAGCTACTTAACTGACAGGAGGTTAAAGTCTAGAATATACAAAGAATTTTTTTTTTTCTAATTAAGCACCTGGAGAAGAAATTATTCTATCCACACATAGGCAAAAAACTACATGGTCATCGAAATCTGACAGTGGGCTGAGTCTCAAGGTAGACTCCAACTTGGGAAACTACTTAGGTGTAAACTAATATGTGAGTACAAATTATCCAAAGGGTTTGCTTGAAGTAACTGGAACTGGACTGGAGGAGAAAGAAAAAGGTTAGAAAAGATGAAAAATAAAGACACAAAAGAAAATTAATTGACATATTACCAAAGAGTTACTGGAAAAATTAACAAGATGGCACAGGCCTCCTTCCAGGGGAAAAAGATGATGGAGTAACATGGAGCTGAAGTCCCTGTGAGCAGCAGGGGCCACAGGATTCCTGCCTTGGAGAAGGGAGTCATAGAGATAATGGGTCCTCAACCAGGCATTTGACAGCAGAGTCTTCACAAGCTGCGTGCTGGTCCTTTGGGAAGTGCTAATGCTGTATTACTGTTAGCTGGCCACTCGTTCAGTGATGGTAGCTCTTTATAAAACCATTCATGGGAAACCAGGGACTCCTCCCACTCGGTCTGTGTAAACACTGCTGCTGCGTGGACAGAGTCATCCTGTGACACTGCGGCCACCTATGCGTTCAGCATGGTCTTCTGAAAAGTTCTTGATACTGTCTGCTCCATTCTGGGCTTAAAGGGATTTAAACTGCAGAGCCAGGAAGCGCTCCTCACTGATCTGTCAGCTGCTGGGAAAGCAGCCAGCCTGGAAAGAACCCTTCAGGACAGAACGTTCCTCCTTCCCAGCTGGGGTGCATGGGCTGCAGCAGGATTAATGATTATCTTAGGTCATGGGCCGGATGCCACACTTCAGTCTTTGCCGATACCTTTGGTATGGGCTTAGAGAGAATTGCTGTGTTCCTGTAAGCTCTTTAAACATACCTAGTCCCAAGTTGCAAGTGTGAGGCACTTCCAGTATTTTTTATTTGTATCTTAAATTCTTTTAAAATTATATTTATTTAGCGCTCGGCAATGTGTGTTGGTGCCTTCTCACTGTGCGCACATGGAGAATATCTTGCAGGAGTCGGTCTTCTTGTGCCATCTAGGACTTGGAAATTGCACCTACTGGTGTCTTTAAAACGTCTTCTAAACTCACACCTGGTAGCGCACAGCTTTAGTCCCAGTGCCAGGAGGCAGAAGCAGGAGGACTGCTGCAATTTTCAGGCCAGGCTGGTGTATACAGCAAATATCAGCCCAGCCACAGCTACAAAGTGAGACTCTGAAAAATGAACAATACATAAACAAAATTCTCTTTAAGACAGCGACTCCATTTGTTACACTCAGCCACATGCCCAGCACAGAGACTAACGGTATGGAAGTATAATTTTATTCTACTCTGTATCAATGCCATGGACACCCACAGCACCAGATCCACAGATAGCTACGACACCCCATGATTTAAGATGAAGAAGAACATACACCATCAATACCTGAGGAAACAGTGCAGTGTAAAATTTAATCTGTATTGCTCAGAAGACATCTTGCAGCATAGAAAGTGATCAAAATGATTGCTTACTTTATAATGTCATAAAATACAAGTATTTATTGCAGAACAGTGATACAGTTTCAGTGGTAAAGAAACTTGCAGTTCATAACAAAGGCTCTTGTATGCATCTGCTGCCATGATTGACGTTCCAGGTCAGGCATCAGTAGTAAAACAAGTCACGGTAAAAATTAAACCAAGAAGTTACCTATACCAAAGACACATGACTTCATTCCAGAAATGTAAGCCTGTATTCTGGTTAACTTTTCGTACATACAAAAATTATTTTTAAAAATCCTAGGCAATCACAAATATAAACTAGTTGAATAAAAGACAATGGCAGCTTTTCATTATGCAGTAAAACTGTGGATCTCATCATCAGAAAAGTTAAGATCATGCAGCAACCTGAAAAACAAAAAGTGTATAATATTTAGGAAAGTATTTACAAATAAAGACATAAGGTTAAAGCTTGCCAACATAACTTCCTAATTTTCTCAGTCATGCTTGTTTTTTAAAAACACAATGATCACACTGGAAACCTAACAATTCTTAACAGCATCAGGTATATAATTGATGTTCAAACTTTTTAACAGTGACACAATGCCACTAATTTATTTATCTATTTACCTACCTATCTGTCTGTCTGTTTGTTTTTCAAGACAGGGTTTCTCTGTGTAGCCTTGGCTGTCCTGGACTCGCTTTGTAGACCAGGCTGGCCTCAAACTCAAAGAGATCCGCCTGCCTCTGTCTCTCCAAGTGCTAGGATTACAGACGTGTGCCACTGCACCTGGCTGCCACTAATTTTCAATGTTTTGAGTCAAGATCCAATTATAAGTCACTGGTTGCAAATGGTGGACAAGCTTTGGATATAGTTGATCTCTCAGATCCTCCCACCTCTGCCATGTTCCACAGTTAATTTGCTGAAAACCAGACTATTTTATTGTAGATTCTTTCCCAGTCCTCTGTGTTATACTCCTATTGCATTCTTCAATAACAGAATGTCCTCTCCTCACACTTAATAGGCAGATGGAGCCTAGGGCTTCATCACACACGTTTAACTCTTTTTGCCTACTTCATGCAGAGTATTATTACTCTAAGAGGCACATAATACATGGGTGCCTCTTTTATTAGATGCTAACAACTACTGGTGACCTGTGAAATCTAAGATTCTACCCCCATTGGTTTTTTTTTTTTTTTCTTTTTTCTTTGATCAACTGAAGCTTTCTATAAAGAAAGCCTGCTCTGTGGTTACATGGCTCTCTGGCACATGCTTACACAGAAAAAGGCAGAATAAATGAATACATTTCATACACAAAGGGCAGAATAAATACTTTATTTTCCTGCCTTTATTTACCAGTTTTCAGATGAGGAATAGGAACACCATACTGCTGAAACACACTTCAGCTTGGAAAATCACTCGAGAGACTGAGACCATAGAGGTGGCTGCTTAAAATGATCTCTATTTATTCAGCACTTTCTGTCTAGAGTAGGAACATTCACAGAAAGGGCTCATGTGGCACAGGGTTAGGACACAGTAGTCAAACTTCTCACTCTGGGAGCCCACCCTTCTTTTCAAGACATGTATAATGTCTCCCCAGGGAAGAGCTTCACTGTAACTACAGTCTAGTCATTAGAATACCTTGAACACACATCTATTTCTCTCTGCCCTCTCCTACTCTTTCTCTCTGCGTTTGTGGTGCTGTGAATAGGCAGATGTTCTAACACTGAGCTATTTCCCTAGGACCCCTTCTGTTTTTTATTATTATTTTATTTTTATTTTAAGAGACAGGGTCTACTTACATAGCACAGATTGTCCTGGAACTCCCCATCTTTCTGCCTCTGCCCCCAGAATGCTGGGGTTACAGGTGAGCACATCATGACCTGCTCATGACAACCACAGTTGTCTACATTCACAACAAAGGTCCTTTATGACCACATGGTTCTGATGGTATCTTTCTCTCTCTTTTTAAGATTTATTTATTTATTTATTTATTTATTTATTTATTCTGCATACAATGTATATTTTGCATGTACACCTGCATGAGAGAAGAGGGGACCAGATTTCACTTTAGATGGTTGTGAGCCACCATCTGGTAATTGAACTCAGGACCTCTGGAAGAGCAGCCAGTGTTCTTAACCTCGTAGCCATCTCTCCAGCCCTGACCACATGGTTCTGGTCTCCTTAAAATACACACCCCCTAGGTGACTCTCTGTCTATGGTACTCCAAGTTGTATTTCAGTCACATTTGTCTCATCACAGGACAATGTGAGCCTCTGAAGTTGAGTCTACTTATCCATGTCTTCAATACAAGGTAGTGAGTGGATCAAAGGTTATCGGATCGTCAAAGAAATTCTAAGTTGGTTTTTAAAGGACAGACTTCTAAACCTTTTTTATTCAAACTGGCAAGTGTTCATGAAATGCAGAGAGTATGCCTGGGACACAGCTAGTTATCCAGCTAGAACCCAGGGAGACTAGTTCTAGGCCTGACAATAAGTACCAAAGTCTGCAGATGCTCACAACCCTCATAAAATGGCAGTGTATTTGTATCCTATGTATGGACACCTCCCAAGACTCTAGACTTGTTACAATAAATCAAACAGCGTAAATGCTACATAGCTAGGCTGAGTGGCCGAGGGAGTGATGACAGCAACTGGGCACATGCTCAGTACTAGGGCAATGTCTTAGAGGATTTCTAACCCAGGGCTTGATGTGGAACTGGAGGAGATGGAGAACTGACTTTTGTGCAGCACATAGCAAACATGAGATTAACTCTGGAGCTCCTAGGAATGAGGATGGCAAGGACATTTAGTTTACAGAAAACCAACACTATGATACAATAGTATCATAGTGTAAGAGTAAGAGCCTCTTACCACTGTTGATACAAAGACACCTTAGCTGGGCATTATGCTGCACACCTTAACCCTAACGATCCAGCAGGAAGAAACAGCCAGATCTCTGAGGCTGAGGTCAGCCAGGAATACTGTTGGTATTCCTGCTCAGAAAGGTATCCTAAGATGTGGGAGTCCAGTAACCACACAAATCTGAGGTGGGACACTGTCCCAATGGAAGGCTATCCTGAGACATGGGAACCCAGGAACCACACAGCTCTAAGAGGAAGCCTCCTCAGTAAAGGTGTTGCGGCCCTGAGGAAGGAGCTGAGCTGGAGTGCTACAGTGTAACAGCTCCTGTTCCTTGCTCCTCTTCTTCAACACCACAGCTCCCAGGCAAGGGTATCCCCAGGGGAGCTCAGCTCCACTCCACTCCTTCTTCCCTTCTCCATTTCTTTGCTTCTTGCCTTTTTCCAATGAGAGTCACACCAGGCAGCAAATCTCATAAAAGACATTTATTGGGAGGGGTGAATACAGGGGTGTTTCCCTTCTCGAGGGAGAAGACAGCAGGGAACGGAAGGCAGGACTTATATAGGATTTCTTTCTTTTTTTTAATTGGGAAGCATCCAAGGATTTCTTAGAAGGCGGAGCTTTCCAGGGTGAGGATTGTTGGGATTTTACTTCCTGAGCTTGGGGAAGTTCAGGAATTGGTGAACTTTCCTGTTCAGGGATTGGATTTTTCTTGCAGGGCAGGGTCTGGCACTCTCTACCTCAGGGCTAGGAATGAGAGTTACAACCAGGAGCATACCACTGAGGGCCCAGCAGGGTATTAAAGCAGATGTTGAGACTTATAGCCAAACTTTGGGCAGAGTGCAGGGAATCTTATGAAAGAAGTGGTAAATAGTAAGATCTGGAGAGGACAGGAATTCCACAAGGAGAGCAACAGAACCAAAAAATCTGGCCCAGGGGTCTTTTCTGAGGTTGATACTCCAACCAAGGATCATTGATGGAGATAACCTAGAACCCCTGCACAGATGTAGCCCATGGCAGCTGAGTGTCCAAATGGGTACCCTAGTAAGGGGAACAGGGACTATCTCTGATATGAACTCACTGACTGGCTCTTTGATCACCTCCCCCTGGGGGTGGGGGTGGCAGCCTTACCAGGCTACAGAGGAAGACAATGCAGCCAGTTCTGATGAGACCTGATAGGCTAGGGTCAGATGGGAGGGGAGGAGGACCTCCCCTATCAGTGGACTGGGGGAGGAAAAGGAAGGGAGAGTGGGATTGGGAGGGGAGGAGAGAGGGGGCTACAGCTAGATTCAAAGTGAATAAATTGTAATAAATAAAAAATTCAAAAAATAATGAAGAGAAAAGAAAAGAAAAGAAAAGGAAAAGAAAAGAAAAGAAAAGAAAATTTGACTGTTAGGGCCAATTAGGAAGTCTGTGGGGTGGGGCCTGGCTGTTGGGAGTTCCTTGGGGACTGGTCATTTTCCTGCTTTGAGGGTTTACAAAGTTTGCCAAGTACACAAAGTTTACAAAGAGAGTCCACATGAATAGCCAACAAATACATACTAAGACCTGGTCTCAAACAGAAGGAGAGACACATTCCATTAAGATGGTAAGAACAAGAAATCAGGGAAATGAGTCTGAACTGAAAGTCACAAGGGAGATGCTATGACATGCAAATACTGATCTGGGTCAAGTCACCTTGACAGGCAGCGCCCAGCAGCCTGCTCAGAGTGGGTAATCTCAGGGAGCCAGGGGAATGGTTAACAGCCCTGCTGAGCTTCCTAGATAAGCCAGCTCAGCATTGGAGGATTAGTTTTGAGGCAAAAATTTAGAAAAGGCTGCAGGGATTACAGTTGCTTTATAGCATGCATAAATCCTACAGTCATAATCCACTCTTTAATGTGCATACATATGGAGTCTGCAAAGGGGTGGCTATGATGTGAGGAACCAAGTGACTGAAAATGAAGACAACACGGCCCCAAGCTCCTGCACACCATGAGTCATGCAGAGGAATGGCATTCTGCTAGGATGAGAGTGCAGATGCCTCTGCAGCCAGTCTCCATGCTGAAGGTTGGGCCTTTCCATCACCTGAGTGTTTCACTGTAGCCTAGAGTGCTCTGAGAGGTTGAGCCAGCAGGACAATGTATGAGAGTGTAGCACTTAGCCTTGATTTCCTGCAGAGGCAAATTCTTTAAAATCCAGAGTCAGAGGCTTTGTAAATAAGTATTAAATTAAAATTAGACACAAATTATCTAGAAAATGTTAGGTTTATACAAAACAAATTTAAGGAGCCAGAACTTAAAATCTAGAAATCCAGGACTGGCTGCATTTAGCCACATATTTTACGATGTCATTTTAGAATTAGATCACTTAGGGTGGCTTTCATTGTGCAGTCTAGCCATGGGTCTTGCTTACTTATGTGTTACAATGTAGCATCTTCACTTTGATTTGCTACCTGGTTTGGGATCACTGTGCTGTATTTACCAACTCCCAGAAAGCTGCAGAGAATAAAGACAGTGAGCCACACTGAAATGAAAATGGCTTGCTCATAATTATTTATGTTAAATTTGGCAAAAGATGAGATCAAGAGCCCAGTGTCCCACAAAAGACTGAATCACTGATCTTGTGACTGTTCATAATGACAAGCACAGGCAGATGACACTGACTGCCATATCTAACACTAAGCATAATCCAGACCCCAACATCTGCCCTTAGTATGAAGAGTAGAAGCTCCACTGTGTTCACAGCTACCACAATTTTTTAAGTGTATGATGGCATGGCGGGAAGAACTAAAGGGCTTGTCTCTATGTGCTCTCTATGTGAGCTTCCATTTCAGGCGTCCATCTTACCCACTGCCACTCACCGTATCCCCTCTTCTGTAAATGGTGTTGGTCCACAGATGCAAAGGAAGACACTAGAGTCTTCTAAACTTCTTTGCAAAAATTCAGAGAGAAGAGCTAGTGACACATATCCCTGTTTGCCATTCCATTCTAAAGAAGGTGCCGAGAGAACAAATTCAACATCAAATCTAGGACAAGAAAAGAAA
The DNA here is from genome assembly GCF_907164565.1 of Psammomys obesus. Lineage (NCBI taxonomy): Eukaryota > Metazoa > Chordata > Mammalia > Rodentia > Muridae > Psammomys > Psammomys obesus. The sequence goes on from NW_026586662.1 coordinate 1,352,587, forward strand.
AGAGAGTTTTCAAAGTCTGTCACTTCAAACCCACTACTGTCACACGTCAAAGTCAGTAGACTCCTCTCCCAGAGGACAGCTCACGAAGGTTGGATAGCTTCTAAGTAAACACTTAACACACACACACACACACACATGAATGAAGGCAGTAACAACTGGCTTTGCTGTGAGTAAGGGCCGTCTAAGCATTAGCGTTGCTATGGCTACAGGCAGTGAGTCGACTGTTTTATTTTGTTTTGTTTTCTTGAATTCATCAGCAAGAGACCTCCATGGGATCTCGGAGGCTGTAATACTGCTACTGATAACTGCCTGTGTGAATCACAAAAAAAGTTTCTGCACCATGAATTCCAGACTCTGGGACAATCTGGCTAGGAAGCCTACTTGACTTCTTAGTCCTCGTGGTTCCAAGTCCACTAGGCAGATCTGTAGTCTCCGTGTCCAGAACCTTGCTCATTTGGTTGTTTGAGCCAGAACCATATTCCTCTTGGAAGCCTCTCCTTCCACCCTTCATACATAGCTTATGAACAGCCCTGGTTCTGGCCTTCCTCCCCCAGTCTTCACAACATGACACTGGCTACTCAGTCCTCCTTCTGTGATGCTCTTAGGAGGCCCAATCTTCTGCTCTTAGCTCAAGCTTCATGTCCAGTAAATGCTCTGGTCCCACTAGTCTTGGCTCCTTTACTTTATGTGCTGTAGAAACGAGGGCCTTTGCCTTCTCTTCACAGACCTTACTTCAGTTCGCAAGCATGAAGTCACCAAGGGAACTATCCCACTGTCCACCTTCACCTTCAGACCCTAAACTCCACGAGAGCAGGGATCATGTTAACTTTGGCTACTGTTTCCCTAGTGGCCAAAATACAGAAGCACTTAAACATTACAGAATCAGATTCATGGAAATTATGAAAGGGTACAGAATTTAGTGAGCTAACAAGTGAACTGTTGGACAAAAGCTAGAAAACCAAAGTCTGGCTACACTACTGTTCGTCATCTGGACAGCACCAGGTCACTGTAGTTCTACATAGCCTACTCCTTTCTGAAGAGCAGCAGGCACTGTCACACATCAGCCTAAACCTGGGAGGAGTATGTGTGGTGAGTGTGTGTTCTGAGAGGCTTCTTGGGTGAGAGGTCAAGAAACTAAATGGGACAATAGGCTATGGGTGCTGCTGTTGTCTTAATGTTGCTGTGTTGGCTGGCCCAGACTCAAGAACTGACAGTCCAGGTGTAGCCACAGACCAAGTAAGATCAGCAGCCAAAGGTCAGAGAAGCAGCCCAGCTCTGCACACAGGCCCTGCCTCAAGGATTCCCCAGGGCCTTCACTACACACGGTGAGGCCACTTCCCAATCAGGCTAAATTCTCAAATACCTCAAGGCTCTCCCTCGCGCGGTTCGCGCTTAGTCCACACAGCAATTTTAACCCATACCATTAGAACCGCCTTGCCAAACACAGGGGTAAACACTAAACACAGGTACCTGAAAACCCCAATTCAGAGGTTTTCAAACATCACAAACCTTTGGAGTGTCAATATGAAACTACTCATGTTCTGTCAGATTCTTGAACACTTAGGATTTCAGATTAGAGACATTAAATCAACGAGGTCTATGCAAAACACTCTCAAACTCTGAAATTGGAAGTACTTCTGGTTCCAGGCACCATGGATAAGAACACTCAACCTTCACCTTATTTGACTAAATCATTGTTACTATCTTTTATCCAAATGCTTTTCTGCCTGGTGAATTAAAAGCCAAAGATGGGCTTCTATGGCTCAATTTCCAATGAACTTTTCATTAGAATAAAACTGCTGAGATATAAATTCAGAGTAAATTCACTATAATCTGCAATGAATACCCATTCATAACCTTCCTTTACTAGTCTGCTTTTTAAAGAAGGCTAACCAACCAGCGGCATCATTTCTACAAGCATCTACTTAGATAATGATGAGAATACTGAGCTCCCTATCTAAACAGCATGCATTTTTCATGCCTTTTGTACACATAATGATTTCTTGCCTATTGTCTGGTACTCAATGGACAGAACGAAAAGGCAGCACAGACCATTTAAGGTCACTGTGAAGATGATGCTGTCCTGGATGAGAAAACTGCTTCAACCAGAGTGGGAGCAAGTCTGCATTAAGATCAAGAATGAATGACATCATGTCTCAAATCACACCAGCATCCTTGTGGTGTCTTCTCTGGGAATCTTGTTTGACACAATTAAAGCACTAAGCCACTGGAGACCTGAGGGGTCCATCTTTAAATTCCTCCTTGCTCCACAGAGCCAGAAAAGAAAACAAAATCGGACAACCCACAAATAGCAAGTGACAAGGAAAGAAGGCTGGGGTGGGGACCCAGACTTGCTCCTTGTGAATGCATATGTGGTGTGAGACCAAAACAGAAAACAGTTACATTATAGGCTAAGAATTCTGTTTGCAGTTAGGAGTAAGTTTCTGACTGCGCCATTTGTACCAGATGTGCCTGATCACATGTGGGTGGGAGGTACATGGGCAGGAAATACGTCAGGATGTATGCTCGCCCCTGATTGGACCTTACGAAAAATGTGGTGAATTATGGGTTCTGTCTTTTAAAGCCCCTGCAAAACACAACTTGTGGCCATTTTCTGGGAACCTAGAGATGGACTGAACAATATTTAATTAAAGCTTTCTTCAAACTTGGCTTAAGATTATGGTAGTGGTCTTATTCTCAACAGTGAAATAAAAAGTCACTGGAAATAAATAAGTCTATTGAAAAAATTTTAAGTGGGCCAGCAGTGTTCACTCTAACACACATGGAGTCTGTCTGTCTAGCAACTTATTTCTCCCTCTTGCCCAACTAGCTTTCAAAACCTACCTCTTCCTTCCTGTTTCTACATGTGTCCACCACACTTCCTAACTCTACTGCTGCAGCCACAGGTGGGGCCTCAGATCTTAGATCTGCCTGATACACTGCAGTCATATTAACTCTCCTAAGACCCAGGAGGGTCTCTTGCTTACAGACTGGAGTCCCAGCCTTCTGGTTTCTAGGTACAGAAAAATATGATAGCAAAATTGTGCTTCTTCATTGAAGTACCAGAACATTCTGGCCTTGAAGAATGTAATTACTAGAGTTTCTTTCTTGTTCACAGAAACACTAATTTGTTTCCTAAAATCCAAGTCAAAATCCTCTTCTTCCAGGAAGCCCAGACATCCTTTCTCATAAGAATGGGATCCCTGGGCCATGTGGTGTGAGCTGGTGCTGTTTTCAGACAGCACAGCAGTGCAGCGATGCAGATAATCTTCCCTCAGGTGTAAAAACTCCCAGTCATTTGTGACCCAGGCCCCAGCTGCCAGGGATTGTTTTCCTTCTCTCTATTTCCATGGAAAACTAAGGGTACCAAAGAATTAAATGCTGCTGCTGGATGGGACAGCATTTTGCGCTGAGGACTTCTGTCAAATCCATAACCTAGAACCCTTGCACAGATGTAGCCCATGGCAGCTCAATATCCAAGTGGGTTCCCTAGTAAGAGGAACAGGGACTGTCTCTGACATAAATGCAGTGGCTGGCTCTTTGATCACCTCCCTCGGAGGGGAGTGCAGCCTTACAAGGACACAGAGGAGGACAATGCAGCCAGTCCTGATGAGATCTGATAAGCTATGGTCTCTGGAAGGGAAAGAGGACCTCCCCTGTCAGTGGACTTGGAGAGAGGCATGGAAGGAGACGAGGGAGGCAGGGTGGGATTGGGAGGGAATAAAGGATGGGCCACAGCTGCTATACAAAGTGAATAAACTTTAATTAATATAAAACATAAAAATTTAATTAAAAAAAAAAGTACTCACGGCCTGAGAACATTTTCACCTGTGACTCTTCAGCACTCCATCCTGAGTAGTGAGGGGAGTACAGAACTTCCCACCATGTCATACAGCAGGCTGGTCAAGTAAATTATGGTGTGTTCACATGACAGAACACAATGCTGCTACCATTAAAAATCATGGTACAATACAGAGCTTCTGGCTCACACTTCTGGCATTTTGAGCCATTCCTGGCATTTAATAACTGCATGTCAGTAGCTCCTCCTTCTCCAATCGTGACCATCAAAACCAAAAACAAAAACTCCACAAAAACCAAAAACCAAACAACAAAGAACAACAACAAAAAACCTCAAAGTCTGCAGGGACTAGAGAGACAGCTCTGCAGGTAATAACTGCTTTCTGCTCTTGCAGAGAACCTCATTCTTTCCCCAGCACCGACAAGGCAGTTCACAACCATCTGTAACTCCAATTCTAGGGAATCTAATGCCTCTGGTCTCTTTGGGCACCAGCTATGCATCTGGTATACTAACATAGAAGCAATGAAACACTCATACACATAAAATAAAAATAGTAACAGCAAAAATCATTTCCAAACAGAAGCATCCCTGAGGATGATTGATTGGGGAGACCTAGGCTGATAGAATATGTTCTATGATCCGATATACTAAGCAGAAGATACAGTTATAAAAAGTACAGTCAGCATGACCATATTGCCTTCAAAATAAAAACAAAAAAGATGTGTGTGTTTGTGTGTGTGTGTATATAGAGTCTATGTATAAACATATAAGTAGGCTACACAGTTGATTGCTCTCTGGGGAGTAGAAATTTCAGCAATTTTCTTCTTTATCCTCTGCTCTACTTTCTATGTAACTACATAACTAATTTCATTAATGTAAGGAAAAATCACAAGTGGTGCTCATGGAAACAATGTCTCATTTATTCTTCTACCTAAAGCAGGAGTGTTCAACCTTCCTAACACTGCCATCCTTGAACACAGTTCCTCAGGTTGTGGTGACCCCCAACCATAAAACTATTTTCATTATTCCTTTGTAACTATACTTTTTCTACTGTTATGAATCATAACATAAAAATCTGATATGCAGGATGGTCTTAGGCGACCACCGTGGAATGGTCATTTGACCCCCAAAGAGGACAAGACCCAAAGGCTGAGAACCACTGTTCTAAAAAGAGAGCATTGACACCAAAGGTGAGTGCTTTGAAGGGGAAGAAAATACTTGTGCTATGGACTCATTCGAAGTGGTGCTCAGAGACTAGCACTGCCATCAGCACCGCCCCACTCCTTACGCGCATTCTGTCCAAGCAGCAGCGGAACACCCAGAGCCACTGCATTCTACTGCTGATGGGGAGGGCGGGCAACGCGTAAGCAGAGGCACAGTAGTTCATAATGCTGCTCACTTGAGAAACAGCAAAATTCAACTTGGATTTCAGTTCTACATAGTAATCAACTAATTCTGTTATTTGCCTACGGTTATGTGCTTTCTCTTATTTTCCTAAAAATAAAGAAGAAAAAAAAAACAAGAATGTGCAAGATATTGCTATATACTCAAAATGCTACTAATGAAATTAATGACTTTTTTTGAGCTTGTAATTAAGTAAAATCACACATCTGGGTATTTCTGGGAAAGATAACATAATTTTTCTTCAAATCTCATTTTAACATGAAAAGGAAAAGAGAAATTCTAAGTAAAGGAAAGTAAAGACACTCATTTTCTAGATTACATGACAAAGCAAACTCATACATTGCCCTGTAGCAGATGATGTTGGCACATACACATACTACATACTGATTCTGGGAAAGGCATCTCAATGAAAGGCCACACCCACTGTTGTGATGGTAAACTCTCTCTGTTCTATAGATTAAAAACTAACGCCCAGGCAGGCAGAGTAACTTGCCAGAGGTCACAAGGTGCACAAGTGTTCATTTCCTCATTAATGATATCATCTAGAGGAACCGTGAGCACAAGAGCATGCCTCCTTGAAGAGGACACATTAGATCCTATGCCAGCCTCAGTATCCATGCTTCCCATCCTTCCTTATTCCACAAAAGACTGAAGAGAAATTTAAAACCTAATTCTACAGAATGTTTAACTCTTTAAACTATACAATTGCAGAGAATTTAAAGATACTCAAAATGCAACAACATTTTGAACACAGGAGAGTATTCAGGGAATACATTTTGATCTCTGAAACTCAACCCAGGAAAGTCAAACTGTGGGAAAGTATAACACACATGGACTACACTGCATCCAAACTCCCACTCTCTGCACTGGATATCACCACCCAAACCCATGCAGAAGCCCTGAAGGTGGGGTCTTCTATTTCTATGTAAAGTCTCAGACTACAGTAAAACTGTTGACAAATGTTCCAAATCCAACTACAGAGTGTGGTCATTTTGTTCTCTAGGGAGGGTTTGACCTGATCACATTTTTATAAATGCCCACCAGGTCTTTGGAGATCCTAAAATACTGTTGGAAGTCAGTTCATGCATACATTCAGACAGACAGACAGACAGACAGACAGACCATAAGATGGGAGGGGGCAAGGAAAGCCTCCTCTCAGAGGAAGCTGAAGCCTGGCAGAAACAAGGACCTTGGGCAAGAGGGGTGTAGACAGGTAGAAGAGGGACAGAGGCAGGTCAAATGGCCACACCTACCACACAGCAGTGTTTGAGCAAACTGTGAGGATCACTCAGCTTCTGAGTAGTTATAGGCAAGAGTAAGAACAAATCCTCAGTACTGTAGCCTAAGCAACCAACAGCCAATCACAAAGACCAAAACAAAAAGCAGGGCACTTTATGTGCACAGAGACATTGTCCCTTCATAACAGTTGATCAAATTAACTCCCATTAACAGACCTAGCTAATGTCTAATCATTAAATCTCTTAAATTTTATAATTTCTCTTTAAGGAACTTAATACTTCTGTCAAAAATTACCAGAAACATTTATTAATAATTTTAAAGCCTACCCATGTCTGTTTAAAATCTTTTAAATGTTTGGAAAACAGAAGCTCTAATAAAACAAACCATTCTGCCCCTTGGAGAGTTTCTAGGCCATTCTAAAGACCCTAGAGGGATTTCCCAGTCCCAAGAGTTCACACGCCTTCCCACGTCCCAGTGCTGTACAGCGGATTGAGCAGGACAGGCTGCACTGTTTGACTCTGAGATGAAGACTCAGGCCAAGAAGCTAAGCGTTTCCTAAAGAAGAGTTCAAGCACAAGGTTTTTTGTTTTTGTTTTTGTTTTAATTAAAATTCTTTAAGACTAATTTTTATTTTATATAAGTGAGTGTTTTGCCTGCATCTACATATGTCCATCAGGTGCATGTCTGTGCCTGTGGAGGTCAGAAGAGGGAAATGAAGTTTTGGATGGTTGTGAGCCACCATGTGAGCCCTCTGTAACAGCAGCAGGGTCCCTGGGCCATGTCTCCTGACTCTTGAAGCAGCCAGGGTTACAGCTGAGGACATGGGACCTAGGGTTTGGTCTACGCTGTTCCTAGTCAATGTTTCCCAGTGTGAAAGCTTGGAACCTGGCCATCTCTATTTCAACTCATTCTCGGTTGCCTCCCCAGAGTAAAAACGCCCAGCTGGAGGCGTTAGCCAGGCTGAGAACAATAGTGCTTCCAGGGTAAGCATGCTCGTAGCCCAGCCTTTCCTTGTGAATCGTTCATTAAAGGAGACAGGACTGTGGGCAGTAATAGAGCAGAGCACGGAGCCTCGCAGCACGACCTTATCACTGACAGTCAAGGACCTGCGTGCTGGGCCCTAGGGGTGGTGGCACCTAAGGGTGGTCAGGCTTCTCAGGGACTGAAATTTTATTTTGATGAGACTATATGAACATAAAAATCACCTCAGATATTCTGTGCAACTTACAAAGTCCTGACAATATTAGAAATAGAGCTGTAGAAATGCTCTAGAAAGTATGGTGGCCTGTGTAGCTCAGTGTTCTTGAATTTGTGCTGCTGTTTCAGCTGACTGCTAACACTGTTTATCTTCTTCTCTTAATGGCAAGCTTTCACTGTGCAACTCTTTCTCCCCGAGTTCAACTTGACAAGATTTTATTCATCTTTATAATACCAGCATAAAAGGAAAACCAGCGATAGGGCTATTAATATGCATTAACTAAAAATGAATCAACTAAAACTGAAGACTCTCTGCTATACAATGTGAACCATAGCTCTCCTGGACAGTACGCAGGTGAGGCTTACCTGAGGACCCAAGAAACCCCATGACATTCAATTGTGCTTCAGCTACCCTCATTACATTTACCTGCCCTGCCCCAGCAAGCACACACATTTAAATGTGAGTTAACAGGTACAATACCTTTTATCTTTAAATGCCAATTTCTCTAGTTGCCTTCTCCAAATTATATCGTCCTCTGTTTTATTGAAGAACATCAACTTCACTTGCCTTAAAAGGAACAAAGGGAAACCTCATTTTATGTAAGTCACTATTACATTTAAAATATGCACAAGTGGAAAGGTCCGAATGGTGAATGCTTTTAGATAGCCCGAATTATTAAAGCATGGAATGAGATAGAAGAACTAATAATATGCTCAGTAAGAAAGGAGGAGGAGGCAGATCAGGAAATGACAAGTAGGGCAATGAGAGCAAGGCTACTCAAATTCAGTGAACTGCCCATGTACAATGAATGCCTTGCACTAAAAAGCCTTCCAAATAACAGTAGCCAGAAACAATGGAACATACCTGAGACTGGACATGTAACTCAATGCATAATTCAGTATATTAACCATTGGTGTGAAGCCTGTTCCAGCTGCCAATAAAAAGAGATCTTCTACTTTCTCGAGTTTGGATACTTCAAAATTGCCTTCAGGATTGCTTAAAGAAACAAAATCTCCTAAACAAACAAAATAAACAAAATCAGAAAACAAAACAAAACAAGAAACCTAGAAGGGAAACAGGGACAGAGCCCTTGGTGAGTGATGGCATGGACCTGTGACCACCACCTCAGTCTACAGCATGAGAGGAGTTTCAGAGGCAGTCGTCAGACACCCAGTACTGTGTTGGGATTCTATCACCACCATCAGAGCAACCAGGAAAAGGTAGGGAGAGAGCAGACATTTGCTATTCACACGCTGGTTAGTTACCACAGGGTCAAGCTTAGCAGGAGAGAAACTTGAAACAATGTATTCTAAAGCCTTACATTGGGAAGTGTCAGAAACTTCTCCAGTAATATTTGAAAAGACGGATCAACTGAAACAAGAAGAGCCATCGTGAGTTTAATTCTTAGGAAAATGGCAAGATCAGAAACCAACTGTATTTGGGCACTTGCAAAATGAGTGCCCAGCTTCTGTGGTGACCAGCCGGCAGACAGTACACAGCTCTCACACAAGAACACTGCCACCAGGGCTACGTTCAGAAATCTAAAATGTAACTAGAAAAATTAAAAAAAAAACAAAACTGTTCATTATTTTGAAGTTATTTCCAATACTGTTTTTTAAAATGTTTGGGTGCTTGTAATTTCCTGTTTCCATCATAGGACAGTAAAGTCTAAGGGACAATCATACTATGGGTGGATTTCTAAGTCGACTTTCAGAAGAAACATAAGCACTTGAGTGACAGGCTGCCCTGTTGCCGTGTGAGCTGATGTTGACAGAGAGAGAGAAAGGACATTTTTGCCATTTAGGAAAAAAGAATCAAAACGAGATGGAAAAAAAAATGAGAAAACACAGAAAGAGGACTAGAAACAAAAAGGAAAGTTTTTGCATCTTTAGAGACATTATAAATTGTTATCCAGTCTTTCAAGATCTATTTCCTGATAGCTTAGTATGTACCAACTGTCATCCTAGGTTCTAGAAATAATACAAGTAAGACTGTTTCAGGCTGTACACGCCAATCTTAGAAACAAGCTGTGTGCCTGCCCTTATAACAGAGTATGAGCAGCTGTTACTGAAAGGAGAAAGGGAGCTTCAGAATGGAAGTGCCATTTTGGTGAGTCTTTAGAAGAAGGAATATGGCAAAGGGCTGATGGGCATTCTAGATGAGGCTCCTATAGGAGCCTAAGAAAGATGATAATACACACAAAAGCTAGAGAGCCCACCAGGTCCTTGTAAGCCTTGTGGGGGAAGTGGGCAGTACAGGTCAAACAGATCCACCAGAGGCTCCAAAGCTGGAGAGCAACAAAAGTAAGTCTATTCTTAGAGGAGCTTGGAGAAGTTACTGGAAAATGCAGATGAAGAAAAAGACACCAGTTAGAGCCATGTGTGAGAGATTAGTTAGAGGGAAAAACAAAAGATGAAAGCTTGCTTTCAGAGCATGGGGTTGAGAGGAAAAAACAACATCAAACTGTGGCTGACTAGATTTGGGGAATGAGCAAGGCTCAAGAGAAGGGCAGAAATGAACAGAGATGTTGCAAAATGATAAAGATGGGAGTACATGGAGTACAAGACAAAGAGAAGATGACTTCTGCTGTAGACATGCTGAGTTTAAGATACTTAATAGACTCTCACATGGAGATAATAAAGGATTTCTGGTCCAATCGATAGCACAAACAAGGCTATAAGTCAGCATTACTAACCAATCTGAAGACGATCAAGCTCTGGTGTGAAGAGTCCATCAGGATAGATTTTGATCAGAAAGTAGATATATTTATTTGGGGGAAGAGCTGTTTCTTTATAATCTGAGTGTAAGGAATCAGACACGGGTGTATATGGCTTTACTATTTCTGCACCTGGAAAAAAAATCAAAACAAAGAAAAGCATGATATTTTTTTAAAAACTTCCAATGAAGATAAAACATACAAATCTTATGATGCTATCAGATGCTATCAGTGTATGCTTAAAACTGTGTATATATACCTCTAATGAGATGTTCCACATCCATGTTTTACTTACATTTACATATGTCTCAAAGCTATAATTATAACAAACCAATGTTTAACCATTATATAGTCTTTTTTTTATTTCTTAAGTACAGTCTATAACAATGAATCTAGATAAACATATAAGCTTTGTTATGGGCCACAATAAAATGACATCAAAATTCTCCCATGGACATGTAATAATAAAGACAGAATAATTCCAATTATAAACCACATATTTAGCAACACCAATGAGATCACTGGGGAAAGGGAAAGATTTTATAATTTTATATATTTTGAATTGTTTTAATGTCCTAAAATTACTTTGGCAGCTGAATTAATGGAACGATATCTCATGAGACGTATGATTTTTTTAATAAGTAAAATGAAAATACATGATACAGATTTTTACCAGATTCCAAAAAAAGAGTAACCAAATATTTGAAAGATCAAAATTTCAAAAGTGGCTCTAATTGCTTCATATGTAACTTAAAGCTCATTGGTTAAAAACTATGCTAAGGAAAACAGGAACTCACAAACAGCAATCTGGTATGACAGTGAAAAGTCTAACAGCACTGTGTTGGAACGCCACCACTACCAAATCTCAGAAGGTAGTCTACCAGATGGACCACTGTAAACACGGCCTGAAGTAAGGATTCTGCAGCCTCAAGAGGCCAAGAAAATGTTGACTATCAGTAAGAATAGAGGCAATTTATCAAGTAAATGAAGATTTAGGATGAAATACTGCAAAAAGAATTCACACATCAAGGACATCGTTTTGAACTTCTTATACTAGTAACATATATAAGGAAACCATGTACAATTATTCACTTGTTTTGAATTTCATTGGCTCAGCCCCTTGGAGATACCAACGACACATCTGTTTCTAGTAGCAGTCCCTGTGGAGGACCACTGCGTGCTCACTCCCTCTTTCCCACTGGAGGCAAACTGCCCTGTTGAGACAGTCCGACACACCCTATTGACAAACCCAGAAGCTTCCCACCATTAAAGCCAGGAGCCCAGAAAGGCTAGTAACTTAGATGACTGCACGAGACAACATGTCCCCTATCCGACCCAAGCCTCTATTTCCCTTACCTGTGACACTGAGCTTGAGGTAAACATGTTGCCCAACTGGCACCTGAAGGTGAGTACTTGGAGGCAGCATCAGACAGAAGAGCCTCGTATCGTGAGTAACATCCTCCTTGGAAGTTAACCGGCACTTTCTGTAGTACAAGCCTGGAAAGCAAGGCTAAATTAGGTCACCAAGTGAAACCACACTCTGCGTCTGCTCCTTCACTAAAATGCTCACACAGTTCTAAAACTCACTACTTTTACAAGGCTATTTTTAATTTCATTTAAAAAATAATTAATATTAAAATTTAATAAAAAGCAAATTTTTCTTCATACCTGTTAAAAACCTGTCTCAAAACACTAAAACTCAATTTCTTCTTAAACATAATTTCTAAGTAATTCTATATTTTAGCCTTTATATTTACAATGATATTAATTGTACAAATAAAAAATATTTGAGAAAGATGTTCCCATTCTAAAGTTTCTTCTTTCCCAATGAAAAAGTTTTGAAAGTTGAGTCCTTGGAATTTAACAATACTACTACTGTTAAACAGGCTTAGCAACACACTCTGATAAAAGAAAGGAAAACATCTGTTATATCTATGCTTATCTGCATATGAATAATACAATATCTTGACTGTCTAAATGATTAAACAAAAAAATAACCTTTTACTTAGGTTTATAACATACACTAATTTCAGTAAAAGCAATCAAGTATTTCTTTAAATACTGGAAATACTTTAAATAGTCATGCTCCCAAACTAGTTTATACTACACAAAACAATTAACATTAAGAACTTGTTACAGAAATTCTAAAAGCACTGTCATTGATAAATTCTCTTTTGACTATAAATAGTAAACCCCCAAAGACTGATAATAGTATATCATCTCTCGGGAAAAAGTATTTTCAGAAATAGAATTGATACTTTTCATTCATTTGATCCTAATACATTCATTTTAATTATTATTTTTTTTTGTTCTTCCCTCTCTCATCAAATAGTATTTAACTTGGTACAGAAAGATTTACTCCAGATCCTAGGAAGAAAAACCCCCAAACTAGCAATCAATGCTTCATGGAAAACTAGAATTCATATACAACTTTCAGAAATCATTTTGGCCACAGTTAAATCAAGTTCTCATTTTCTATGGCTCCCAAAGACCTTGTCATCCAATCTTCCTGTTACCTTAGTAACTCAGGAGGTACACATGGGCCACCTCATTACAGTAACAGGGAGTATGCGAGGGTCTGGTTACAGCTAGAAACATCACTCAAGTCATTCTGGAAGGTCTAACTAGTTCTGGACCAGATTCAAATGACAGAGCTCACCAACAGGTGAAATGAAAGTTCAAACCATCATCCCTTTCTCTAGACCAATGGTTCTCAACCTGTGGGTACCAATCCCTTTGGCAGTCTAATGACCGTTTCACATGGTCCACCTAAGATGAATAGAAAATACAGATATCTGCCTTACAATTCATAAGGGCAACAAAATCAGTCATGAAGTAGCAAAGAAAATAATTTTATGGTTGGGGGTCACCACAACATAAAAAAACTATATTAAAAGGATTGTAGCATTAGGAAGGTTGAGTATAGTGGGACTTTCTGGACCCACCAGTAGTTAAAGACACAGAGACTTAATAATACTTAGAAAAGCTTAGTCCTTTAGCTGGGCAAACTCTCAGCTAGCTTATAAATTAACCTGCCCACTGCCTGCCACACAGCCAGTCTTTAACTCTCTCTGTGTACCTGTTCTCAGTGTCTTTCCACTCACTCAGCGTGACAGGGTACAGATTTACAGGTTGTCTCTCCAACCTATGTGACTTCATCCTGTTCTGACCACACTGTCCCAAAGCATTCTTTGTTCAGTTACCTAAACATTTTCTCATCTCCTAATTTACAAGTTTTAATCATTCATTCCTTAACAAGAACATCTTGAAGCAATGTGGGACTTCTAATATTTACACATTTAAAAATAAAGTTTATAAAAAATAACTCAAAACTTACAAACATAAACTATTTAAAAATATTTTAGATATAAATACCTGAACATGCCCATGCCCCAAACACCCATATCCTTCACATGCAGTACACACACTCCTGTTAGAACTTGTCCTGTTCTAAAGCCTTTGTCAAGCTAGCTTCACCTTGCTATGTCTGTGTCTAAGGCACTGAACAAGGAGCTGTGAGCCTGACTGCAGAAAAACATGTTCAGAACATGTAGCACCAAACCACTCATACATGTCATAAATGCTCATAAGAATTTAGAGACTGATAAAATAATTCATTGAGGTCATTAGCATATTATTGCATACTGATAAAACCAAGTCTTTAGTCGTTACACATACTTTAACAAGAATTAAATTACTGAATATATTCTGCTGTTAGTAATTTATCCTTTCCACTAATTTTGAAAAGGCTTCATTCAACTTCTCATAATACAGTGTCATTACCCTAAATCAAATCAGTCACAAATAATAGGAATATAATCACAAGACATCTTTAAGCATGAAGAATGACAAATGTTATAGGCATTTACTAATTAACACACTGGGGTAAAACATGATGAGAAAGGAGTTCAAGAAGAGTGATAATTTTCATATATTTTAAAATTAGTGTTGTTGATTTCTCTGTTTTTTTCTTTCCATTTTTAATTTTTATTAATTACACTTCATTTACTTTGTATCCCCCCCGTATTCCCTCCCTCTTCTCCTCCCAATCCCACCCTCCCTCCCCCTTCTCCACCCATGCCTTTCCCAGTCCACTGATAGGGGAGGTCTTCCTATCCTTCCTTCTGATCCTATTCTATCAGGTCTCATCAGGAGTAGCTGCACTGTTTTCCTCTGTGGCCTGGTAAAGTTGCTCCCCGCTCAGGGAGAGGTGATCAAAGAGCAGGCCAATCAGTTCATGTCAAAGACAGTCCCTATTCTCATTACTATGGAACCCACTTGGACACTGAACTGCCATGGGCTACATCTGTGCAGGGGTTCTAGTTTATCTCCATCAATGGTCCTTGGTTGGAGTATCAGTCTCAGAAAAGATCCCTGTACCCAGATTTTTTGGTTCTGTTGCTCTCCTTGTGGAGCTCCTGTCCTCTCCAGGTCTTATTATTTCCTACTTCTTTCATGAAATTCCCTGCACTCTGCCCAAAGGTTGGCCATAAGTCTCAGCATCTGCTTTGATACCCTGTAGGGTAGAGCCTCTCTGTGGCAGGCTCCTGTATTGTTCCCTGTTTTCTCCTTCTGATGTCCATCCTCTTTGCCTTGCTGTATGGGGTTTGAGCATTTAGCTAGAGACCTTCTTCTTGATTAGTTTCTTTAGGTGTACAGATTTTAGTAGGTGTATCCTATATTATCACTGAAAGAAATAAAAGAAACAGCAGAATGTTCAAACAAACAGGTGAAGGATTTCTCTTTGTTTTAACTAGTATTTTAAAAAAATATATATTAGCCTGTTTTCCAACATGGCAGTGACAAACCAGGTCTTAAAAAATTCTCCTAAAGCCTGCTAAAATTTTTTGTACTGCAAGTGGGTAGATGAGAACTGATTCTTTCAGCTATGGTTATATATTTAAGTACTGGCCATAAACCATGAGAAAAAAAATATTTCTCAAAAGCGAGACTCAACAGAATTTCAGAAAACAGAACACTGTGGCAAGACTGTCACTAATCTGAGTCCTACTATGCCCTCCCATGCCAACACTGCTTTACTTAAGTCCTTCCAGTCGTCCGCGTTTGAACTCCTGCTTCACACTGAAGCACAGCAGGAATTCCTAGCTCACACTCTGCCTCATCAGTTTGTGTTGGTTTGATTTCATATTCAGGCAATTCTTAAAGGAAGGAAAACAGGATAGCAAGAAAGAAAACCACTTTTCCCAAGCTACACTGGGCAAACCTGACTTTAAGGTTTGTTCGTTTGTGTGCATGTGCACATGTGTATGTTAACCTAAAGGCTCACACATGGTGTTGACACATCAAAATTATGACATGATTAAAAAATAGTTTCTCTTGATGCCATTCTCCCTCAGCAGCCTACACAGCCCTTCGAGTGCTCTGAAAACTAGAAAGCAGGGAGAAGTTTCCAGCTCAATTACAGCTTGAGTACATATTTGAACTGCTTAATTTTTTACTGAAATTTGTGCTTTTTTATATGTGTGCAATGTTACAGGTGAGACACCTGCTCCCCCTCATATATGCTCAGTTTCTCCTACCTCATTCGTCCTATAGCATACAAAGGGCCTTGATGGTCATGGAAACCAGCCAGGTACATGTTTTCTTTGGTGGGCATGAGGCTATGAATAGTCTCAGATGCTGCTGTCCAATGGTCCAAAACATCTTAAGAAAGTAACTATAGACTTGAGCCAAGTTCCCCAAATCCTTATATACATTCCCCAATTTTACTTCTCTGCATCACTATAGTCATAACGAGGTATAAAACCCCTTTAATAAGTCACCCAATGATATGCTACAGCTCCCCTGGACTAAGTTGGTGATGCACACCTGTAATCACAGCACCCAGGAGGCAAAGGCAGGCAGATCTCTGTGAGTTCGAGGCCAGCCTGGTCTACAGAGCAAGTCTAAGATAGCCAAGGCTACACGGAGAAACCCTGTCTCGAAAAGAAAAAAAAAACTATCTTGAGACCAAGTTCCTGGGTTGTTTATTGACATCTATAAAATTTCCCTTATCTGGTAATCAAAGTCTTTGTATTACAGGAAAAGGTAAAAAAATGAGACACGGAGGCAGGGCAAGATGGCGGCGCCGGGAGGACTCTCATTCTGAAGAGCAACACAGCAGGATTGGCACAGTGACCAGCAATCAGAACTCGCGGCCATAAAACACAAGTGATTATGTTTCACAGGTGAGAGGATACCCCACGGTGGGGGATTCAATCAGCTTTAACTCACCCGGTTAAACCGCGGAAGAGATCCCGGTTCGGCCAGGCGCTTGATTGCCAGCCCAGAGCTACCCGCCAGTGCAAACTGGTCACGGTCCCAGACTGAACTGTGGGCCCACAACACCATAGACTGGATTTCCCAGTCGAGAGATAACCCCACGGAGCAGGAAGCAATTGGGACCAACCTCAAGGTACCCAGACATCCCCTGGAAAAGACTCGGGTTCCGCGGGTGCCCCAAGAGCCAGTCCGGACCCAGAGCCGGGACACAGGCGCCTGCCTGTGCACCTGATTCGCCGCCTCAGATAGAACTGTGGGCACCAGGGCACCAGGGCACCAGACTGCGTGTCTCTGGCAGGAGGAAGCCCCCAGCGGAGGGGGTCAGCAGCTCTAACGCTTAGGACACCCAGCACCAAAACACTTCCTGGACTCACGCAGACTCTAGTGCAGGCAGGAGCGCTGTGCTCTGCTGCCATTATTGAGTTCCCCTAGGGCACTGGGACACACAGCTGCATCCTCAGACCTACAAAAGCCAGAGAGCCATTACAGCAGCCCTCAGATACTGTGCCAAGGATCAACCAGTTATTCCTAGCTAGACTGTCAAAACTGTGGGAATCCCTGGTCCTTCAAGAGGGCTGCACCCACAGCGTCTGGACCAGAGCAGTGCCTCCAGCCACCATCCCAGACAGAGACACACAGCTTCTGGTCCACAGTGAGGCACCCAGCCTCCAGACCAGAACAGTGCCTTCAGGCAACAACTCAACCTAGGTGCACATTCTCCAGGTCCAGAGCAGAGCAATCAGCCTCTGGCCCAGAGACTTGCTGAGTGCAACTCCCACTTTCCCGGACAGAACTGTGCACCCCAGGATAACAGACTGAGGTTCCCTGTTGGGAGAAAACCCCACAGCTAGGGAATCAGCAGTTTCTTCAAGAGGACTGTACATGGAAATTTAGTGAGCAGCAGCACACTAAATTTATAACAAGAAACCCAGCAGTGGGGCAGCTGTCTTGAGAAATTCTATAGGTAAGAGGAGATCCCCCCCTGCCTAACATAGACCACAGCTACTACTCAGGGCTATAAACCTGAGGTAAGCAGTGGCAACTCCTGAGAAACACTGGCCATATAGTGACCATAACCAAAAAGCAGAGAAGGACTCCTTCAGGAAAAATCATCTTCCGGCCAAGGAGATACTCCCTACCTCAGGACTCCAGGAAGCACAGAAACTAACAGCCAACACCTAAATCAGCCCAATGGGTAAAGGTCAGCGTAAAGGCTCAACCAACAAAAGACAGAGCAATATGGCATCTCCAGAACCCAGCCATCCAGAGGCGAACAGCCCTGAACAATGCAGCATAATAGAAAATCAAGAAGATGACCTTACATCTATGTTGATGAAGAGGATAATAGAGGAGACAAATAAAATACGTAAAGAATTAGAGGAAGATAAAACCAAACAGATCATGGCTATCCGTAAAGAAATGGAGGAAGATAAAGACAAGCAGATTATGGCCATCTGTGAAGAAATACGGGAAGGTGCAGCCAAACAGCTTGTGGCCTTCAGAGAAGAAATAATTAAATCACTGAAAGAAATAAAAGAGACAGAGTTGAAGGAACTAAAAGAAAAAGAGGAAAATACAAGCAGACAGGTGAAGGAAGTAAACAAAACAACTCAAGACCTGAAGATAGAACTAGAAAAATTAAAGAAAACACAAATGGAGGAAATAATGGAGAGGAAGAATTTAGGGAAGAAAACAGGAACTACAGAGGTAAGCATAACCAACAGAATACAAGAAATGGAAGAAAGAATCTCAGGTGTAGAAGATACAGTGGAAGAAATCGATGTATCTGTCAAAAAAAATGTTAAATCCAAAAAATTCCTGACACAGACCGTCCAAGAAATCCAAGACAATATGAAAAGACAAAATCTAAGAATAATAGGAATAGAGGAAAAAGAAGACTCCCTTCTCCAAGGCCCAGAAAATATTTTCAACAAAATCATTGAAGAAAATTTCCCCAAGTTAAAGGAGAAGCCAATAAGGATACATGAGGCCTACAGAACACCCAACAAATTTGACCAGAAAAGAAAATCCTCCGGCCACATAATAATCAAAACAGTAAGTATACAGAACAAAGAAAAAATACTAAAAGCTGCAAGGGAAAAAGGCCAAGTAACATATAACGGCAAACCCATTAGAATCACACCTGACTTTTCAACAGAAACTATGAAAGCCAGAAGGGCCTGGACAGATATCATACAGACCCTAAGAGAACACAGATGTCAACCCAGGCTACTATACCCTGCAAAACTCTCAGTCCTCATAGACGGAGAAAACAAGATATTCAATGACAAAAACAAATTTCAACAATACCTACACACAAATCCAGCATTACAGAAGACACTGGAAGGGAAAATACAACCCAAGAAAATTAGCTTCTGTCAAGAAAACACAGGAAATATTAACCTTACTACAGCAAAACAAAAAGCAACCAAGCACACAACCTTATGAACACAGCCAACATCAAAATCAAAGGATCTAACAGCCACTGGTCATTAATCTCTCTCAACATCAATGGACTCAACTCTCCAGTAAAAAGACACAGATTAACAGAATGGATACGTAAACAAAACCCAGCAATCTGTTGCATACAAGAAACACACCTAAGACACAAAGATAGACATTACCTGAGGGTAAAAGGTTGGAAGACGACTTTCCAAGCAAATGGACCCAAGAAACAAGCAGGAGTAGCCATTCTAATATCTGATAAAATAGACTTTCAACCAAAATTAATAAAAAGAGATGAGGAAGGACACTTCATACTCATCAAGGGAAAATTCCACCAGGAAGACATCACAATCCTGAACATCTATGCCCCAAATACAAGAGCACCCACATTTGTAAAAGAAACATTGATAAAATTTAAACCACATATA
>NW_026586662.1:1377097-1423294 GCF_907164565.1 Psammomys obesus
TTACCAGGCCACAGTAGAGGACAATGCAGCCACTTTTGATGAGAACTGATAGACTAAGATCAGAAAGGAGAGGAGAACCTCCCCTATCAGTGGACTTGGGGAGTGGCATGCATGCAGAAAGGGGAGGGAGGGTGGAATTGGGAGGGGAGGAGGGAAGGGCTTATGGGGGGATACAAAATGAATAAAGTGTAATTAATAAAAAAAATTAAAAATAAATAAATAAATAAAAAGTTAAAATGAGACACGAGATTAGATAAATAAAATGGTTCATCAAGTGTGCATGCATACACGCACAGACATGTGCACACATAGACAAGCATTCATTCATAATCTTCATTCTGGGGGAGAAAATGCAGCCAGACACACCGCACAATTGAAACTAGTAACAACTACATTCAGAATGAAGGTAAACAACAGAATACTTTCCCTTTCTGATTCATGTGTTTGTTGACTGTATCCATATCTTTGATGGCCATAAAGATTTGTCACATTGTACTACAAGTTTTCAACTTACATTATTGTTTCCAAACTAAGTTGCTTTTTTTTTTTTTTTACCTAAGAAGCATACTAATCATAAAAAGTCAGTAATTTTATTTATACATATCAAAAACCTAGGAACCATATGGTGGTTCCCTTGTGAATACAAGGTGGACTGACAGGAAGTCAGTAATACATTGGCAAGATAAAAATTCAGTCTTAAGACAGTTTAGGTCATATTTTAAGAAAGGGAACTGTTGTGGATATAAACATGTTTTTGTTTTAATCCCAGGTGTGGGATATAGGACTGATTCAGATTGCCTATAGTAGCAGGCTATTTGCCTCGTGTGGGCTCTGAAAGGGGCTCTTTGCCAGCTGGAATTAGCTTAATTCTGAGGACTTTGAGGGGTACAAATATAACAGCCAAGGAGAAGAAGGGGCAGTGGCATGGAGGAGCTGCAGCAAGACTGTTTGCTGCTCTTGCTGGCTTGCTGGTTTGCTGGTTACCTGGACTTCTGGATTTCCTGACAACAGGTATTGGTATCCCCCCCACCAAAGAATCCTATGACCCTATCCAGCAGAAAAGAAGTATAGAGAGCTCTGTCCCCTTTCTCTTACAGCCTTTTCTTTCCCCTACCTGGGGTTGGGGGCTTGGAAGGGAGATATAAGTTTAAAAAAAAAAATCCCAAATAAAGTAGCATTTGAAAAACTAGTACTTTCAGGAAATGGTAAAAGCAGAAATTGTCTTTGCTCCTTTGTCAAAGAAAATGGTCACTTAAGCAATGAGCTATTTCCAAGGCAGGAAATCTACTGCACACCATGCCCAGCTCCAATGTCATGCAAGAACATGGCTGAAACTTTCCTCCTTGATTTCCTTCCCTTTCTTTTCTTTTTTTAATTCAAACTTTCTTTTTTTAAAGGTGACTTGGGACTAGAAGAAACTTATAGCAGGGATAAAAAAGCTCACAAGAAAGCCTTAGGAAATTACAGGAAAAAACAGTTCAATGATGGTCATTCATCTTCAAACAGGCCAGCCACAGTTTTCAGTATCATCGATTCTGACTAGGCTTTTATCTGGCTGGCTAGGCCTTCTCAATCATTAAGTAGTCGGATAATCCTGGGCAACAGGCTTCATCTTCTTAGTGGCTCATCTCACTTACAGTGTCCAATTCCTAGTCGCTGATCAGGCCATGTCCTCTGTGTTCTTTTTCTACCTAATGCCACAAGCTTTATTTCACAACTCCTGCTATGGCAAAATCAACTGCTTTAAATGTTCCCATATACTGCTTATATTTTGTTTTCTCTACAAGCTGCCCAACGCCTGGGATAAAATAGCCAGTGATGTGCAGCTCTCTATAAAAAGTCCTCTGAAGACTGCTGCTTTTGTGAAAGCTATGAATCCCACTATGGAAACAGTTACAGCCTACCTTCTTTGGGTAGTCACTCAAGATCAATTTCACCTGTTTGTTCACTTGAGGCTCCCTTAAAGTGTGTGGTATTTGGACCATATAACTCACACTTGTTGGCTTGTTTCTTCATAAGACTCTATTTTATCTTATTCGTGTACATGGGAATATAAGTTCTGCCACTGTTTCACAGCACAGTGGCTAAATCATCCTTCAACACATGATATCACTCAAAATCTGGATGTCTTGATACAAACACAAATTACCTACAAATGTCTATTTATAATTGAGGAATAAAAAAAAAATGACACTGGCCTTTGCCTCCAGTTTCTGACACAGAGCGCCTACAGCCATAATAAGTTGAACTTCAACTCTAGTTCTTTAAGTCTTTGTAATTTCACAGTGATGGGTATGTCTGAGACAGAACTTCAAATTGCTTGGAATGTCCTGGGTGATATGACCTGTTGTTCTAAAGAGGCCATTCTTAGTAGATTCTGTACTGACTCTGGATGACAGTCTGAATGCTCAATTGATCAACAATGACCAATGACATAACCCATCATGCTTATGAGAGTTTGGAAATCCTAAAAAGATGCCTGAACCCAAAGGGATGCCTGGAGGGGGCATAGCTATAGAAGGCTTAGAGGCTCCACAACTCTTCTCACACACCTCTGTATCCTTTAAAATATGCATACATAAAAATGCTTGTCTGAATTCTGTGAAACGCTCTAGCACTTTTTATTTTTTTTTAAATCTACAGTGGGGAAAATGAAAACTTTGATGTCAGTTTGTTAAAGGTACAGAACCTGGGACCTACAACAGGTACCAGAAGTTGGAGAAGTTTGTGGAACTAAGCCCTTAAACTGTGGGGTCTGCACCTCCCCAATTAATATAATTGATATAGACTATACGGTACCCAACTGGTGTCGCTAGGTAATTGATTTTTGGTGAGGAGAAATCCCCACATATTTTTATTGACCAGAAGTGTTCTTGTTAAACCATGAGAACACAAGAACTGGGCTTTACAGACAGTTAGCTGAATACTAGGAGTTACCAATAGAACCCACTAAATGTCTGCAATAGGTTGTGCATGTAATGCTTGGTTGTTTATGACATAAACCCACAAGGACAGAAAGAACAGGAAAAATGAAAATTACAAATGCTGGGAACCAACAAGGCAATCAGATAGCTGAGTCAGCAGATCAAGAAAGTGAATTCCTAAGCCAGAAATCTTAGCAACAGACTGACACTTTTTAATAGAAAAATCCGTTTAATACCTTGAGGCTAGCTTGATCTACCACAGCTAACATCAGAGTCAAGGCAGACTGGAAAGTTTCTAAGTGTGTTTAAGAGGCTCAGATGCTCTGCCACCCCACTTAAGCTCTCTCCTACTTAGCACAGCCATGCAATGGACTCTCCTAAACTGAATGAAATAGTACAAACTGCTCTCTAGAGAAGCAGCATCGGGTCTGTGGGGTGGGCATGCTCTAGACTAAACTTTGTCATCTCAATTAGAGCACTGAAACTGTAACACCCACTGTCCTTGGAAGGTAACTGCATTTAGAGACTTTTAAAAGGTACTTTAAGTGAGGGCAATAGGAGCCCTTTCCAGTAAGAGTGCTGTCCTTTTAAGAAGAGAGAAGCTAAAGACACATACATGCAAGGAAGGTCACACAAGCCAAGGAGAGAGGTCTTAGAAGTGTCTAATCCTGCTGATACTGTGAATGGACTCATAAACTCCAAAACTGAGAGGAAACAAATTTCTGTTCTTAAGCTACATGGTCAGCAGTCATTACAGCACCTTAGCTAAACAAGATAGTATTCTAGGAAAAGCAAAGCAAAACAAAACAAAAACAGGGATAAGAAGGATAAGATGAAGTCACATTTACAGAACTGCAGCTTTCTTTGCACAGAAAGCTTTCAAAAGAAGGTGTGCAAGAGAGAATACTGTTTCCTCCAGAGACACAAATCCTGTCATCAGACTTCCCTTAGAGAAAACACTCAAATGTACAGGGAATATACTGGCAATATGCCCAACTGTTCATGCACAGCTGTTAATCAGCTGAAACATGAGCAGACACTTGAGAATCAGAAATATCAAAGATGGCATCTGGTATGAAACATCAAAACAAACAGCAAACAAGACTGTGAAACAGAGAGGTCACACATGGAGGAAAAAAAAAACCAATGGAACACCATCAGTTATTTATTTATTTTTTTAATGGCCAGTGGGATGGCTCAGTGGGTAAAGGTGCTTGCAGTCAAGCTTGACAACCTCAGTTTGATCCCCAGGACCCATGTGGCAGAAGAGAACCAACTCCTGCAAATTGTCCTGACCTCCACATGCAGGCCATTGTGTGCATACCACACACATACACACACACTCACACACATACTACATACATAAATAAAGCAAATAAATAATTCAATTCAAAACCTTTAAAAAGACAATATAAGAAACAAGAGTACTGCATACCTGTTTCTTTCTTTGGAATAAAGGAATTGTGTTTCTCCAGGGGAAGACCAAGACATTTCCAAGAAACATTTTCTCTCTTTTGTAGGACAATCTCTATTTTTCCAACATTCTCAATGACCCGCACTGAAAAGGAGAAATTCCACTTGTTTCACTAACACTAAATGTTGAGATTTTATTTTAAAACCAACCCTTTTCATATAGTCACTATGCTGCTGTTATATAAGGATGCTGATAATTAACAGAAAAGGTTTGTTCACTTAGTAACATCAGTTTTTATGTTATCTGATGTTAAAATTAGTTGATTTTACATTCAGATTGGCTTCTATCAAACCAGTTTATCAAGGCCATATACGTGTGGCTTTCAAAGGAGTACAGATACAGCCACAGATACAGTTCTAGCCACAGCTTGAAACATACTGTCACACTGAATGGACCCACAAAACCAAATTTGACATATTCCCTTTTAATATTTTTAGTTAAACCCGAGAAGTCTATATTAGTGAATTCAGAACACTGAGCCTAAAAATATAAGAACAGACTCAGAAGAATCATCACCCAGGAAGTACATAAGAGTACACTGGGAATTGCTGATCACTGAAAACCAAACACTTGTCTTCCTTTCTCACTGACTAGAACAGCACGGGGCCAATATTAAAAGGTAGACCTCTGGCCACTGATTTAAATATGACGAAGTGAACATGCTTTCAAAGTTGTAACTTTACTTTTGCTCAGCAGCTCGGCCATTGCTCCACACTCTGAACCTGCCAACTCGAGGCCCACAACAGTGCAATACCTCTTTACAACAGATGAGCAGAGAGAAGTCCATCAGATGACCACTGATTTCAGACTTCACTAGACTAAAATCAAGCTCCTTGACCGCCCAGCGTGTGCTTAAGCAGGCTGAGAGGCCTGGAAGGCAGCTTCGAGGGCACCCACACTGCACATGCCGAAGTGCAGTGACCACCGCTCAGTGTGCTCTTCCCTGCCGCCCACCTGAGGGTATGATTCTAGGAGAAGTGTCTGGTGTGCCTCAGAGCTGCGCGTGAGCAGCAGGGCAGAGAGGAATAACAGAAAGGAGACAGGGATATTTTTAAGGGAGAGAAAAAGGAAAAAATAAAGAGATAAGAAGAGCATGGTAAAAGAAAATAGGAAAAAACAAACAAACAGAAACCAGAGTGTATTTTAAAATGAATGTATTTTATGGCATCAAAATAAATACATGCAAGAGAAATAAGACAAATGCTTGGCTTCCTTTCTTCTTTCTTCCTTTGCATGTATGCATAAATGTGTATTCATAATTTGTTTCTCCTTTTTGGTACTTACCAGAAAATTTTTCTTGAACTTCATGGCTTAGCCCTGAGATTAAAAAAAAAAAAAAGTTTTCCATTACCACCAAAATTCAGTTCACAAAAATCAATTTTACACCTGTAAGTTCATTTTAAATATACTATTTCAAACTGCTCAAGACTAGAAATATGAGAGACTAAAGGAAAAGGACTGTTTCAAATTACTTCAAGTTCTTCCATTTTTCCATCTCTCTCCCTATTAACTGAGGAGTAAATATTCAATCACTCACCAGCTGGTAACCCACTTTCACTCCAGACTGACAATCCTGTAGAGTAAGAAGTGAGCAGACAGAAGAGGGAGAAGGCAGCCCCTGGATTCAGGCCCCATGTGCAGCCTGTGTCCTGTCCACAGAGGTCAGACAGAGTCAACTTAGCTTCTCTCTCTCTCCTCTCTCTCACTGAGTGCCCCAAATCAATTTTTTTTTTTTCAGAATCTATAAGCAACCAAGCTCTTTCCTGGTACTCTGGGCATGTGGTTACCACAGGACAGCTCTTTGCACTTACTAACATCTGTTCTAGGGAAGGAAAATGCAAGGTGTGGCCTTACCACTCTCTGCTCTACATCACAGTATGTCAACATAATTACCTGGCATCTGAATCTGCACTGTTTTGGTCTTTCCAATGTGACACTGGCATACAGGAGTCGTTTTTGTTGTTGTTGTTGTTTATTTGTTTGTTTGTTTGTTTGTTTGTTTGTTTTGTTTGTTTTTTATAAATTTTGTTCTTTGGCAATTTCATTTGTATGCAAGAGTACTCTGATTGCTTGCAGCCCTACTGTCTCTCCCGTTCCTCCCTCACCTGTCCTCCTGCCCTCTTCCTTACTCATCTCTTTCTCACATTCATGTCTTTTGCTTTGTGTCTCTCTGGGTTGGAGCATGGTTGTCGGTGTGATTTTTGCATTGAAACTATCCACTGGAGCCTGGTGGGTTCAGCAGTGTGTCCACAGTTGAAGACGGTGGCTCTCTCATCAGATTCCATCAGAAGCCTGAACTTCAACAGCATGGGATAGGGTCCCACAGGCCCTTCCCTTACCTCCATCCCCATCTATGAATGACTTGAAAAGGGCTATGTTGTGTAGATCCAGACCAAGTAACTTTAGTGGCTGTAAGGTCATAATTACATTGGTTATGTCATATAGAGAATGGAATTTCACTCCCCTTCTTCTTAAATTTCTTCTTTTTCCTCTTCCATAGGGTTCCCTGAGCCCTAGGAGGGGTAATAAAAATGACTTTAGGGCTAAGCCCTCATCTGTCACTTATTCTCCTCATCTTGGGTAGCCATGAGTCTCCGTATTCACCACCATTCATTGCAAATAGAAACTTCTCTAATCAGAGTTGAGATTAGCCTGTCTGTAAGAGTATGAACATGGATACTTAGAAAGTTTGACTTTATGTCTACTTAGCTAAAATTGGTACTAACTTTATTCATTGAGCCTACGACCAGCAATCATGGGATCCCTCCTGTGCAACACGCTAAAATCCAATCAGGGAGAGGTTGATCACCCCTCTAATAGCCATGCCACTATTCCCTGGCCTGGCAGGTTGAAGTCATAGTTCATAGAGTTCACTGTTTGGAAAAACCCTTGATGCCTTTCTCCCTCAGCAGCCTGCACAGCACCTCTGGTGCTCTGAAAACTAGAAAGCAGGGAAGAGGCTCCAGTTCAACTATAGCTTGAGTACATATGTTGACTTGCAGAAAATTTCTATTAGAATTTTTGCTCTTTTATCTGTGTGCCATGTTACAGGTGAGACACCTGCTCCCCCTCATATATACTCAGTTTCTCCAACCTCATCTGTCCTGTAGCATACAAAGTGCCTTGATGGTCATGCAATCCAGCCAGGTACATGTATTCTTCTGTGGGCCTGAGGCTATGAATAGTCCCAGACCCTGAAAGATGCTGCTGTCCAATGGTCCAAAACATCTTAAGAAAGTAGCTACAGCCCTGAGCCAAGTTCTCCAAATCCTTATATATGCTCCCCAGTTTTACTTCTCTGCATCACTATAGTCATGACGAGGTATAAAACCCCTTTAACCGTCACCCTGTGATGTGCTATAGCTCTCCTGAACTGAGTTTCTTAATGTGTGTCTAGATGGAGACTCTGATGGTTAGGGATTCCTTCCCTGAATCCCTAGGATGGTGTGGAGACACTTTCTTTTGGGAATAATTCTAGTTACAACTCAGTTAGAAGGAAAATCAAAATACGCTGTTGACTACAGTGAGAACAAAGTTATAACATACTTGAAAAGAATAGTAGATGCTGGCACAGAGGTTTCACTTAAAGTACTAATGACTAAGGTTGGGTTTTCTAGTGTGATTAATCTCTCCCATAAAAGACAAATGGGCTGTATGCTAGTAAAACAAACAAATAAACAAACAAAAAACACTAACAATAATTAGGGGCTGCAGAGATAGCTTAAGAGTGCTCATTGCTTTTCTAGAGGACCCAAGTTTAGTTACCAGCACCCTGGTTGGACAGCTCACAATCACCTGTAAGCCCAACTTTAAGGGGATTCAATGCCTTCTTCTGGCCCCTGTGGGAACCCACACACATACAAAGAGATGTACACCCATAAGTAAAACGAAAAATAAATCTCTTTAAAAAAATTTAGGTGGGAACTAGAAAAGATCATCCTGAGTGAAGTATCCCAGAAGCAGAAAGAAACACATGGTATATGCTCATTTATAAGTGGCTATCAGACATATAATATAGGATAAATATACTAAAATCTGTATACCTAAAGAAGCAAGAAGGAGGACCCTGGGTAAGATGCTCAATCTTCATTCAGAAAGGCAAATGGGATAGACATTGGAAGGAGAAAACAGGGAATAGGACAGCAGCCTCTGAAAGACTCTACCTAGCAGGGTATCAAAGCAGATGCTGAGACTCATAGCTAAACTTTGAGCAGAGTGTACAAAATCTTATAAAAGAAGGGAGAGATAGAAAGACCTGGAAGAGACAGGAGCTCCACAAGGAGAGCAACAGAACCAAAACATCTGAGCACAGGGGTCTTTTCTGAGACTGATACTCCAACCAAGGACCATGCATGGAGATAACCTAGATGTAGCCTATGGCAGCTCAGTGTCCAAGTGGATTCACTAGTAAGGGGAATGAATAGGGGCTGTCTTTGACATGAACTCAGTGGCTGGCTCTTTGATCAGCCCCCCCAATGCCCCCAATGTTAAGGGGCATCCTTAACAGGCCACAGAGGAAGACAATGCAGCCAGTCCTGATGAGATCTAATAGGCTATGGTCAGATGAAAGGGGAGGAGGACCTCCCCTATCAGTGGACTGGGGGAGGGAAAGGGAAGGAGAAGAGGGAAGGAGAGTGGGATTAGGAGTTGGGGGGGGGGGGACTACAGCTAGGATACAAAGTGAATAAATTGTGAAAAAAAACTGAAATGGAAGACAGATGAATATCATGCATTTGATAAATTATTTATCTAGAACACAGAAAGAAGACTTAAAAGCCACTATTAAAATTAAATGGCAAAAAAAAAACTTTAATGAAAAGAAGAGCTGTTTTTTCTATAGGAAAAAATACATTTCAAGAAAGAAAGTGTTAGATACAGTGTTTCTCAACCTTTCTAATGCTACAACCCTTTAGCACAATTCCTCATGCTGTGGAGACCCCTGACCATAAAACTATTTTTACTGCTACCTCACAACAGTATTTTTGCTATTGTTATGAATCATAATATATACATCTGATATGCAGAATATCTGACCCCCCAATGGGGGTCACGAGCCACAGGTTGTGAACCACTGCTTTTAGAGGTTTGAGGTTAGTCATCTACTGAGTGAGGCTGGGCAGGAGGGTAGGCGGGGGCAGGTGGAAGGAACTGGTAAACAAAAAAATTATGGTAAATTTTGAGCAAATTCAGAATTAAAGGTGCTTTTCTTCATTAACAAAACAAAGCAGTGAGCAGATTTCTGAGAGTTAAGAATTTCAACTTGTATTTTGTTCAGCCAACTGGCACATTCTTTTGTGATAAGCGCATGTTTAAAATATTGTTGCTGGAGCTGGTAAGATGGCTCGTTTGGTAAAGGTGCTTGCCATGCAAGCATGGCGCCTTGAGTTTTTTCCCTGGAACCCATGTAAGGTAGGAAGGAGAGGACCAAATCCACAAAACTTCTCTTTCACCTCCACATGTGTTACGTCATGGCTCTTACACATACGCATTAAGCACAGACGATAACAATTTATTTTTAAAAACTTACATATTTGCTACTTGTTAGGGGTTTTCTGGGCATGTCATATCTATTTTCTAACTAGAAATATGTTATAGTCATAAGAGGAGAAAACAATGAAACCTTTGACTCATTGTTGGTGACAAACAGATCCAACATTTGGTATCTTAGGTTCCAGACTTCAGTGCTGACTTCTTGCCTCTGATAGACCAAAATCAAAAAGCTGATTTTCTCTGTCTGTGAGAGGTGGGCAACTGATTGACATAATACAAACCTGCTGTTCAGGTTGTTTAGTTGCTGCCTCTGACTTCCTGTGGCAGAGCTGACAAGTATTAGGCATCCCAGTAAGGAATGCTCATGGTAAGCAAAGGTCTCCAGTGACTTACTTATTGATACCACGTATGAGAGACTTGAAAAGGTAGGCCAACTTTTTATGGTTGATTCTGACCACATCTGATTGCTTAAAGTTGGGGTTCTGTCACACAGTGGACAGCACATTAGACTTCTAACTGCTTAAACCTGGGAAGGGGCTCTGCTCATTCTACCGTTTTTATTAGCGTGAAAGAAAAAGTCACTATAAAAGGATCAGAAATGGCAAACTAAAGTGACAATAGCAGATAAAATATTATAGCCCTCTAGACTGCAAAGCACGTTATTGCCATAATAAAAGGAAACAAGGTATTCTCGTTAATAACAATGTGGTACTCACCAATATGTATAAGATAAGAATGATCCTTGATAACTGCTTCTGCTCTCAAGGACTCATCCTGGAGGTCAACGATTACTACGGAGTCTAAACTGATATTCTTAAAAGAAAGCAAAACCAGAAAGATTAAAAAGCACTGATCCCAAACAACCCCATTTGTGAGGTGATGAGTGAAATTTTCATGTACTACTTTACAGTTCTCCAAGCAACACAAATATTTCGGGTCCTTATTTCTTCCTCATGCAAGGCAATTCCTTCCCTTCTCTGAACATCACTGTAGTCCTAAGCACATACCTCCTCTGTTTAATATGCACCATGGCCACTGTCTTAAAAGTCATGAACCCTACAGACTATCTGTAGAGCACTGATCAACATCCACTAGCTTCTCTTCTTTTCTGGAGAAACAATGTAGCAAAAAATAAGACTGTATGACCAGAAATCAAGATCTTTAGTTGTTTTCATCTTAGTTTTTCTACTACTGTGATGCTGGAGAAGTACATAACCTATCAACCTCAGCCTAGGCAAAATTTACTCAGGGAACTCCTTAGATGTCGTTAGTTCTGTGTAGACCTAGAAGGTGTGTGGTACTTCCTACGTACAGCACACACTGATTACACTGCCCTTTAGTAGCTGCTCCCTTTTCCCGCCACTGCCTTTCAAGCCCCACTGAAATCACTGCAGAATAAACCCCTCCTTCTCTGGGCTGACCCTTTTGGTTTTAGAGTGTGGAAGGAGGAAACAATAGCTAGAGGAAGGAGAAGGTAGGACTAGTGGTGTGCATGGGGCTGACTCCTCTGTGGTAAGGCAGAGGTTGGCCACTCCAGCACAGTAGTTAAATCACCGCTGCGGTAGCAAGGAGGCTCAGATGAGGCTCTGCACTTCTACAAAAGCAGCTTGAACTCTTGAAAATCCTTGTCAGAGCTTGCCTTTAAATCCGCAAAGCTCCTCAAATGTGGAAGCTCAGCAGGCGTTGGAGGATGTGGATGAAAACATCTAATAGTACGTCATATAGAAAAGGTGACACTTGAAGACCCCATAAATGAATGAGCTACCTAACCTCTGTTACACAATGCACCTGAAGGCCATTCATGTTCAAGCATATTAAGCCTCAGCAGTTTAGTCTTTCTAATCCCAGAAGATATATTATGGTGAAGTTAACTGGAAAGCACACGCAATGCCTAATAGCTTTAAAGGCTACACGGTGTATCTGCCAAGCAAGAGCCAAAATACCTAGGTTCCAAACACAAATTAATCCTTCTTTGTAAACTAGGGAAAACAGTGCTTTTTACCTCAGGGTTGTTGTGGAGAACAAATACGTTAATGTAGGAAAGGAAGAAAAGGATTTGTTTATAAATAAACCCAGCTAATTCTTACTAGTTGTTTTTGACAGAATATTCACCTTTTGTTTGGTGTATATAACAATAGTGACTGAAGACTCTGTTTGGAACCAGTCATAGCTGTAAGACAGTAAGAGGAATGAAATATTCAGAATGATGTGCAACAACAAATGAAGTCAATGTTTAAAACCTACAGTGAGAGATACATTACTCCAGGTTAAACTCCTTTCTAAACAGTGTTCTTACCATATTAAAGTTATCACGATGTAGCTGACATCTATTTCCAAATGTAAAATATCTGTACTTTCATGTATTTGAATAAAACCACCCAAATGGGCAAAATAAAGGTTATACATTTTTTTACTAAAATCTTCTAAGAGTAAAAACAGAATATATGTGTTGGCAAGGCACACAAAGAAATCTGCATGCCCATTACCTTTCTTCTCTGTAAGGAAAATACCACTAACTAAAGAAATGCATTCTTGAGCTGGGAAAATAGCTCAGTGGTAAAATGCTTACTGAATGAATATAAGAACATGAGTTCAAATCCACACAGCCCACATAAACCCTGATGTAGGAATGGACATCTGTAATCCCAGTGTTCCTATGGCAAGATGGAAGGTGGAGGCAGAAAAATCCCTCAGTTGCCTCTGGCTATGTGGCAGCAAATGGCAGCAAAAAGGATTCTGTTCCAAACAAGGTGGAAGATGAAGGCCCATACCCAAGGTTGTCAAAAGTTTCATACATATGCAGAAAGTCATTTTTCAAGGTGACTGGGTCAGTAATAAAAATTAAGGTAAAGTTGATTGAGTCAATACTGATTACCTACATAAAACCAACTACATGGAGGCCTTCCTGGCCCCTTAACAAAATTGTCGACAAACTTATTTAACATATATAACAGGAAGCTGCCGTTGCAGCAACATAAACTAGAGGAGGGAGAAGGAACAGCAAAAGGGACCCTGAGTGAATTTAAGGTACTATGAACAAAAATTTGGTATTCTTTTTTCAGAAAAATTACATTTAAAATATATTAAGTGTTTCTATTAAAAAAAATTTTTAAAACTCTACCAAAATAGGTATACAAAGACTGAATACTAAGATAAATGATGGCATGGTTATGTATGGAATAAAAAAATGCTTTCACAGAATATTAATGGCAAAGGATATCGCAAAGACTGTGATTCCGATACTATAAAAGTGTATAAAAGGTAGTGCATGAATCAGTAAGCCCCAGGTTTACTGTGTCTAAAGTTAATGGAATTACAACTGTGTTTTTCTTTTCCTATGTTTTCTAAACTTTCTGCCGAAATATACATTCTATCACCAGAAAATAATTTTTTAATAGTTTTTAACAGTTTAAAATAGTTTTAAAGTGCTTAAAATGGATCAGACTTCAGTTATTTAAAATTTAAAATTTGTTCGTGGATGTTTATGAAACTCTACCCTAGCATCTGATAAATGAGACAGTAGCGTTTGCGGGCTTAAGCAAGACTGACAGGCAGGGAGCAGTAAACCTGCCCCAGAGCCAGGTTCTTTCCTATAATGTTTACTGGCTTGCACAGAACTGCTCTCACTTTGGAATGTAAAAGAGTACATACCTTGGAGTACTAGGTCCTTCCCTGGGAAGTGTATCCACAACTTGTTGGTTCTTGGGAACCTGGTTCTTGGGAAGCATGCCTTCACAAAGAAAAACAGTAATACATCTACACCATACTTGACTCGTTATTACACACATACATGGACCACAAACAACAAATATGCTACTAAATGCATTTTCACGAGGCAAGAAAGACTCTTGTCACCAATGTGCTCTTTAGCTTTCCAAAAGCATGCCCTCTCCCAATGGTGGCCACTACTGTGACTTATGACAGTAGACTAGTTTTAAGTTGACGGACAGGGGGCTGGGGAGATGGCTCAGAGGTTAAGAACATTGGCTGTTCTTCCAAAGGTCCTGAGTTCAATTCTCAGCAACCACATGGTGGCTCACAACCATCTATAATGAAATCTGACACTGCTTTCTGGCATGCAGGCAGAACACTGTATACATAATAAATAAATAAATCTTAAAAAAATTGATGAATAGGTATTAATGGCACTATATACTTCATATAGAAAAGGGATCTTAAGATATGGTTTCTTTTGCTTTGGCTTTTTTTGTCCACCCTTATACACATTACAGTTCTAGCAAGTCAAAGCTAGAACTTCCTGAGTTTTTAACCATTCTGTTAAGTACATAAACAGTTTATTCCTTTTCATACTGAAAAGTATAGCATTGTATGACTCCATCACAATCCATTCCCTCTTCTGTTTACAGGCACCCTGGTCGCTCCCGGTCTGGAGATATCATAGGAGTACAGTGATATATTCTTGCACACCCACATGTACATTCTTAAACAACAAAAGTCTACACTTCTGATGGCCATGTAGCAGGTTTAGCTTTAGTCAAAATGGTTATTGTCTTAGTTAGGGGTTCTCTATCTGTGATAAAACCCCATGATCAACATCAACTTGGGAGTTTATTTCAGCTTTCAGTCCAGCAGCAGTCTATCACTGAGGAAAGTCAGAGCAGGAACCTGGACGCAGGAGCCCATGCAAAGGCCAGGAAGAGTGTTGTTACTGGATTGCTCAATCCAGCTTTCTTATAGCACCCAGGACCACCAGCCCAGGCATAACACACCCACAATCAGCTGGGGCCTCTTACATCAATCACTAATTAAGAAAATGCCCTACAAGCTTGCCTACAGCCAGATCTTACAGAAGCATCTTTTCTATTGAGAGTCCCTCCTCTCAGATGACTTTAGCTGTGTCATGCTGACTTAAAACTAGCCAGCACAACTGACCAAATTGATGGCACCTTTTACCACAGTGCTTGAGCATTGCAGTTCTATCAGCTCACTCATACGGGATTCTTTTCCCACTCTGCCTATTCACGTGGGTCTACAGCAACACGGCCTTTTAAAGGACCACAGAAATGGGTTTTCAAGTCATTACAGAAAGCTCTGAAACACGGAAGCACTCTGGAGAAGGTCTGCAAGCACTAAGTCTTTCCTCTCTCAAGAAAAGTGCTTTATTTGAACCCGGACTTCTGGTAAATAACTTTTGAAAATAAATGCATCAACTGTGTTACCATGTCTCAAAAGAATTATTGTCTTCTAAAAATGAAAGCACCAAAAAGATTAATTAAATTATTATTATTAAATTATCTGAGAAATACCGAAAGATATTTTATTAAAAGATTGTTCTTTGATGGTCTCTTAAAAAACATGCATCGAAATTTTAAATTCTCAGTGAGGAAAAGGCATCAACAGACTCTATATATTTCTAGTCACTTTTGATTTTATATGGTATGAGTAAGATCAGAAAAGGGCTGGACTAAAGGTTGCTGCCAGCACTGGGACCTGATACAAACCACTGCTGCTTCTTCCTCAAACCACAGGAAATCACAAAGAAGACCATCTCCAGGTAACTTTTATAAATTAAGAGAGCAGCCCAGAGATATAGCTTATGAGGAGAGCAATGCCAAACTTTATAGAATCTGTTCTGATTTCAACATGTGCAAACAGAAACCATAAACAAATCTTAGAGCAGAATAAATAAGTGAGGTAGTACAAAAGAACATTCTCCTTCTCAAAGTGCTAACTGCCAAGTAACATCCGTTTAAGAGATCTGTGCCCTACTGCAAAACAAAACTCATCTATCCCACTCAGGATTTTAATGAGCTGTTGGAATAATGACACAGAAAGCAGGCAGATTACATCTGCAAATATATAGAATTACCACACAGACTTAGCTGAGTCAAATGGGAGAAATAGTGACAAGATACAAAAAGACACACATACACAGAGAGAGAGACCGACAGATGCAAGCCCAGAAACAGACACATGTACACCCCACTGCTACACAGAACCCGAATCACAACAGGTAATGGTTCCCAATGGAGAGTGCTGTTCCACATTCAGAGCTATCTTTAATCAAAATGTTAAATACAGTGCATCCGAAGTAAAGATGCTGAAAGCCACTTGTGGTGGGCAAGGGGAATGGTTGTGTCTGTAGCATCACGGAAGAATCAACTATCAGATGAGGCCCAAGATCAGCCCTGCACTTACTACAGTGATATATCATAATAACATCAAACATCATAAATGCAAATTACAGACTCGTTTCTCACTTAAAAAAAAAAGGTAATAATACTGAAAACCTAACTGGCTAACTCTATTTCTGTAACTTTGCTTTGTAAACAGGAAAGGAAAAATCTGAATCTACAGGTACAATAATATAATTCAGTCAGAGGAACCCCATGCAGTTCATGAATCAGTACTGATCACCACACCACTTTTGGGTGTGAAGGGGGCAGTGCCAACCATGATGATGTCCATGTTGCTCAGTCAAGGAATAGTGTAGATTAATAAGCTACTGAAGCTGTGTCCTAATACCAAAGGTGAACTCACATGCCTAAGGACCACCTTAGTCCTGTTTTAGTCAATATACTCATTTATGTGTTGGGCTCAGAAATTTCATGGAAGCAATTATTTTAAAAGTAATAGTTGAAATAAGGGACCCCAAAAGTTCTAGTACATCCCTTAAGTATGGATAATCAAAGACAGCTTTTGTATTTTTTAAAAATCCAAATACCTGAACTGATTGGCCTGCTCTTTGATCACGTCCCCCTGAGCAGGGGAGCAGCCTTTACCAGGCCACAGAGGAAGACAATGCACCCACCCCTGATGAGACCTGATAGACTAGGATCAGAAGGAAGGAAAGGAACACCTCCCCTATCAGTGGACTTGGGGAGGGGCATGGGAGGAGAAGGGGTAGGGAGAAGGGGTAGGGAGAGTGGGATTGGAAGGGGAGATACAAAGTGAGTAAACTGTAATAAATAAAAATACAAAAAATATAAATACCCCAGATAATTCTATGAAGCAATATAACATATAAACATGCCAATGAGTCATTTTTATTATTAATTTATATGACTTACCATTTAAGACTCTCTTCTCTTCATGATAGTCTGCATAACAATTTAGAAAGGAAAAAGTCAGATAATAATACTATAGCATTAAAGAGAGTATCAAGTCATTTTTATTGGTTAACTATGTTCTAGTTAAACTATGCTCAAGGACAGATGTGGCTATAACATCGAAGGCCTTTGGTTCAACTAAGTCAGTTTGGTCCCTGAAAACCTTCAGGCCACTTCTCCAGTGCGTGTGTGTGTGTGTGTGTGTGTGTGTGTTTGTGTGTATAATGCCTGCCCCAGTATCTTGGTAAAATTATTTCTTGACCCCTACTCCCAAGAGCTGGTTATCAATCTGTGAACTCTGAAAATGCTACATATAGGTTCTACCTTTAAGACACAGTTAATTTCTTCTAAAAGCACATACACCCCAAGTTTTGTCTGAGATGGCATATTCTAAATTAGTATAAAGAAAACAGAATTTTTAGGTTATAATCTATAAAATATAAAAATTAACACTCCAAAGGATTTTATTATCTATTATTAGTCTATCTATAACTACACTGTTATAAGCATAAAGTTGCCAAACTTTCATATGTACATATATAATATAATTATTAGAGTTACAACCCAGAAAAATCTTAACAGGTATTTTTTTCCAGGATAGGAGTCAACTCACAAAAGTCTAATACATCTTAATAACCACGAGTGCTACACAATTATGGTCAAAATAATACAAGTCGTTAGGAGCTTTAAAAAGTTGTAAAGGATGATAAACTAAAATAACAAATCTAAAATTTCAAACTGAAAGCTGTTACAAGGTCAGGCTCCCCTTCCTACTAAGTTTGAGGGACCGGGTCCCTCAAACTTGTCCTCCTTTCTTAGTCTACCAAATGCTGAAGTTAAGGGTGTGCCATGCTCTGGTTTCAATTTTTTTGTCTTCTAATTTCTAATAATCCAAAATCCCATCAACACCTCTAATTCACACAAAGTGGTCATGACTAAGAAAGCCAGATTGTCATCTTTCCCCCCTTTTAATCAAAGTAATTCTATAACTGAAGAACTCTTAGAATGTGAAACAAACTACCATCTTCCTCTTCCTCAAGAATGAAAGAAAGAAGCCAAGGTCTGGAATGATCCACAGTTCTTCAAGAAAGCCAAGACAGAATCTGTCTCCCCCAAAGCCCAGCCCTACTTCTCTCAACATGCTGTTGTTTAATACTTCCTAAAAACATACACTTCCTTAAAACACAATAAATGCTGAACCTCAAATTGCTTATCACTGACAAAGAAATATGTAGCCATTGCTGTTTGTATGGGAGCACTGATGTCCGCTGGCTGCTCCTAACTGCCTTCCATCAGTTTTACCTGTTATGGCTACTGCAGCTATGATAATCTGCTTTACCTGAGGACAAACAGCACATTCACAGTACTGTAAATTAAAGCCATTTCAGTGTGTTATAGAGCTACAGTCTGATAAATCTCATTTGTCATGGAAAAAAAAAATGTTTTTATCCAAAGCACTCACAGATTTTGAAAAATTACTCCAGCTAATTTGTTTCCAGGAAAAAAAGTATTCTATCAGAGGACTGTTTTGCCTAACGTGCACTGACTTTAATCTGCCAGAACTTTCTGGATTTTGTAGAAGTATAATATAAGAAAATTTTTAATATAAGAAAATTTTAATATAAGAAATTCCAGTGTGAAGAAAGCTTCCTCTTAAATTAATTAAATTAACCTTCAAAATTACACCAGTCTAATTTTTAAAGAGCTGAGCCATATAAACTCTTTTCCATGTTAAACATGTTCACATCTGCATCATTTTAGTTGGAAGAGAAACTTTTTCCCTGAGAAGAAATCCAGTATTCTCTCTCGATAATTACTTGTATCATTTGGAAGTCTATATGAAACTGATATATTTTCCTAATGTTGGCTAAATGGCAATACTATGCCTAGACAAAGCCTCTCTTCTGAAAGAGCTCAGTTTCTCAGAGGCTGTTCTGCTAGTCAACTGCACTGAGTTCTTCTTTAGCATAGTGGCACAGGGGTTAAGGAGTATCTTAACTCTAGGTTATAATGGTGTGTATATACCAAAGGGGTCCCATAAACATCACAGGACAATCTGATGGCAAGATCCTGTTGATGAATACAACACTTCCATCACTGAACTTAGAGAAGTTGAGCTAGTGCCCAACTAAAAGCTTCACCCTCACTGACTGACATTCATGGTGTTGCAAAGTACTCTGCATACCATAGGAGGAGAAAGGCTCTTATTAGTACTGTTAGCCACGAGCCTTGAAATCTATAACAGTGATCTGCCTACAAAACACACTGCTGCAATACCAGCACAAGTATCACAATAATAACCAACCACTTTCTTCCTTGAAAAGAATTAAGGCCCAATCCATGAGATGGAGCCCACATTTGACACTGCTACAGTGGCCAAGAACCTGAGACTTTTTTGGTCACAAGCCTCAAAGAAAACCTACTGCTACTATCTTGCCAAAAGATGTCTGTGTTAAGCCCCTCCCCTAAAGGCTCATGGATCTATGTAGAAGAGGAGGTAGATAGATCAAAAGAGCCAAAAGTGATGGAAGACTCCAAAGAGACAATGTCTTCCAGACACAACTGGACAAATACACATGAACTCATGGAGACTGTGGCAGAACACAAAGGACCTGCACAAGTTCAGGACAGACAGGGTGCCAGCACTGAGAGGAAAAATGAACACAGGATTCTACCCCTAATCAAGAAGCTATTTGTAACTGATAAACATAGTCTAAGGAAAAATCAGTTTCCTTCAATGTAGTGAGTGTCACTAGGACTATCAATCACTGGCAGAGGCCATGCATGCAGAGGCCATGCATGCAGAAAAAGCTGCAGCAATCAAGTAAGCTTCCTGGAGACATCCCACCATTTTTGCATGGCTGGGATGGATTTGCCCTGGTGAAGCATGGACTCCAGGGACTGTCTTCGGATTGCTTCTTGCTGCTGATATGCCTCTCTATGTTTGTTATTGCTGTATTCCTTATATATC
Source organism: Psammomys obesus (assembly GCF_907164565.1). Taxonomy (NCBI): domain Eukaryota; kingdom Metazoa; phylum Chordata; class Mammalia; order Rodentia; family Muridae; genus Psammomys; species Psammomys obesus. The sequence continues at coordinate 1,397,027 of NW_026586662.1, forward strand.
CAGCATAGTGTGACTGATTCTGGGTAGCTGACAAATTTTGCTTCAGTTAATGCTCACAATGACTTTAAAATGTTCACTCACGTGCATAAATACTTAAAGTATGTAGGCTGCCATGTGTGTGCTTGTGGATGTGTGGCCATAGCACAAAGGTAGAGAGCACAGAACATCCTCTGAGTATTAGTCTTACTGTAAAAGCAGTCTACTGGATGCAGGCTAGGCAGCCCAGCCCTTGTCCCTGCCTCCTATCTTCTTGTAGGAGCATGCTGGGGTTAGAGATGCTGCTCTACCATCTGTACAGCTTTTTCTTGAGTTCTGGGAGTCTGAATGTAGGTTGTGAGGCTTGTGTGGCAAGCATATTTACCTACAGAGCCATTTTCCCAGCCCCAGGTGCTTATTCTTATACTTAATTTTATTAACAACAACAACAAAAAAAAAAAAAACCACATTAAGATCTATGACTGGTATCTAAGAAAATAAGCCCTAAGTAGCAGAGATGAAATTTAGATCCACATCTATCTATGAAGTTTGCTCTTTTCTTTAAAGGCCATGCTGCCTCAGTAATTGGAATCAGGAATAGAGATGGAATAGGAGGAGGCTTTTAATTTTGTTTCTAAAAATCCATAGCTTATTTTCTAGGAATCATGATGCCCTCCCCGGAACCAGGTGAGAGAAAGAACAGTCCTTACAATTTCATCCTTCATGATTAGGGTTTAGCCTGAAATTATCACCTCCTCATCCCCCTGATTCTACCCTCATGGGGAGGTATTTTGGTTTTTTTGATAGTTTAATGTACATCTTTTTCAACTACAGAGTGATTTAAGTGGACAGTTGTTTTTCCACTGTTTACAAGCCGTAGACCTAGAAGAATCTTTGTCTCCTGCATGTCTTTCCATTTCCTCATCTCCCAGAACCACATTTTGCGTGAGTTCTGCCCTTTAAACTTATGCTCACTGAAGTTTTTCCATTTTGTCTAACCTATTGAACTATTCATGTGCTGGCTTTTAATTTCACCAGCTTTGTTTTTTCCTAGCTATAAATCAGTTCTAGCTGGTTCATTCTCAATTCTGCATGACTGCTTTTAGTAGTCCCATTTTAAGCTTAAGTTATCAATTCAGTCACATTTCCCTAAATATTTAAGACACAATTATCATGACTCTGGCCAGGCACAACGAAGTTCAACAGTACACTTGCCATTTAGTTTTGACTTAATTCCTTGGGTGCTTTAACAACTGACCTTTGCCTGTGGGAAGAGTGTTTTCAGGCTGAACTCATGTCCATAAATCCACATGGACATTTGCTAGATATACTGAAAAATCAGTAGTGAGAGACTAGTTTTTTGTCTGAGGTTTCTGGGATCACATAAGTCATATGCTTAAATTCCAGACTTGCTTCAAACTGTTAAGTTGCCTATCTGAATTTTCAGGTGGGTCAGACTGAAGTTGGTTAGAAAAGGCCTGGCAACACTGATAAAGAACTAAATAATGGAAACCTAAATGTTTCAGGAAAAACCTCCAGCACCCATTCAAGTATGGTCCGAGACTGGATTCCAGAAGTGAACCTACATAAAGGAGCTAGCTCTGCCAGTCGATGCTCTTTTAATATGAGCTCAAAATCCCCAGTGGATTTAAAAAAAAAAAAATGTTCAAGTGTTTCAAAGTGGTGATGCTTGTCTAGCAGACATGAGGCCCTGGGTTCAATCCTCTGTACTGCAATAAAACAAAACAAAACAAAACAAAACAAAGTAAAATAATAAAATAAAATAAAATAAAATAAAATAAAGGTAGTCTGCACAGTCAGGCATGATGGTGAACACTTGTAATCCCAGCATTCAGGAGGCAAAGCCTAAAGGATAGTTCTAAATTTGAGGTAAGTCTGCTCTACATAGCAAGTCCTTGCTTGTCTCAAAAACAAAACCAAAAGAAGAAATAAAGACATATGTAATCTATGAAGAGGCGCATTGCCCTCCCATGCTCATACTCAGAACCCTAAAACTCTCCTTTCTCACCATCTGATCAACAATCTGCTTCTTCCTCCTGTCTTCCTAAGAACCTCCTGCCTCTATTTAAGTGGGAGAAAAATCTGAGTTGAGGAGCTCCTGGCTTCCTTGCTGAGCTGGAAGTACAATGAAGATTTTTTTTTTTTTTAAATTAAAACCAAGTTCCACATATTGGCTTCATGCACAACAGGAAGCACACCCTCACTGCTATGAGAACTGTGGCCAGATTCTCAGAGAAAAATTCTCTTTCTTCTCCTTTATCACCTTATAAAAAAGGCTAACACAGACAAGATAGTCTAGTATCCCTTTACTGTTAAATACTTTTCCACTAAATACATAGTTGATCAAATCCAGGAATAAACAGGGGCTTGATTACAACTTCCTGCTCTTTATAGCTCCAAGCCCCTGGCTCCTACCTCTATGTGACCACAAATATTCCTGTGTGAGTCTAAAATACCAGAACCTTACACAGGGGTTTACTGAGAGAAGCTTCCAGCAATAAAGCTTTGAACCAGACTCACTGAACTAAATAGTCAAAGATTCTGCGTGAACAGACCAATTCATTTTGAATTTGAGAGCCGGAGTCATGAGTGACTAAACAGAAATGGCTATATCCCTTCACAGAAAGGGTTATATGAAATATTCCTCCTACTGCAATTCCATTCAAACTCCAAGAGGGCGCCCTTCTGAAAGAGGGTCAGGAACAGCTGTCAGATAAGACAGACAACTCATGAATAATTAGACTGCTAAAAAAAAAGCTTAGTGAAGAACGGGACTAAAAAGGTGAGGAGACATGGAATATTCAAGATAAAAGGAAGACAAGGACAGAAGTCTACATTGTACCATATCACCTCTCAGAGCTTCATTTGATTTTGTGAAAGCAATCAAAACTGTTAAATCATAAACTGACTTTGGGGCCACACACCTGGCACAGCTGTAATCCCAATCTTTCAGAGCCTAAGGAAACAGGATCATGAGTTTGACTGTAGCCTGGAATAATAGAGTGAGATTCCAACCCGATAGATAGATAGATAGATAGATAGATAGATAGATAGATAGATAGACAGACAGACAAATGTAAAACTACTAGACTAAAAAAAAAATCAGCCAACATCTGTAACCAATACTGTTACTAGTCTGCTTATTTAATGACAAAATGCGAGATTACTGACAACCAGGAAGCAAATATTTTTCCTTCTATGATATTTACTCCTACAGTTCCTACAAAATACATCACATTTTTAAAGGAAAGTCACTTGGCCCAGCCATATCCATGGGAAATGGCGAGTCATGAAGCCAGCACAGCTGCTTGACACATTCCAGCAACGCTGACACTATCATTCTATCTCTAACTTTTAGGGTTTTGTCTCTGTACACTGCATTCTTGGGGACTTTCTCCATTGTGATTCATTTTATTTCTTTTTCTGAGAAAAAATATGTCTTGAGTCTTTTTAGGAAAATCCTAAACATAACACTATCTAGCTTTATTTGGAAGTCTTCCTTATGCCCTGGAGATCATTAAGCACAGATAAGCACATAGATAGATGAGGTCATTACTCTAGGAATCTTTTTGGGGTATCCGCCCCTGAGCTAACTCAAACAGTATAACTGATGCTGGGTAAACAGAAACAACTGAAAAACTCTGTCTGGCTAGGAGAATAGGTTACAGATTCAAGGTTTCTTTTTACTATAGGCTTAGACCTCTCTGAAAATGTAGTTTAAAGATAGGAGGTCATACAAGGTACATTCCTAGAGGAATAGAACTCAGTATATAAGATAGATTGACTAAAATAAACCTTTTCCAACTTTCTAGTGAGGGTGATGAAACATAGTAAAAAGAAGTCAGTATTAGTATTCGCTATTCATAAAAGACCAGTTCAGATATTTTCTGTTTCTCTGGAGTACCTTAAAACTACAAACACTGCTAGCCTAAAAGCACAGTGTCATATAATAAATGTATTTGCTTTGGAGGTAAGATTCTTTGGGTTCTTTACATTGGAATTAGAGGGATGATGACAATAATAATAACATCTGTTTTGTTTGTATTTTCTAATCATGACTGAACTTGTAACCTTGGGTGTGTAATAAAAAGTCAAACACATACTCTGTACAACTTGGATAATCATTAGTCTGTCTCTGTTGTATGAAACCTGTATAAATAAAGAAGCAACCTAGTTGCTAGTTAGCGCCACTGAAACAGCCTGATTGCTAGTCAGTCAGAGCTGCAAGAGTCCCCTGACCGTCACACCTGACTCCCTCCCTTATCACCTCTGAGGGCCATCCTGTCAGCAAGGACCCTCGGACCCTCAGCCTAGAAGGGCAACAGGAAGGCCCTCAGCAGTCACTATAGAAGTGTATTTTCCTTTTCTCTATTTTAGTGTGACTGTATACATATTTTTGCATGTGTGAGTATGGGGGAAACGTATGTGTGCATGCATGTGGAGGCCCAAGGTTGAATAAACATTTAAATCAGATACAGTAGAAGGCCAGTAACACTGGGAGAAAGACAGTGACTTACTCATTCCTATTCAAGAAGACCCAATTTTATTTTTTAAAAGCATTGTCTTTTTCACTTACCTTTCAAAACAGTAGGCTTCATAGCCATCCTGCCAACCAGGCATTCTTTCAGCATGGATTCATAATTGACCCAACGATGAACCTAGCATGGGAGATGAATGGCCGAAAGGCAAAATGAGTCTACCTCCATATAGTCTTATTTTACCATGTGCAGGGCTAAATCTTCATAGTCTGCTCTGGAGCAGCTTCAATTAGCCAGCAACAGACAGAGACTGTTTAGAGAAGTATTCCCAATGTGCTGTCCACAGATGTCTGGGTGTTTCTGACACTGTCAGGTGTCCATGAAATCCCAAAATTTCAAAAGAAAACCTTTACTCTTTTTATTTCTTTGACATTTGCAATGCAATTAGAAGCCTCACAGACGGGGTGAGAGATTAGTGTTGAAGAATAGCTTTCACAATGTATGAAAATTACTTTCATATTCTTCCTATATGATAAAACAGAAAATTCTAACTCAGGCTGGTCTGGAACTCACTGTGTAACCAAAGCTGCTCTTATCTCACAGCCATCCTCCTGCCTCAGTCTCCTGAGTGATGGGATTATAGATGTGTATCACTATGCCAGCAGCATAACACTGTTTAAATTAGCAAAATCCTAAAAGAATTTAAATATTCAATTGTAGAAAGATCAGTAAAGAAAAACACAACATTCAAAACATCAGTAAAGGAAAATGATTTATATTACATATTAACAGTCATAATACATTGCTCAAACATTAAAAATAATTAGGTCAAATAATATTGTTAACAGGATCTAAGTAATCCTGAGGAACTAAATAACACTAAATAGCAAATACATTACAAAATGGACATGCACTTATTATTAATAGAAACTGGAATTTTATTTGCAATTATTTACAGTGCAACCACTACAGTGCCTTTGGGAGTGTGAAAATGAAGGTAATTTAAGCAAACAGACTGAAAAGACAAAAATTCAAGGAGGCAGGGGTAAAGGATTTGTCAATCACAAAACAGCAAGGGCTTAAGAATGTTCAAAGTAGAATACTCTGACATACTACTCTATTAAAAGCCAGTAGTTGACTAAATTCATTTCACTGTAAGCAATGACCACTTAGAGTTGAAAAGCAGGATGTTGCTTGGACAAACATCTTTAAGAAGATGAATATATCTGTTGTGTTACCCAAACTGGATGTGAACAGAAAACTATCTGGACAGTACTAAAATGCCAGGGCCAGAAACAGCACTGAGGACTTGAACTACCGCAGTGAAAGAAAGGGTGCAGGTAAATGAATAATCTGGCCAGTGACCACTCACTGGGGCATATGGGAAAAGACAAAGACTACTGAGTAGCTCAGCCTCTTTCTCTGGAAATGAAATAAGCCAGTGTGATCTCAGGAGACTGAGCTGAAATACCAACAGACCATCTCGGCCCATCAGTATATATAGAATGACAAAATGCAGGGTCAGCAGTGAGATCAAAACTGGAAACAGATAAAGACAATAAAGACATAAACCAATATTTTCTTTGTATAACTCAAACATGGTGCGTATGTAAAGTTTTATACTGAAAGACAGTTTCTAGAAAGAAGTTTCGAAAATGTACCAGAGGCTTCTAAAATTATTTCCATAATGACAGACAGTCATAAATAACAAACTTGACTGGCTCATTAAAGCCAGAGTATGCAGCATTTTGTGGAGTACAGCACTGCCTTCCTCACACAAGGCCCATGTAAACTCAATGCTGAAGAATATAAACGATAAGACTTTTTTTTTTTTTTTTTTTTTTTTTTTTTTTTTTTTTTACTGAGAACTCTTCTGCTGAAGTACATTCAACCAGAGGACACAGGAGGTCCAAGAGAAAGCTACAGCAGACAAGTTAGGCATAAGCTGACTTGGTTTGCATTGCTAAAAATTAACAAACAGCAAAGAGCAAAGGAACATTTCTTAAAGGAGCAAAAAGATTCTTCCAAGGGAATGCAAATGCAACCAGGGAGCAACTGGACTTGGCATCAGAGCAAACAAGTCCCACCATTATAGCAAATGCTCCTAAGTATTAAACATAAAACAAATTACATTTCTGGCAGCCTGATCAAAAAATAATTACCTAAAATCAAAAATTTTTTTAAAAAGTACTTTAAAAAACTGGCAACAGAAAACTGGAGAAACAGAACTCAAATTATGTTTAATCAGAACAACCATAAAATACCCCAATCTGATTCAGGTATCTTACATAGTAAAAACCTAGTATTATATAACATGGTTAGTTATCATTAATGTACAAGATGAAATGTGAAACAAAGGCCAATTACTAAACTTCTAATGACAATGATGTTATTAGAAAAGCCATTAACAAAACTGACAGTAATTAACATAGTCTATATAACTTTTAAATAGTGGAAAAACTAATGTCTTTTTACAAATTTGGAGGAAAGGGTACTGATGTGAACATCTTTTGAAATACATGTAGAACCTCTGCTATTAATTTAGGAAAAATAAGCTTCCTATGTGTTAATCAACTTTATCTAACTGCCTCCAAGAGATACAGGTTCCATGCAGTAACAGACTGGATACAACTATCTCCCGAAGAGGAAAGAGCAAGAAGGCTGTATGCTAACTAAAAAAAAAATTTAATTTAATTTAAAAACTACCCAGGCACAGTGACACACACCTGGAACCCCAGCATTCAGGGAGGCAGAGGCAGGCGGATCACTGTAATTTGTAATAGCAGATCTGCCTATCCCTTCTTTCCACTGATAGTGTTTGCTCTAAGTCATTTACCATCATTACTAAAATAAGTCAAGATGAGCACAAGTCTTGCTGGCTGAGAAGACAAAGTGCATACCACAAACTTGAAACCTTCTCTAGAATTTTAATAAAGTGGTTGAAGAAATCACATGAATAGCTGCTACCTGTGAACATAGGCTACATTCCAGAGCTGTACCTGTGAACATAGGCTACATTCCAGCCCATCCATCTCAAATGAATACAAGTTTTTTTCTTCTTCCTACCAATGTTTCACTGCCAAATCCACATATACAATGCTCTGATTACTTGAAGCAGCTTACCTCATTAAAAAGATCCGTCCCATCCGTTCCTGCTGCTCTCATAAGTTCATCCTCCCCACCGGGATGATATTCCATATATGAGCTGACATTGTAAACAAGCCCTGTATCAAAGCAAGGAAAAATAACACCCAAATGAACTTCCTAAAAATTACATGACCTAAAAAAAAATCACTCCCAACATTTCATTTAGGAGTTCATTTTTTGCAAAAAATCAAGAGCTGTAAAGTCTGAAACTTTACTGCTCTAGCAAGCTAGCTAATTAACTTGTCATTTTTCTGGTCTCTTATAAATAATATGGGACTTTCTGGTTAAGATAATTAAGCGTGATACTTAATCATTTGCATCAGCTCCTTGATCCCCCATTCCAACAGCACTCTGAGAAGATGGCCCAATGAGACCTGTCCATTCCTACACCTCCAGGAGTGGAACCTAGACCTCAAGAAACTCGGGTCCTTCCTAATTGCCAGAGAGAGTGCCTGCTCTCCTCTCTGGAGGGAGACATGATCTTTATTAACCTGACCCATGAGTAAACCTGGTTTTGTTCTAGGGGGAGATACTATATTAATCAAGATTTTACAGCATTCAAACATCCGTGAAAAGACTGTCTAGAACAGTGTCTCTGCTCATGAAACATAAAGAAATGCAAAAGGCCTCACAGAATTGCCTCCCAACATGAAGAAACTCTATATAATTTTTAATGTGTGTACACTTATGCGCATGCACACATGTGTGCCCGCACAGAGAAAATGAAACTTCATCTCACTGCTCTCCACTGCCCTGATGAGAAAGTCGGATTGCTTCTTCATGAGTCAGATCTCCCGTAAGGCTAAGCAATGATGAGCACCCGGGCCGATAAAAGAAAGCCTGCCTCATCTCTGCTGTTGCCCAAGGAATAGAGGCTTTCAGACCTTCATCTTTTCATCTTCCCCCAACATTTATTTAATCTTTCATTCTTTCAACTAGGGTTTTATCTTTTAAAAAGGAGAAACCAGGAACAAAGCAGAAAGTGCTGACTTGGAGGCTTTGTCTGTACCTGCACTAGCAAGCTAACAGCAGACAAATCCAACTGGAAAAACATCTCCAAGTTTCAACAAGAACGGATTTTTTTTTTAAATATTACAAACTGATTCCTCATTTCGGAAGACTTCCATACATTTAGATAACCCCAAAGGATATAAAATGTTCAACTGTCATACTAATCTTGGAGAGAAGAGGAGGCTGTTACTAATTAGGAAGGAAACTAGTCGATTTCTTTGATACAGACACTTACCTGTCTTGTCCTTTTAAAAATCATTTCCTAACAATAAAAAAGCCAAACCAAAAAAAAAAAAAAAAAAAAAAAAAAACCAAACCACAACAACAAAACCTTAACTGTGACTTGAGAAAGCAGTATCTGATCTGAGTACCCATTGCCCATTACAATAGAAATAATATCACTTGTGGACAGACTTAATCTATTGCAGTGACAAAATACCCTGAGAAAGGCAACTCAAGAGAAAAAGTCTACTTTGGCTCGCAATTCCAAGTTAGAGCCCATCACTGCAGGTGAGTCAAGGCAGCAGGAACCTGAAGAAATAGTCATCTCACATCACAGGCACAAGCAGAGAGTGATGGAGGCTCATGCTCAGCTTGCTCTCTTCTGTAAACTCAGTTCAGGGCTCAGCCCATGAAATGGTGTTTCCCACACTCAGGTTGGTTCTTCTCAACTCAATTAACCCAGTTAAGAGACCTTCTCTCCACCACCCCCACCCCCAGCCCCACACACAGGCCAACCTAATCTAGCCTCAGTGATGACTCATCACTGAGACTCCCCTCCCAGGTAGTTTTAAATTGTGTCAAGTCAACAATCAAAACCATCAAGAGGCTGGAGAGATGACTTCTCAGTTAAGAGCACACATGTTGCTCTTGCAGTGCAGGTTCTGAGATGGAAACCATCTCCAACACTGCCGAGGTGGCCAAAAACCTGAGACTTGACAACCAAATACTATTGTTCTGCTAAAGGGATGTAGCAATAAAATGACTCTTGATGCTATTCTGTTACACTCATAGATCAGCATCTTGCTCAGCTATTATCAGGGAACTTTCCTTCTGCAGTAGATGGGAACAAATAGAGACCCACAACCGGACAAGGTGCAGAGAGTAAGAGGTCTTAGAACACTCAGTCTCAGTCTGGACTCAGGTCCCAGAAGTGGAACCAATGGGGTGGAAGCCAACACAAAATCAAAGCCTTCTAGACACATCAGGATGTGAACTCACAGAGATGCACAGGGCCTGCATAAGTCTAAGCCAGATGTCATTCCAGTGCTGAGAGGAGATGTTAACACAAACCCCCATCCAAACCCAGAGGCAATCTCCAGCTCCTACACAGGAAAAATTCATCTTCTCCAATTGCGACTAACTGGGCAACAACACACTTATGAGCAAGCCCCATGCCCAGCAACAGACGACCAACAGTTATCTTACAATGCTTTGTCTGGGCATTTTCTTTTAACTTTAGAGATCTTTTGCTTCTATATTATGGTTTAAAACTTTGTTTACATGGGAATGTGTGTGTCTCAGGGCCTGTATGTGTTTCTTAATGCTTTTCCTTTGGCTCTTTTTTTGTTTTGTCCTATTCTGTTTTTACTTTATCTTTTATTATATTATTGTTACTGTTGTTACTATCAGCATTACTATTATCATTATTCTAGATGTCTGTTTGTAGTCTAATACGATGAAGAAAGAGTGTGGATTTGGGTGGGAAAATAGGGAGGATCTGGGACACAGGGGAGGATTAATACGTTATACAGAAAATAAGATTTTCAATAAAAAGATAAACTACGATAAGGAGACGTTGTTCTATAAAAGGAAGAAGCTCTCCTGGTTCTGTCAAGAATCAGGAATCCTTGTAAGGAGATGCTGCCTTCATAATGGGTATCAGTAACTTAACAACATACAGAAACATTCTTTCACTAGCATCCCCTTTCTCCTTCACAGACAAAACAAAACCACATTCTGTCTGAACATATTTGCTTATTTTGGACACTAGTGCAATCATATAAAACATAGTCTTTTATTACTTCCTTCTTCTACTTAGCATGTCTCCAAGGTTTATCCACACTGTTGCAGCCCTATTTTTGGGTTATGGCTAGGTAATACACCATGTGGCCAATTACATTTGGTTTACCCACTCATCACTAGACAGTTATTTAGGTTGTGTTCATATGTATGAGTCGTGTGGACATTTCACTAATCTTAGATAAATACATCTAGGACGAAATGTAATAGGATCCTGAATGTCCCTTAAAGGTCTCTCTTGAGACCTAGTACTCTGGGTACTAGCCCTGAGTGCTGCTGGCATGTAGTATAGGTTCTTTAAGTCAGCTGGACCTAACGGAAGGAGCCAGCTCTCTAAGGAAGACCCAGTCCCTCCTGTCTGTCTTTCTACCTCTTAGCTATAAGGTGAGCGGTTTCCTCTGCTACATATTCTCACCATCACAGGAACTTGTTATAGGCATCAAAACTCAAAGCCAAATGATCATGGACTACACACTTTAAAAGCATTGGCCAAATGAAACCTTTTTTAAAAGTTGTTTATTTGGGTATTCAGGCAGTGACAGAAGTTATTCATACACACAATTTTCTATGATTGGTGATTTGAATTGAGATTTCAAGACCAAAAACTCAGTACTCACGTAAGTAAAAGGAAACATACTAAAAACTGAATTTTGGTTTTAATATCCCAACAAGTTTTAGATTATATTCATTCAATAAATGCATTTACTGTCTATAATGTATATACCAACTGTCATGCCATTTTCCCCCTCTCAATGGCAATTTTGAATGTCCTAGTTTCCGGAAGCTTGGTTTTTAGCCATCTCTCAAATTTTCTAGAGACAGGAAAAGCCTTTACCAACCTGCAGAATCTGCATCAGGCCACGCTATTTCAGATGACTAGGTTTGGAACTAGGTTTGGAACTAGGTTCACATGCCAAGCAATCTCGCGCCCAGACCTGTTGACGGTGTAGTGTCTTCACCTTACACCCAAGTGTCACCTACGTCTATCCGCCCATCTCCCGGATGAAGCCGCCACAGTGTCTCAGGCTGGTAGCTAACAACGCATGTGAACCACAATGCTCACCGTATAAAATTGACAGTATCACCATGTTTTGGGACACACGTTCACAGACTGGAATCTTTCATTTCTTCTTTATTCTCTTCTGTGAGTCACAGAGTCTCATAGCAGAGCCCAGGGACTCCAGAAGAAGCTCAAGACAGACACTCTGGTGGTCCAAGAGGAAATTTTTTTCCAAATAAAACTAAAATACTATGTTTGTTTAAAATTCTTGTTCTTTCATTAATGTAGAGTTTTCTAGAAGCTATGTGGACACGTGCTATGAGATTGGAGATGGTAACACAAGAATATACGTGAGCTGTCATCTATTAAGCTATATATTAGAAATATTTACCAAAACAGAAAATTATGTTCTTCTATATTTTTCATTTAGAAGTTATTTTCATAAACACAGGTACTACTTACAGCATACATTTTATTACCTTTTATTACCTTTTATTAAATTTTATTACCTTTATTAAATTAATTTTAAATATTCTTTGTTTCTTAATTTTAATAAATGGTAATATTAAGAGATATCATGCGAACAAAAGCCTTTTAATATTCTCAATAATTGTTAAAAGATTAGAATTTCAAGACCCCCAAAAACATCTCACAGCACTAACGTAAATAAAAGTAAACATATTAAAAACTGACTTTTAGTTTTAGCATTCAAACAAATATTAGAGTTCTAGATTATATTAATTCATAAATGTATTTAATGTCTATCAAGTACGTAGCAAGTATTACATGCCATTATAAAACAGCATTTTCACTTACCTAAAATTTTTACCGTTGTTAATTATGTTGGTCCCAAAATATATAATGGGAAAAGATGTTCATGAGGTAAAACATGGCATAATTCACCACTGTCAACTAGACAGATGGGAGTTTCTCTAAGCCTTAGAGTCTAAGGACTGTGACGACTTTGCCATCTTGTGTTCAAGAAAGAAACTGCACCGGCACTTTCAGCACTGGATCTACAGGTGCTCATTAGCGCTAACAATCGCTGAAAGGGGATAAAATCCACAACTCTGGATCAAAACGTTAACTCTGTCCCTCGGTTCTCCTGATTTCTGCCGTGTGCTTTGAAGCTTTGTTACCACATATCAACATGGTGTTCTAAGGAACTGATTCTTTGTGTATGTGTGTGATGTACGTAGAGAGGCTGACTTTGCTCTCTCTTCCTTCTTTATGCTTTCAGACTGTGTCTCTCACTGAATCTAAAGTTCATCAGCCTCTAGTTTCTACAGACACACGCGAACGGTGTTCTCATGAGTCTGCGCACATGAGCACAAACCTACAAATATGTACATGAGCATACAACACACACACACATAGGGTTTCCTTTAGACTCTCAGAGACCTTTCTTCTAACAGCGTCCAGTCGCAATGCTCTGGCATGGGGTTATTCTATATACTGGGTGCCCCTGAAAATTTTAACTGTATCACCTTGGTGTTAAATTTCTTGGCAAAATGTGCTTCCTTTCAAAAGGAATGCAGCATAGGTATGCTACCAAAAGATTGTCATTCTAGAAGTTGCCTGTCTTCTGCAACAACATGTAAGAGGTTATATAAAAAAAGAATATTGTCTAGAGTAAGAACACATTATTTATGATCCAGTAAGGCAATTTTTGTCACCAAAGTCTGAAACTCAGCCTGACTCCGGGCCTGCGTGCTTTACGGATGGAAAGCCCAGGCAAGTTTCTGAAATATTTAGTAAATACCACCTACCTCTTATGCATATCCAACAGTCATCTTTTTTGTTGTGCTTCTTAAGCTCTTCTTCAGTTACGTCAATTATCCCGCCTTTCAATCCTGTTAAGTCCTTTCCACTTTTAGTCAGTCGGATCCAATCCATAAGACTTCTGCCTGGTTTTAAAGGTACCTAAACAATGGAAAAACAGAAATTACACCTGGTTCCGAATTGGCTGCTTTCCTTCCCTGCTCCTTCTATTTGCCTTTGGACTGCTTCAGTCCTATCATTCTCCCTTTAAAAGAAATCCTGGGAAGGTGAGGTGGCAAGTGTGAGGCCACCCTGGACTACACAGTAAGATCCTATCTCAATGAAAAATAAGTGAATAAAAAGATAAGACTGAAACCCAGCAATACTACCAATCCTCTCATCTAGTGTGTGTGTGGGGGGGGGGGCGGTCAAAATTGTTCTACTGTATTAGAAGTTTACTTTATCTACTGTTTAGCAGGGAAAGTCCTGCCATATAGCAGCCCAGACTGGTCACAAAACTGGCAGCCATCAATCTCCCCAGCACTGAGATTGCACAGGTAAACTGTCACACCTGGCTTTTTCTTTAATTTTTTTTTTATTTAATTTTCTTTGACTTTTTTTTTTTTTTACTTTTTGTTAACTTTAATTTTTATTATTATTATTATTATTATTATTATTATTACAGGGAGGGGACCCTTTTGTCTAGTTCAAAATGTCCAGGAAATTCAGATGCCTAGAATTTTAAACAAAATAGTATTTAAGACACCTGAGATAGGACTTAGAAATTCTGCCTCACAAATATTTCTCATAATAGAATTATGGCATAACAGAAAGCTGGAATGTCCAGGACCTAGCTCTGATGTTAATTATGTTATTGTTGTCAATTGGAAATAATTTGTGACCTTAACAATCAAGAGATTTGACAGAAGATATACCAATGACTGGCTACAGTGGGCCTTTTCTGAATTATCAATATAAACAGATCATCAGAAATTACTGTGCAATACTGCTCTCTACAAACCCACTGATAAAGCACATTAAGCACAGGAAAACACCAGCACTGCTGGGAAGGGTACGGGAGAGAGGAGGCCCTAAGTGTGCCACCGGCATGAGCACATGAGCAGCCATGCCAAGGGCTTCAGTGCCTAAGATACAAGGGACTCGGCAAAGCCTTCTTCTAGTCTTGGGTGTGAATGTCCACAGTGTATGCAGGATCTATCAACCAGAGCTTCCTCCCCCATCACTGCTCTCCTACAGAGACCTCCATTAAGATAAGTTAAACCTGCCTCAGTGATTGCCCGAGACCAAGGACAGCACCAAACACCCTATAGAAACATTTTTGTTTGCTTGTTTTCAATCTATACATTTTCTTTTTTCCTTCACAATCCATGCAAAGTTTTATTTACTATGGGTATTAGTGACCTCCGCATGATTACTTTTTACTTACTAACAACTCTCACATTTCCATTTACAGGAAGAATTTCATGGCTTCTCTTGGCACAGGAGAATTTCCAATACTGTTACTACAGCATTTGGGCCATTATTAAGTAATTTAATGGTAACTTGAAGATAAGCACTTCCATTTTCACTTATCTATCTAGTAACAAAAAAGATGGCTCTAGGTGACTAAGGGATGGGGCAGTACATGTACCTCAGACACAGGACAAAGACACCTCACACAGCTGACTGTAGGTAACAGAAAAGGTAGGACATGAAATCATGACCTTAACACGAGACCACGGTTTATAATGGTGCCCTTTGCAGAAACTACCTACTGACCCGTGCCTGCAGGATTTAGTAACAAAATACTCTGAGTCCTGTTTTCTTTCATGAAATATATTTCCAAGGTTTTAAGGTGAAAGACTAGATGGTCATAATGTGCTTCTCCCAAAGCCACATGTAATAAACTCACTCTCTAAAGTGGGGCTCATTGGGCAGTGTTTAGGTCCTGAGAGCTAATGTTAATTATAAATGAGTTTAAAGCTACAAAATCTCTTGTGGTCTTTATTGCCCTGTGATGCCTTCTACCATGTTCTAACAAACCAATATGGCCCTGGCCATACATAAGCTTCTTTACACTCCCCTTATAATAAATAAACTTGTCCTTTATCCATTATCCACTCTTGGATATTCTGTTACATTGGCAGAAAGTTTATTAATACAAAGGTACACTAGTATTTTAATTAGTTAAGATAATCTAGTGGAAAAGTTCAAGACTCATGTACTGAACAGGGTCAGTTTTTACATTTGTCCAACTCATTATAAAGGACCAAGAGAACAGTCCTGCAAAAGCATGCACACTCGAGGAAGCTTGTATAACTCACTTTCTGGACTCATATCTATTTTACCACCAAAATAAATAGATGGGTATCTCTGGGGCACACTTCATCATTACACTCCACACTCTTGTTCTGACCATTGGTGAAACTCTTCTGGTGACTCGATTCCAAACAAAGAACGAAGAGAAAAATCATTGGGCTCTCTCTCCATTCTATAATCCCTAGGGCAGTTAATCTTTTGGAAATGCAACTCAAATCGCAGGTCTCCCTTCTACAGTGGTTCCTTATACTAATGCCTTCAAATCCCTCAACTGTTAATCAGACCCTTCATTATCTGGTCACAGTTTGCATTACTAGCCACGGTTTAGCCTCAACTTTCTATCAAATGCTTTGGCCAAATGGAAATAGATTCCCCATTGGTATCAAGCACTGGCCCACAGCATTTTCTGGATCTGTGCTGTCTGAGAGGCTAAGTTCCTTGAAACCATACTGTATTAGCTACATTTTGCTGCTGTGATAAAAACACCATGACTAAAATCAACTTATAGAAGAGTTTATTTTGGCTTATGGTTCAAGAAGGGGAGTCTATAATGGCAAGAATGGCATGGTGGCAGGCAGCCAGAGCAGGAAGCTGACTAATCAATCATATGTCAACTGTACATATTCATAGAAATGAATCAGAGAGAACGAACTGGAAATGGGGTGAGGCTATAAACCCTCAAGGCCTCCCCTAAGTGGGACATACTGTTTCCAACAAAGCCAAGCCTCCTAAAAGTTCCATAATGTCCCCACACAGCACCACCAACTGGGAACCACATGTTCAAAAGACTTATCCTACTGAGGACATTGCTCAAACCATTACACAGTTTTTTAATAAATGCTGATTTAGGAAATATCTGGTAGAAATAAGAACAGTTATGATAATGAATCTGTCTCAATGTAAGATTCAAACTGGTGAGATCTGAATAAAAGGCTTCTGTTAAGTAATATCTATCTGCTGAGTGCTTAACAATGGTGTGCTATGAAAAATAGCATCTCACTTAATCCTAGAAATAAGACAATAGCAACAAAAGCTGGTTATCCCTATACACACCTGAGCAAAAAGTCAATAAGATTAAGTAGTGGATCTTGGAAAGACATCTCTTTCCTACTTCAAAGTCTATGCTTATGACAATTTAACCATCGACCTCGCCAGCTGTGTTCCATTTTTTTCAAACTTCATCTGATAGTTTTATCCAATCCAGACTCAGCTTTTCACAGGTTCAAGACTGTCTCATTTCATAACAAAGGAATTAACCCAATTCCTTTTTAAATTACTCAAAAATCTTACTTCATGGAA
The DNA here is from genome assembly GCF_907164565.1 of Psammomys obesus. Classification (NCBI taxonomy): domain Eukaryota; kingdom Metazoa; phylum Chordata; class Mammalia; order Rodentia; family Muridae; genus Psammomys; species Psammomys obesus. Next base: position 1,414,061 of record NW_026586662.1, read on the forward strand.
CAACAAAACTCACTTCTGTTACCACATCCCTGTGGCTTCTTGTCTTTGCCTTGAAGTGCTCTCCTTTAAATGAACGCTGAGGACATGGTTAGCAGTTTTGATGGAGAAAGGCAGTAAGTGACTTTCTCATTCTGCAAAGAGTAGCCTTTGATGGTGGAGCCAAGTTTTTAGTTTAAAGAGAGCAGCAGGTGGAAGAGATACATGACTGATGGATGGTGAGGAGATGCACACACAGCAATTGAAGAAGTGTCATAATCATATCACAAGCCTACGTGGCTGACGCCAGACCTTTGTTAACCTTTTTTTTTTTTTAACCCGGCATGGAGATAGTAAACAACCCCACTTCACAGATTAACTGTGGAGATTCAGTGGACACAGGAAGAGCAGTCAAGACATACATGGCTATCAGTGAGCACACAAAAACATCTCAGTGCTGTGTATGATTAAAGCTGGGGATAGACACTTCTTAAAAATAAAAGAAAACCTCAACTCATTTTCCGATCTAAGGTGTAAGTGGAGGAAAACAGAAACGTTCAGTGAAAGTCCCAAAGTCATATAAAGTAAAACTTGAGAAAGAATTCGAGTGGCCCAAGATGGTAGAAATCTCAAAAGAAAACACCTAGGTGTGGTTGCAGTAAAAGGAACCACCAAAATAACACAAGCAAACCGCATTCGCCTTGCAGTGAACACAGGGCACAGTTTTTATTTAATCTGATCAGTATCCCACCTGCTGCTAACAGTAACCATATTCAACACATACTCAGGAGCACTGTATCAGATTCAAAATCAACTACGGGTGTTCATAGATAAGGCAGGGCTGGGACAATTGCCTATCGTATAATAGAGGAGTATGAGCTGGAGAGGTGGCGGCAAATCTGACGGGAGGTCTTGCAGACTCCTGTCTTCCCTAGCCACCAACCTTACAGTGAAGTCTCCCTGGCCTCCACCGCTCAGCCCTATCCTTCTGACCGAAAAGAACAAAAGACTAGCGAGGACGGCTTGAGGGTGGGAAGCAACCACACCGGAAGCAGGGTGCCGAGCAGACTGACAAGAGGACAACTTCAGAACAGACTCGGGCACTTGAGGCAGGAGACAAGCGGCATCCCCACTTACCTTGCTGCGCCCCTGGGAGGCGACGCGCTGCTGGGAGCCGGGGGCCGGGAAAGCCTGGGAAGGGACGTTCAGCATCCTGGGCCCCCGGCTCGGGCCGTGTCCGGGCTCAGCCACCGGACAGGCTCGCCTGGCGGGACCCCAGCCACCACCGCCTGCTCCGGCTCCGCGGCCGGGCAGAGGCCAGGGCCCCTGACCCACTTCCGGGGTTGCCAGGGGACTTGCGCTCCATGACGCAAGCACGCTCACGGGAGGCGGGGTGGGGGGGCGGAGTCAGAAGAAAGGAGCTCGCGTTGCGGGGGGGGGGGGGGGGGGGGAGAAGCGCATGCTCGGTTAGTCTCAGGTCCTAAACTTCAGCACCACAAGGCAATGACAGCTTTCGGCTGAGAGATTAGAAGGTGAAGCTGTTCCTCAGCCCTGGTGCTGATCGAGTCCCAGGGTAATTTCTTGTAGAGCCCTGTTCGCCCAGAACACCAGTGCCTGTTCCTTGATAAACACCGTCGCACTGCTTGAAATACGGAAGAAAACAGCACTACCAAGACTTTCAGATTGCTTAATATTTCTCTCCTGTAAAACACTAAGCTCTAAGAAAAAGGACTTCACAACTTCAGGAGGTAAGAAGCCAAATGCAAGCGGCCTCTGCTGTGCGTTAAGAAGAAAATTTCACCTTTCAGCAACCTCTGTCTGGAAAACGAGTAAAAGACGTTTCTGGTCTCCGGCTCTACCCACACACTCAACATGTTCGCCCTCCCATACTTTTCACCCTTCCTGAAATCTTCAGTGAGCTCACAGCTCACCCCTAAATGGAATGATTTGATTTCCTTGTACTTAACGGTTTCTGCAAGGTACTTTTAGTTTCTTAAAGGAACATTTTGTCAGAACATTTTGGGCTTGGGTTTCTGTAACAAGTAAAGGATCGTTTGTAAACTCTGCACAACATATATAGTTAGTAATAGGCATGTAACATAAGACAAGGCACCTGATATCATCCTAATTTGTTAACAAGAGAAGCACCTAATATTGTGGGCCCGTGTTGGTGGGTCACTGGGCCTTCTTTTGCATGTCTCTGGGAGAATACACAGACCCACAGAGTGGAATCTAATAGAAAAAGAACATTTTCCCAGAGAGCAGTTCTGAATAACCCTATGCATTATCTGTTAGATACTAATTTTTCCTGACTCTGGACACATAATTTATTTCAAATTCCAGAGTTCCTGGAAGTCAAAATTGTGATAATGTGGTTTACTGTTAATAAGGGGAAATCTGTGGATCTGCTTAGTTATCCAAGCAAGAAGCATTTCTTAGCTGGCTAACTACCTCTCATATCCACCTCTACCCATTTTCATTCTGGAATATTGCAGGAAAATATTTTTTAGATATTGCCAGGCAAGCATCAAACTTGCAGATTTCCTGCCTCATCCTCACAAGTAGATCAGATTATAGGTTAATAAAAATATGTTTATTTGCAGTTGAACTGTTGATCAGGTGATTATATATGAACTAAAAGGACTTCATTATTACAGTTTACTATCTCACTTTAACCATGCAGCTTGCCCATTTTCTGTCTCATTAAATGATGGAGTAAGTTTTCTTCTGTGATGACTAGATAAGAAAAAGCAATCACTGAGATTGTATTTTTATTCTCATATAAACTTCTAATGTTTATATGAGAATATTGTGAGCAGGGAACTAAAGCAAAAAGAAAATTGATAATGATGTCTTCCAAATCTTAGCTTTATCCAGGATAAGAAAATAATACTTTCATAATCTGATTTTTTTAGACTCTATACAAATAATTCAAATTTAAACATTTGTTAAATTATAGGAATCCCTCAAAATGTACAGTAAGTACTGAACACCAGATTAAGGACAACAGGAAAATATTAGAGTGAGAGTCAAGCTACTTGGTACTTAATTACAGTCCTTAATATTTAAGAGACCCATGATTGTTTTTCTCACTCAACTATAAATAATTACCTAAAGCACTTTCACCATGAGCTAGCAAACATATACTAATGTATATGAGATTTTAGGTGCATCACACAATTTTCTTTACTAACACTAACAAAATGATACCATCTGTAACTAAATATTCAATTGAGATCAATATCAGCCAACAGACATCACAAGAGCCAGTCTTTAAAAATACTATTATTTCTTTAAAAAATTATAACTAAATCTAAAGTTGCAATTTAATAAACAGAGCAAATATATCCTGGTGAGCCCTATATTTTTATAACACAATCAGCATATTTGTACATGATGCCTATCTTAAATCCCAACATTTAATTCTAGTGTGGGGACAAAGAGAGGCCAAAATACTATAGTGATTACAAAATATTTTATTAATAAGTTATATACAAATAAATTAGTTTTAAAAGTTTATGATACATTTATACAGAAAATCCGAATCCTACACAGCTCCATTGTCAACAGAAGCAACTAATTAGATTGATTTTCACAGGCCAGACCCTCTATTTCGTCTTCACTATCAGAATCTTCATAAAATGAAATTGTAGCTTGAATTGGGAAATTTTTCAGAAGAGTTTCTGCTTCTTGATATAAGTAGTCGTAACACTTTGACTTGGGCCAGAACAGTCTGAAAGAAGCAGACAACATACTGTCCATATGTTTTCACATTCAGGATCTTAATTGTCACCAAACAATTGATTTCCACAAGCTCTCTAGGCTTGATAATTAGTTTACACATTTTAGAGACAGCCTTAAGATGGAAAGTTAAAGCTGCTACTGTCCCAGCCTTCATAGAGTCCGCTTGCCAATGTACAAATAAATGGTTGATCCTTTGACATCTTTATTTAAGCTATAAGTTAGATTTTAAAATATTCTGCACACTCTATAAGCAGAAGATGCGTGCCTATCTTAGTTCATGAGTTATGTATGTGTTTATTCTTGCAAAATGCAGAAGGTTAGATTTCCACTCTCTGAATTTCTTTAGAAGGCAAGTAAATCCCACCACTCCATCAAACACATGGGTGATGGCCAGCCTTACAAAGAAGGCACAATGTCTGGACCCTGAACAGGCAACAGTCACCCACTGTACAGCAGAAAAACTCTAGATGTAGCATATATATATATATATATATCCAATATGCTTGATCAGATATGCACAAAAACAGTAATTTTAAAGTCTGTGCTTCACAACTCACTAGCTGGAAAAGCTGCTCCAATACCAGTCTTTATTCCCAATCCCTCTTCTCTCCCTTCCAACCAAATCTGAGAACACTATATCAATGTATTGAGAATGATACAGGTTTTATACAACTAATTTGCATGTAAGCATCCTTATCTCAGATTTTTTAAATTTTGACCTTTATTAAGCTGGCCTGGTGGTCCCCTTTTATTTCTCATCCAAAAACAAACAAACAAACAAACAAACAAAAAGTACATAAAGCTGAGCTGACAACTCTTGTGAAGTCACTTCATTGTACAGCAAAGAATTCTGGCTACATCTAATTGAGTGAGTCTAACCAAGGAAAGATTATGTTGTGTTACATGTGCTCAGTGTTAAAGGACAGAAAGTTAGGCAAAAGAATTTATATATATTTCTAGCAAAACACATTAAAAGCTTATAATTCAGATGCTTAAGCAAGTAGCTATCAATTATTCATCTCCTGAATGTAGTCGTGAGCTCTTGTACCAACATCATCCACCAACCAAAAGGGAATAAAACATGAATGCTACCTTCAAAGAATTGACCAATGTGCAAAAACCATAGAACACACACTATTCGTCAAGAAAAAAAAAAAAACTGAAAAAAAAGGAATTTGCTTATCAATGTATTTTGTAATATGTAACTGGAATTTCCAACCCCCAAAACCATTGTTTGGTTGGTATCACCATGGTATGGTCAGAATTTCTCACTGCAGACAATTCTTCCAGGGAGGCCATCCTTTGCTCAGTTCCCTGTTCTGATTCTTCTGTCTCTTCTGCTGTACTCCATGTACTAGGCGGAGGCTGCTCATCCCTATGCCTTCTTTGAAAATGATCACCTCTTCCCTCTGCACTTCTTTAGGATGACCTCACCCACTGTCCCGTGTTCCCCAGCCTGCAGTGGAAGGCTTTCAGCCTGGCTCCTGACACGTATGCAACCCTCTCCCTGAGTTGTCCTGCTTGGACTCCCTAAAGAGCATGAAATGCAACAAATAACAATTCAGACCCATTTCCTCATTCCCCAGTTCTATATTGTCATAGAACAACACTCACCTCGTCAGCAGCCACAAATCTGGGAGGCATTCTGGCTTTTTAGCTGTTCTTCACCTACCTCTCAGTACATTATGAAGGCTAGCCTTATCCCCAAAGTACTTCCCACACCCACTAAGTCCTGCTGCCACTTCTGACATAAAGGCTTTCCCTCATTTCTTGCTTGTAACTACTTCCAGTTGTGCCTTGAGTCTTCATTCCAGCCCCTTAGTGACTTTTCTGAGTCATCAGTCTTCTGGCTAAAATCTATGACCATCATTACCTACTGCAGAGTAAAGCCTATAGGTTTCTGGACAAAACTCTGTATGGAAGTGTATAAGCTCTGGCCTTTTACGCCCTGCTGCCACTGCAGCTTCACACACCCAAGTTTCTGGTCCTTGGGACACCATCAGGAGCCATTCTGTCCCACAACCTCTTTTCTGATGTCATCTCTTTTGACAAAAATGTCCACTCATCTGGCTGTTGGAGACTCATCATAGTAACTATAACTAATATATAACACACCCTTTGTAAGCTTTCCCCAACCCTTCAACAGGTACATATTTCATGCCCTGAACTCATTCCACAACTGACCAAAGGCTGGAGACATAGCTTAGTGGGTAAGAGCACTGGCTGTTCTTCCGGGGGAGCCGGGTCCAGGTGCCGGAACCTACACAACTTATAAGCATTAGCAACTCCAGGTCCAGGGGATCCTAGTCCCTCTTCTGACCTCTGTGGATACAAGCCATACACATGGTTCATATACATTCATGCAGGCAAAAGACTGAGACACATAAGAAGAAAAACTTTAAAAGAGTCTGACCACAGTAAACTCCACTTATCATTTGCCCTCCCTGTGTCCTTCAAATTCTTTCAGCATATGTAGGTAATCAAGACATATCAACTACCATAGACACAGGCCAGGCTTTCTTTACAACAGGCCTACAGGCCTTCTTTTAACAGTCCTGAGAACACCGCCCAGTTATACACATTTTATCTCAAATAAAAGCTAAAAAGAATCTTATAGAACATCTGACTTCCTGTGGCAAGAAATAAAATAAACCAAACAAACAAAAGACAGTAAACAGCTGGACCCGCCTTGGGTCACCTTGGACCCCCTTAACCTAGTTCTTGGTCTAATGTTCCTATCATGGCCAGTTTCTCTTAAGTGTCAAGCTTGACCTGCTACAAACCTGTAACTGTCTACCCCATTCTTCCTTTTGGTTTGCAAGAAAACAGTACAGAATGCATTCTGTGAGGCCACCTTCACTGTGCCCTTTAAGGATTGAAAACAATAAAATAAAATAAAAGCTCAAAACAACTTTTCAGGCTTAAGATGTCTTTCATCTTATAACCCAGAGCCTCCTTCAAGGCAGGTAAACACCCTGACTCTGAGCTACATCCCAGCCCCACCTATTTCTTTTTCCCAATCAATCTGTTTCTTCTCTTCGAAACCAGGTCTGTTAGCATTTACTCGCTATGCACCAATCAGCCGTTCTTTTATGGGATAAGCCCTGTATTTCCCCATCCTGTGAGTAACAGAATCTTCGGAATGAGAACACAGAGCAACTAAGGGCAGATCTTCCAAGGGAGAAACTTCATTGCCAACTATTGAACTAGGCTGCATGATGATGTCCCCACTTCCAGCAAGGCCTGGCACTCACCTGACAGGGTGTTGGTATTGAGAAAGCTTCCCTGAAGAAGCTTCAGTCATTCCAGGGCCGCTGGGCAACTAGGAAGGAGAGGAGCCATCTCAGTCACCAAGCTTCTCATTGTAGAAACTGGGAAAGTGAGCGGCCCAGTGTCTAGGGTTCAGGTAGGGACTGTGACCCCGGGCCTCTCAAGTGGCTGCATTGCTGCAGAGAGTGTCCCAGCCTGCTTTCATACCCACAGGGCTTGGGCAGGCACCCTGGCAGGCATTGAATAGACTGGGGCCCCAAGCTCTCTCCACAGGCTCGGATTGGGGGTGGGGAGTTGGGACGCTCTGCTCTCCGAACCTCAGTGGGCTACACTGTCACTCACCGCCTGGGTAGCATGGGGCTCCGCCCGCTCCGATTTTTCTCCGGGAGTTCGAAGCCAAGGTCTCCAGAAGCCCTCGGACCTGCAGGATGGAAAGCAAGCGCAACCCGCGCACAGAGAACGTGAGCCTGGCCGCGGAACACAACTGCGACCGAGCGCGGGCACCGGGGGGCACGGGCGGCGGGCACAGGGCAGGGGCTGAGGTGAGGGCGCGCAGGGATGAGCCGGGGCCAGGCGATCCAGGCGGTGGGCACGGAGCGAGGGTGGAGAGTGAGCGGGGATGGATGGGGATGGTAAGTACCCGGGCTGCGCGGGCGGCGAGCGGCGGCTGCGCGAGGGCGAGGGCGAGCGCGCTGGGCTGGGCGCGCGCTGGGCGCCCTCGGTGCTGTCCATGGCGGGGAGGCGGCTTCGGCGTCGCAGCCCCGCTTTATCTAGCCCTCTGGGCCGGCCTCTGTCGCAGACCTTCGCACCCCGGGCCGCCCTCGTTCCGCATAAACAAAACGGCAGCGCGTGAAGGCGCCCCGGGCCGCGCGCGGGTGTGAACGCGTGCACATCCCAAATGGCCCTGGTACCGTACCGGCTGCAGGAGCGAGTGTTAATACCCCCCCCCCCCCGACACACCGCCTGGGAGAAAAACAGCATGCGCCCCAACAGCCAATTTCCCTGCGAAAAGGTTAGAAGGGGGTGGAATTAAGCGATTCTACACGTTTTTGTGTATTTCTGCAAAAATGCCGAGGGCTGGTAATTGCTTGACTCCTGGCTTGGCTTTTTGGTCTCCAGCAAACGCAGCTAGCTCTGCAGCAGCCCGTGTTTTAAAAAACTCAATACGGAGTAAGAAGAAAAACAAATAACCTTAATTCCTTCTCCCTCCCCGAACAATAAAGACACAAATAAACGAAGTGTCACTGTGTATGGAAATATGGAGAGATAATACATGTACGGTTTTCAAAAACTGTATTGATAAGCTTTGTTCACAATCTGCCTGTTATTTGAAGGGGATACAAAAATGTTCGGCAGCAGGAGATGAATTGTGAAAACCTGACTGTTACAGCCAAGAGGGGCAGAGACAGTTGTTATGTAGTCTCCGTGCCTTCCCACGGCCTCAAGACTTTCAAACTCGTCAGCGTCTCTGGCCAGTAGGCCCCCAGGCATGTGAGCTCTACCCCTCCGCCCTCAGTTGATCTTAGTTAGACAATCTTTTTGTGGCTTGGAGAAGATGTGGATGATAACGGGTCTTGGAAGGTTATGATATGAGACAAATTATTCTTCCTGTACTAGTTTCTTGTGGGAGTTACCCCTCCTTTATCTGTAGAAGTTCATTAAACCTAGCCCAGGAAATGTTATGGTTCAAAGTAAATATGATCTGTAAATCCTATAATTTCTTCCCAGACATTTTTAAATAATGGAAACGAATATCCTCAAACACTGCAGATTGAAAGACTTGACTGTAGGCTATAGCACCGATTCTCTTCACTCTGTTCACTTCATAAGAAAAGAATCCATTTAATTATTACCTAGGGGGCTGTAATGCTGTAACTGCCCGAAGGATGAGATATGGTTTTCTTCAGATAATGGAATCAGTGAAGATAGATTCCTATTGCCTGCCAATGGCTTAGAGTAGCAACACTTACTAAATGTCTGTTGCATGTCTGGCACACAGTAAATCCTTCCTTGACAGATGAAAAAAAAATGATTTAAAAATATTATGGCCAACTGGCAAGAAAGCTCGGCAGGTTAAGATGCTTCCTGCCAGGCCTGACAACCCAGAGCCTGCCTGGTTGGAGGAAAACAGTGATTCCCACAAGTTGCCCTCTGACCATACAGCAGAGGCATGGGAACCTACCACATGCACTCCCGAACACACACACACACACACACACACACACACACACACACACACACACA
>NW_026586662.1:1423304-1451450 GCF_907164565.1 Psammomys obesus
ACACACACACACACACACACACACACACACACACACACACACACACATACACACACACACAATCTCCTACTACCACCACATAAATAAACATAATAAAAAAATTACTGTCTTACAGATGTGACCTTTTTGATGCGAGAACCTATTCCAATTGTACAAATATTTTAATGTGTCTGCAATGTATAAAATGCATTCATAAATAATGAATTAAATGTTCCTTCCTTACTTGGGAAGATTGTGGTCTATGGTCACTACAATGCCCACAACTATTTTTGAAGAATATATTTAATTGCTAAAGAACATTTTACATTTAGAAATGACAGTAGGGAGGACTTAGTGTGTCTTTCAAGTACAGTGAGGAAGCCTGCCTAGAGTAAGTGAAACCTATGTTGGGATTTCTAGAAGAATCAGTTAACGAATGACATTGTCTCCGTGGGGCAACCAGGTAGAGAAGGGATGAGGTATTGCTGACATAGAGATGTGGTCCTAAGAGACAAGGCAGGGGCTGGAGAGATGGCTCAGAGGTTAAGAGCACTGGCTGGTCTTCCAGAGGTCCTGTGTTCAAATCCTAGACAACCACACGGTGGCTCACAACCATCTATAATGAGATCTGGTGCCCTCTTCTGAAACGCAGGCAGAACATTATCATAATAAGTAAATGAGAAAGAGGAGAGAGAGTAGGCTTGGACTGCACAGAATCTGATATGATGTGCCCAGACATTTTGACTTTGTTTAGTAAGTACTGGTGGAAGACTGACTGTAAGCAAGAAAGTAAGACGGTTAAAGTTTGCATTTTACTTTTTTAAATTCTTTTTGACACAACCTTGGAAGGTTAGAGTTATTGAAAGCTGGTGGTGAAAGCAAGGAAACCCCTGAGAGGCTCACTGATTGTCTATGCAGGCCATAGCAAGGTGTGTATTCACAAAGAATAGAGTTGACGGATAGTTAGGAAATGGCATCCACAGAACCGTCTGAGTCATAAAGACGAAGTGTTCATGAAAGTGGAGCTGAGATACATTCCAAGATGTTGAGCCCAGTTAGCAGAGATCGGTGAGGCGGATGATGCTGGCTCAGGCAAAGTCAAGATCACAGCAGATCTAGACCACAAGAGATATTTCCATGCTTCAGTTTTTAAAACGACCCAGAGAGGAAAAAAAAATATTAATGAATTGTATATTGGTTCTCTAATCAATCAGGATAGACTGGGCAATATAGGCAGTAAGAAAAAAATTCCAAAATTTCACAGGCATAACGTAGCAGAAGTGAGTTTCGCAGTCACCCTGTATATATCCTGTTTTTGTCTAGTGGAAGGCTGGCTTTGATGCTTGGCTCCTGAAGGCAAGCTGGGAAGCTTGATATCTCTGGACTGTTGGCAGTTATTTCAACAGGGAGACACAAGTAAAATCGCATGCCTATAAGTGACACACATCACCACCAAAACATTTCTCTGGCCAAAATCAGTGGAATTACATGTGCTTCTCAAACACCGGAGAAGTTGGCAGTCAAAGTGAATAGATCTGGCCTGGAGAAGGCGGGGGACAGGGTGGTAATGACATGTACAAACCTGAGAAAACATTGCATCCACAGGAGGAAAGGAGAGAGCCGCTTAATAAGAGTGGAGCAAGAATACTGTATGGTCAAGTTCATCTTAAACTGAGAACTGAAAATATAGATTACTAGAACTGCCAAAACGCAAACCTTCCACTTCTACGCTAATTTCATTAAACCACCTATTTGTATGGAGCTTGAAGTTGAGTTCCCCATGGCACCAGGGACAACACGCAACTTTTCTTTTCGTTTATGAAGTGTTTTATTTTTTTTCCTGCACATCTTATCGTTTTCATCAAAGGTAGGTTCATGCAGATAAATCATGAGGGGAAGCATTACTTTAAAGCTATTTCAGAAGACAAGAACACTTGTATATTTTTAAGGAACATCATACTTACTATTTTAGAATAGATGCACATAATTTATTTATTCATTCATTCATTCATTCATTCATTTATTTATTTATTTATTTATTTATTTATTTATTTATAGTTTTTCAAGACAGGGTTTCTCTTTGTGTAGCCCTGGCTGTCTTTGAACATGATCTGTAGACCTGGCTGGCTTCAAACTCACGGAGATCCACCTGCCTCTGCTTCCTGAGTGCTGGGACTAAATTATGTGCCCAGCTGAGGATACACATAATTCCTAAGCTTGATTCAGCATGAGGATATAAAGTCTTATAAAGTTGCTAGACAGAGAGCTGCTGAGATAGCACAGGTAAAGACTGAGTTCAGGGACTTCAACCCCCGAGACTCACATGTAGAAGCAGAGACCCCACTCCTGCAAGCAAGCTGTCCTCTGACCTCCACCATGAGCACTGTGGCACTCACATGCATGTATGTATATGCATGCCACACAATTGGTTAGCATTTAATACAGGTTTAAATAAACTATAAGCAGTATGTATGTACACTATAATCTGTGGTCTGACATACACATGTTACAAGTCAGGTTTTTGAATTTTATGTCGAGCCCTACCAGCGTATTTTTAGAAATGCTTTCCATAACATAATAAACGTGCTCTTCAAAGCATGCCCAACCTCCATAATCTGTTAGGACTGCAATATTAAAAGCTTCACCTGTTCGAGCAGCCATTGAACACCCGCTATGTATCAGCTGCAATTCCTACAACTTAGGCTCCACTCATGAACAGAAAACTCATGAGCACCAGACTTCGGGAAGCAGCATCTTACAGACATCCAAGCCACCAAGCTTTCTGTTCTACTAGAGAAAGATTATAAATTTACCCTGCACATGTGTGCTTAACATGTTTGCTTTCTTCTTCCTCCTCCTCCTCTTCCTCTTCTTCTTCAAGACTAGTATGAGAGAGAGAAAGGGAGTATATCAAAGAGGCAAAGTGCTAGGTGATGGTCCCCAAGGAGGAAGCCAGGAAGAAAGTCAGACCACACTTTAAACAAACTGAGTATCAGTAGTGTCTGGAAAACACAAACAAAAAGCTAAAAACAGATTTTTGAACTAACCTCCCATTTTGAATGCAGCCTGCTATGACACACTTCTCCTAAGGGATAGGATGACCTCACAGGGTATGACTTATTCCCCACTTGGAAATGGTGCTGAAAACAGAGGTGTGAAGGAGTGGGGCACTGGCATGACTCACTGCTGTTGCCACTGTGTGCCCAAGATAATGTCAGCTTCGCTTGTAACCAGAGGGTAGTCCATCCTCGTCTCTTCTTCGTGGTTTCACGAAGACTGTGCAGTTAGGGAAGACTGTGCACCTGTCTAAAAAGCTAGGCTTTTTGTTTAAACATTGCACATACAAAATGCATGCCTTGCCAAACAGATTATTTGTTTCTCTCTGAGCACCAGTTGGTAAAATGTATTAGCAGTTTTGGCACTCTGTTGTAATCATATCATTAAGTTTTCCCTGAAAACTGATGAGAAATTAAGTGCAAAATCCTAAACCTAATGTGTATGAGGGATCTCTGGAGGACGATTGAGACACTGTGAAATTGAACTGTGGTGAGGGGTACACAGATCTGTGGATTACCTCAATGTTGTTCACTTGAATCATTACATAGTTTAGTTATCTGAAAAATGATAAATCTTAAGGGATGGCTTCTGTCTTGACTGGGGGCTGGGCCTGATGAACTAAGCAATCAAGCCTGATTTAAATGTTGCTGCTTTGAAAGTTTGGCTTTTTAAATATGCATCTTGGGAGCTGGTGTGATAGTTCAGTGGTTAGAGCACTGGCTGCTCTTCCAGAGGACGCGAGTTCCAGATCCCAGCACCCACGATTGGTGGCTCACAATCACCTGTAACTCCAGCTCCAGGGGAACCAATGCTTCTTTCTGGCCTCTTAAGGTATCTCTGGGCATACTCACAAATATAGAAATGAATAAATGCTAAAATAACCCGTTCTTGAAAGATCAGAGTTTAAACATGCATCTTTGGTAGAGAGCATGGCTATAACATGTTTGATGACAGTAGTATTTGTTTCAAAGTATAGCCTGTGTTTGTGTTGGTCTCCAGGCAGGTCTAGGTGCCTTCGCTGCCTTCACTGCCTCAAGGAGTCTGGAGGTTCCACATGAATTGCCTGATTCGACATGGTGATGAGAGCAAGTCCTTCTGGTCTGAGGGTATTGGGTCTTCAGCAAAGGCCCTGGTCTCCAATCTGAGCAGCTCATTATTCACTGCCAAGTCTCCTCAGTCAAGTCTCCGTATTGCTGACTCGGCAACCCAGGACCTCACACCCAGGCTACCCTCATGAAAGAAGCATTTATGTCAGTCTAGTGGCTGAGTAAAAGAGCAAGCTGTGATGTGTAATCTCTTGTTAGACTGCTCAGGGATTAAACACATGAACATGTTTGAAACCCACTTGTCCAACCAAAATGTTCCCTTTTCTTTCCCCTTTCCAAGTGAAATGGATTTATTTTTTTATTTTATTTGTGTGTGTGTGTGTGTGTGTGTGTGTGTGTGTGTGTGTGCGCTCAGCATTTTACGGCAATAACATTCAGTTGCCATCACGGATTCAATGAAGATCCTTTTTCAGTTGGAGGACTGTATTCGTCATCGAAGGTGGCATTTGCAAGCTTGAGACGCTGGAGGATGTTCCCAGGTTTAAGATGAAGATAACAGTTGTGACAAAAACTGACTTAGAACTGAGCAGGGCTGGCATGTGTTGTTTTAAAGCAAGAAGGGGCTCACAGATGGCTCAGAGGCAGATTTAGCAAGTCTGTGCTAATCACACTCACGCATGGGAATACCTCCACCCAAACCAGCCACGCTTCCCTGGGCTCCTCTGGGGTGGGGATGGGGGCTCTTGCTCAGCTAATAAATACAAGAATGAGTAATATTTGAAGGCCCGGCATATCTAATACTTCCTGCTATACTTATAACTGACTGTATATTACTCAAACCTCCACGACAAAGAGACAGTTCGTGAGAGGTGGTCCATGAGGATAAAAACAAATTTCAGACGTTCAGTTTTGAACAGATAAATAACTGAATTCTTGAATGCTTTACTTCTAGATAGTTTTCAACTTCTCTGTTAGTCTGTCTCAAGCAGATTAATTTTTCCATACTACTGTTATTTTGAATAAAATACAGCATCTAAAAAAAAAATCTACCCACAGACCTAAAAAGAAACTTGTCTTTCCTAAAATTGTATTTAATTGTTTTTGCTACGTCTGCTATTTCCTATTAAATGTCTACCAATGATATAAAATTAAAATCCAATGCCACCATGAATCACCAATGATGCCTTGAGATTTTTATTTTAAAGTTTGTTTTCAGCACGTAACACAAGATGCTTTAATGAGAGATGATTCAGAAAGGTAGAGTCGGTTACCAAATATTTATTGACCAGCCATGATGTGTGACACTGAGTAAGTGTGGAATGTACAGCAGAGAAGACCAACAAATTGCTCAGTCCTTACAGCCCCCTCATGCAGTGGTTCTCAGCCTTCCTAATTGCCAAGACCCTTCAATACAATTCCTCATGCTGTGTTGACCCCCAACCATAAAGTTATTTCACTGCCACTTCATAGCTGTAATTCTGATACTGTTGTGATTTGTGATGTAAATATCTGACATGCAGGATATTAGAGGTGCAAACCCCCCCCCAAAGGGGGTCGAGACCCACAGGTTGAGAACCACTGCTCTAGCGAGAAGCTGGAAAGTGCACAAATACACAGCAGCAATTACAGAGACGCAAGAGTTCTATAGACAGAATTAGATGAGAGTTGGTGGGAACTAACCAGAGAAGGCCTCTTCTATAAAGGGTAGTCAGGGAAGGCTCCCAAACGGATTTAAGCTGAGACCTGAAGGAAACTGACCAAGGACCATTTTCTAAATAATCTATACATTATTGCAACTAAAGCAAAATCATCATAGAAGGTATGATCCTTTTCTGGTTGGATCACATTAGTAGATTAGACAGATGGTGTGTGGGTTTCAGAAAAAAAAAAAAGGCTGTATTGGATAATATATTTCTGTATTTATTTCTTACTTTAATTAGCAACCTAACCTAGAGAATTATTTGGGTTATAACACAAAATGTATATTCTTTAAGTGAGAAAATGACTCCCAGTTTTTAGCTGAAAGCATTAAGTTTAAAAAAAAAATGGGATGTGTCAGCAACAACAAGAACCTGATGATTTAAGTAGGTAAACAAAAGTGTGGTAGTGTGAAGCTGGACGGATCCATGTTTACTGTTTAATCAAATATGTTAGGAGTGAATTGTTAATGGTCTATGAGCATGTAAGAAAACATGAGCACACCCTGTGATACTCTGAGGCATGCTTTGGGTTCTCAGTGACTTCTGAGCCACAGGCAGCTTTCGCGTTGGTAACACTTAGGATTTTGCTTAGTGTTTTGTGGTGACGTAAGTTGCTGCAATGAGGCATCTCATTTGTGGTGACAGTAGCATCAGACCTTAACTATTCAGCTACCCAATTGCCTTTAAGTTCGATTCCTCAGCTACAGAAAGGGAAGTGCAGTTGGGCTACTTTTGGTGTCAGGAGTGGGGCTCGGGAGAGGAGCCAGCTTCCAGAGCTGCCATGCTGAAAGTAATTCATGAGGAGGAAGTGAAAGTCTCAAGACTGTGTTGACGATGTTGAGCCTATGGAATTGCCATCTGTGGAGATATCTGGCACCTGTGCTTCTCAGTAGATAGGAATATGAATTTGCTTATTTTAATTTTTGCATCTTTAGTGAATTTGCTATTTGCTGCTTTCTATATCCCAATCAGCAGCCAGTTTTCACCAAGTATTATTCATATACTTGGTGATACTTATCAGAGTATACTTCTGATAAGTGAGACATACAACTAGTTTGGTATTTCAACACAAATGGTCAAACTGTCCTCCCACCAGTAGGTGTATCCTCACAATGATCCTGTTCATAAATACAAGGTCCCCCCCCGACACTTATATTTGTAATCTCAATCGACAGAGACAATGTTATCCAATATTTTCTCTTTTGAAAGATTAAGCTCGAATTGACCAAAGAAGTTACTACCTGAGATAATGGTCCCCAAACCTTTTAAATTCTTTAAAAAAATAATTTGAAGATAATTATTTCAAACCTTAAAAAAAATCTGCGGAGGATATCCAAACTCCAAAGATTAATATGGGTTATTTAATCAAAATGAAGAAAAGTGTAAATTATATTTGCTTTCTAATTTCTGCAAAATAATAACTATTTGTTATATATTGGTATAAAATGTTTTATATATGACAAAAATATCTTTCAGAAGTAATTTCTTTTGCAAATCTCTTTAGCTTTTGGATTAAGAAGATGCCTGGTTTTTCCATGTCTTCATTGCATTCAGCCTGTTACAATATGTTGTCTTGCTTGAAGGACAGGGAGAAAATCTGTTTTCAAATGCATATTACCGAGAAAGAAAAGATTTTGTGGCCTCCTTAATTGTGTTTTGGAGAACCCCCAAGAGTCTTGCCTACTTCTCCCACAAATCTAAGATAACACGTCAGACTTCACCAGCATGAGTTCAAAACATCAGGGTGACTTGGCTTTATCATCAGATATTCACAAGCAAATGTGGCTGAACAGGAGGCTTCTGTCCAGTCTGCTTCCATCCAGTCTGCTGTCACCTCAAGAAACACCCTTCCTAGAACCATAACAAAATACAGCTGGCTAATTCTATTAATCAAGAAAGCTATTAGCCTTAAAAATAACTGTTACCTAGTCTTACTGAAACTTGATATGGCAAGGCTGGTTGATATGCATGCCAGGCCTCTCCTTTTCTGAGGTAAAGGGGAAGTGAGAGAGAGGGACTAGGAGGAGAGGAGGGAGGGGAAGCTGCGATTAGGATGTAAAGTAAATAAATAACTTAATCAATAAAAATAAGAGACAGAAACAGAGAACTGAAAAAAAAAAACCAAAAACAAAACCTGAGCACAAATTCCGAAGAAGACTGAAGTGGGAAATTATGAGCTCCACATTATTCTGAAGTGCTGTGTGTGGCGGTCAGAGGCATTCTTCACGATCTGACATCTTCACCCTGGGTATGAGCTGGAGTTCTGCTTCCTGGCCTCTTGGATTAGACATGTGGCTGTCTAATTTTAGCTAACAAAATATAAGCAGAAGTGATATGTCTCACTCCTGGCTACAAGCGTTAGGAACCAATGGGCATAGGGCCAGAGAGATAGTGACTGCATGAGACTGCCTGCCAGGCTAGCATAAGGAGCATATTTTGGAAGCCATAGAGGGTTGGAGCTAATGTTTCAGTGAGCACTCAGAGACCATGCCCCAAAAATATAAAGTGAAGAGCGATTGAGGAAGTCACCCGACCCGAATCATCCGCATCCCGGTGAAAATGAAGATGTGATTATGCATGGCTGTAACCTCAGGATTAGGAAGTGATAGGTGGATCCCAGGAACCCACTGTTCAGCCAGCCTAACCAAAAGAGTGAGCTTCTAGCCCACTGAGAGACCGTTCACATGTGTGTGCGTGGACAGGTACACCCATAGACTCCCATGCATGCAACACACACACACACACACACACACACACACACGGGAGGGCAGGAGAGACAGAGACAGTGACAGAGACAGAAACACACACACAGAGAGAGATAGGAGAGAGAGAGAGAGAGAGAGAGAGAGAGAGAGAGCGCAGTGGGCAATATGCCATGTTCCCTTCCCTGTCTAGATAGCATCAGCTTCAACAGAGATGATGTGGAACAGATGACCCTACAAAACTAAGACAAATCTTGTGGTGTGTGTGTGTGTTTATGTATGTGTGTGTGTATGTGTGTGTGGTCAGTGCCAGGTCAGGTGTCTTTATCACTATTCACCTTATTTTCTGAGACAGAATCTCTCGGTGGATCTGGCGCTTATCAACTGGTCTAGGCATCTATCCAGAAAGCTCCAGGGCTTGTGCTATTTCAACCTCTTAGGTTCTGGGCAGGCATGAATCATGGCAAACTCACCTTTTCATATGGGTGCTAGGGGTGAACTTAGGTTATCATGCTGCAAAGCAAGTATTTTATTAATTAAGCCACATCCCTGGCCACAAATCTTTTTTTGTTGTTGTTGTTGTTTGTTTTTATAAGCCAGTAGTACTTGGGGATTTTACATCTGGGCCTAAATCAGCCTCTCCTACTAAGTCATGTTACTTTATATCCTTTCATTAAGAATACTATGGAAGTAAAAGCATAATAGAAAAGTTTATGATTTCAGCAAGCTGGAAGACTAGAAAAATAATGTAATTTTGTTGCTGTTGTTGTTTAGTTTATTTAATCAAATATATATTGGAACTGAAAAATATTTACTGTGATTTTTTTTTTTTAGCAAAGAATAGAAAACAAACCTTTAGGTTGAATTTCCATAGCTGTCACAGGTAACATCCTGAAGCTGCTTTTATAAAAAGAACCCTCATTAATTCCAAAAATGTCCCTCAGTTGAAACTCTATGAAGACAATGACGTTCAGGAGGACACACTGATGGCAATGATTCTAGAGGAGTGAGCCGGCTCCTGAGCTTTGGAGAAATTATGAGGCTAGGTAAAGGCTGGTTTCTTTAAATATTACTTGTCTGTGTAAGTTGTGTAATCGAAGCTTACAGTGACTTTTTCTCTCCTATAAATTAATCACACACGTGCAGGAAACTGGACTCAGGGAGATAAGAATGTAGACCCTAGATTTAAAAGCACATAAGTGTGTATGTGTGGATAAGTGTGTGCGCCCACATGTGTGTACCCCCGTGTGTGCAGGTTCCTGAACATGCGTGTGTGTGCACATATTTCTTTCTTCTGCACTTTTTTATCTGGGCTACCACCAGAGGTGCCATCCACATTTAGGGTGAGTCTTCCTCCCTGCTCTGCTAGGTCTCTGTCCTTCCCTTCTGACTTCATTGCCATCTCTTTCTCCTCATCCCTTAAGACCTCACCCTTCCCTCTCCTGACAACCTTTCTGATTCTCTCTCTCTCTTACACACACACACACACACACACACACACACACACACACACATACACACACACTCATTCATTCCCTGAGCTCTGTTCTTTTAGAGAATACTGATACAATCTGTGTTCTGAAACCAAGGACAATCACTTTTATACAATAATAATAACTTATCTAATTCCCAGCCAATAATTCAAACATTCACTAGGAGTCCTAATGTCATCTTTTATACTGCCTTTCTTTCTGCTCTGGGATCAATCTGGAACTACGGATTGAATTTAGTTTATGTGTAATCTTACTCCCTTTTGATCTTTGACAATTCTTCAGCCTTTCTTCATCTTTCATGACCTCGGCATCTTTAAGAATGCTGATGAATTATTTTGTAGGTTAAACATTTTTAAATTCATGACTTGCAGCCTCATGATTAATCCAGGTTATGCAAATTTCGGAGGAACTCAGCTGTGACATATTACCCTCAAAGTCTCCTCAGAGGCGGCACATGAGGAGATTTGTTCCATTGTTGTTATATTAATTTCAGCCACTTACCTCACCTGATGCCTGTCCAGGTGAGGTTTTCCATTAGTGATCAATAGAGAATTAAGTGGAGATGCGCCAAGACTAGGTAAATAGCCTGTTTCCCAAGAGGCTTTTACCTCTGGTTTTGGTATGCCCGCATTTACTACTACGACTATGGTTTCCAAATGATGCTTTTTAGCTCCCCCACTTCTCCTAGCACATTAGTAGACGCTGTGGACCTCTAGTACTTAGGTTCAAAAACGATCCAGTGATCCTACTCTGAATCCATTTTTTGACTCATAGAATTCTGTTTGACGGTGTTACAGCTTGAATGTAAAATGTCCCCTAAAGTCACAAGCGCTTGAACACATAGTGCCCTTGGTGGCTTTATTTCAGAAGGCTAGGACCATAACCTAGGCACCATAAGTGAGTTGTTGGGAGTGGGCCTTGAAGGTGGTACAGCTCTGGTTCCAGCTGGGCTCTCTGGTTTCTACCTGCCAGGATGTGAGGAGCATCACCGAATTCCTGGACTGGGCCACTTCAGCATAAGGGCCTGCTTTCCCTGAGACCATGAACCAAGATAAATATTTTCTCCTGTAAGCTTTTCCTCTTTCTGGCAGGTACTTTGCTCATGGCAGTGAGAGAAGTAACTTACATGGTAGGTATGGATGAAAAGAAAGCAACCTCTGGTATTTGTTGAATTAATCCCTTAAAAGGCTACCTGAGAGTATCACAAAGTCCTCTACAGGAGTAGGATTGATATGTGTATATTTAGTTTATAAATATACATACATGTTTGTGTAACATATGTATGTATACACATACATGTATATATATGCATATATATGTATATATCTGTATGTTAAAGATTGCCTTTATGTAACAAGGGCTAGGTCCTCCAACAATTGCCATCTTCTCTGCTGGAAAGACAGACTTTTCTGTGGTTGCTCAGCCCATGAAGTGAATGCCTCAGCAGCCTAGATCTGATGCTGGAATCCTTATTCCTAAGAGTCAATGATATTCCACACTGGAAGGCAGAAGAAGCTGGTGTCTGAGGCCAGCAGAGGATGGCAGTGACATTGTCATCATCATCATCATCATCAGCAGCAGCAGCAGCAGCAGCAGCAGCAGCAGAGATTAAACACTCATGACCAAGTGTAGGCAGGCAGAAGTTAGATCCCCTGCCTAACTGGCCTGCCCATTGGAAGGTGCTGCTCATTCTGAAGGAGGATCTTCCTCCCTCACTTCATTCTTTCTAGAAACAACCTCACAGACATGACTGAGAACTATGTCTCTTCAATGATTCACTTCTTGTCAAGCTGATAATCAAGAGGAAGTTACCCTCACAGAGAAAACCACAATGCTGATGGATTAAAAAAAACATGAAGTAAATTCTGTGTATTTGCACTGAAGATGTGCAAGACCTTTTAAACTTTGTTTTACACAATGAAGCCAAGAGCCAAGTTTGGTCTCAAGCAATACGACTCCAGGATTGTGCTTTGTAGTCACTGTGTTAAAAGTGCGGAGCCCTGTAACACTCCCTGGAAGGCACAGATCTCAGGTGACTGGTCTGCAGAGAGCCAGGCTCCTTTCCTAGGGTTCATGGCCATGCATTCTTCTAGTTCTCAGAGAGTAGGGTTCCAGAGACTCTGCAGTTGTGTTTGTAACAATCATCTAAAAACAATGACACTGGATCAGATACCTAGTGTGTTGACTGTATCATTGCCATGAGAAACCGTCTGAGATAAGAAACTGATAAGGAGGATGGTTGTTTGGCTTATAACTCCAACTGTTTCCCTCCATCATCAGGTGGCCCTGTGACTTCTGGGTGTGTGGCAAGACAGTCAATCATGCAAGGAGTGCATGGTTCATGGAAGCCAGGAAGCAAAGGCAGAAGAAGAGGAGCGACTAAGGTCCTAACATCTTTAAGGACACACCCCTAGTGACCTACCTTCCAGTCACTGGGTCTCCTCTCTTAACATTCCACTACATGCCAATTGTACCACAGGTTGGTGACCAAAGTGTGAGCCCTCAGAGGACACCTTTCACCTCAACAATAGTAACGTTTAGGTACTGAAAATTCTGAAATGTATATGGCAACTGACTGTCCACAGGGTAGCTGAGCTTGACTGTATGATGCTTGGTGGTGATGGGTTAACTAATGACCCCATCATTTCAGGATAGTGTCTTGGCTATACCTGCTGTGCTCTGATACAGCGACCTATCAGGGTTGACCTTCCCAGTCTGCTGCTTTGGTAGACAGTGGGGAATTTTCCTGTTTTGCGGGGAAGAGTATCTAA
This sequence comes from Psammomys obesus, assembly GCF_907164565.1. Classification (NCBI taxonomy): domain Eukaryota; kingdom Metazoa; phylum Chordata; class Mammalia; order Rodentia; family Muridae; genus Psammomys; species Psammomys obesus. The sequence continues at coordinate 1,436,053 of NW_026586662.1, forward strand.
TTGTGGCAAATAGAATTTCATCCTATTCTGTTTTAATGTCTCCCCAAATTCTCATCCTCCCAGGAGCTCCACAGCTCCCTTCTTTAGTCTTCCCAGAGTTCTGCAGCATGAGTCAGCTTGTTTCTGTCTCCCAATGCTGGCTCAGGTGTCAGCTTTCCTCACACTGATGAGTCAGTCATGGCCCGCCATCTCCTCCTCTTCCCTTTGTGTCTGTGCAAATGGTCTATTTTGCCTTCTTTCCCACCCTTTGAGCAGCATTTATTAGGGAACTGAGAAAAGCATGTTTGTTCAATTTGCATTTCTAGATTCTTTTATTATATCATTAAAATTAAGTCATATTAAAGCAGGGCCAAGAAAGGCTATAGATCAGTATAAGAAAATCTCTAGAATAGTACAAAATCAGTGCTGGATTCTCTAATATGATTATACTGACAGATTGCTAAAGGAGAAATTAGAGGGATCCCCCCCTTAATAATGGTAATTCAAGCAAGATAGCACAAGAGCTGGTTCCTATATACAAGTCTGCTTACAAACACATCACAACAAGCTTACTATATGCAGGCACGTGTCACATGTAATGCCTAGTGGGGGTTAAATACAGGGAGTTCCTATATACATTGGTAAGAATTACAGGTGGAGCTGAAAACTGATTTCTTTCTTTCTCCTCCTTCTTCTCTTCTTCCTCTTCTTCTTTATTCTTCTCTCATATATTATATCCCAATTGTAGTTTTCCCCCTCCCCTTTCCCCATTCTATCCCCCTAACCTCCCTTTTCCCTGGATCTACCCCCTTCACCTCCGCTCACAATAGAGCAGTTTGTCCAGGAACATCAATCAAATTCTGCGTAATAAGCTACATACAATAAGACCAGGCACATATTCTCACATCAAGGCTGGATGAAGCAACCCAGCAGGAGGAAAAGGGTCGAAAAGGCAGGGAAAGGAGTCAGAGGAGACCCTCCCCCCACTAGGAATTCCACAGGAACACCAAGCTACACAACCATAACATATATACAGAGAACCTAGGTCAGACCAATACAGGCTCTGTGATCTCTGTGAGCCCACTGGAATCAGTTGATTTTGTGGGCCACGTCCTTAAGGTATCCTCTGGCTCCCTTCACTATTCCAAAGGCCTCCCCGAGCTCTGCCTAATGTGTGGCAGTGGGACTCTGCATCTGCTCCCATCAGTTGCTGGATGAAGTCTCTCTTGTCTCTATGATGACGATTCTGCTAGGCTCCCATCCCGGCACATCCTGCAGGCATGACAGACTGTAGGTTGGATGTTTAATGGATGGGTTGGTGCTCCAATCCCTACACTTAAGGCCTTGTTTGGTTACAGAGGATGGCCAGGTCAGGCTCCGTGTCCCCCATTACTAGGAGCTTTTGCTACTGTCATAGATTCCATGAAGTTTCCATAGCTCTAGGTTTCTATCTTGCTTTCCCAATGACCCCCCCCCCGAATTTGAGTCATCTCTCCCAGTATTCTCTCCCCTGGCCTCTCACCCCCTACAACCCCCACACCCCCTACCTAAAGATGGATTCCTTTTGAGAGGGGGAAGACATTGCTTCTCCCGGCTCCTCTTCTAGCACTCTTTCTATCTTGTCACCAATTGCTCCATCAAAGTTTAGTTTAGCTATTGTGTATGAGAAGGGGAATTTGCTAGGTAGATAAACTGAAGGTGGCTGAAAAGCATTAGTTGGAGAATGATAAGACTAAGGAGGCTTGGAAGGCTGATGCTAGAATAACAATACACGCAAAGTTCAGAGTGCTGCTGCTGAGGGCACTGCTAGCTAGGCACGGCCCATTGTCAGATGGCCCATTCTCACTACAGTCTCAAGATTTAAGACCTGTAGTTATTCTACACCTCAGATCAGCCACTACAAGGGGCTATTACCAAGTTGGGCTCTAGGGTAGTGTGATGGTTAGTCCTAATAATTATCATCTTGTCAGGATCTGGAATCACCTGGGAGGTGAGCCTCTGGGCATGACTCTTGGAATGATCTTAAGTTAAACATGTTGGGAGACATCTTGACGGTAGGCAATATGCACACAGACTGAATTGCCCACATACTGGATTGTATAAAATGGGGGAAGCCCTTTAGCATTATTGTTTGTGGTTCTTGCTTTCCTAGCTGTGGATGTAGCCAGGCTCCTCCTCCTGCTACTGTGATGTCTTCATTCTACTGGACCCCACCCTCAGACTGTAAGCCAAAATAAACCTTCCCTTCCTTTTGTTGCTTCTGTTGGAGCATTTTATCACAGCAACTGGAAAGAGGAATAGTACACATAGAAACTGGACTTAATCCTGCCATGCGCATACCTTCTGAGGAGCATACAAGCTAGCTTGCTTCTCAGATTTATTCACTCACCAATAATATAGGCTGAGGTCAGGCAGATCTGCGTCCTCTGGTTCCAGCTTCTGGGAAACGGGAGAGCAGAGCTAGGAATTCTGACCTCCAAGAATTCTCCAGGAAGAAATCAGGTTGCAGTCAGGGGGAGGCTGGGTATTTGACACCTACAGGGCTCTGACTCACTCGCCAGCCTCAGCTTTCTTTCCTTCAGCTTTGGCTTTGGCATCCGGGTATTAGTCATGACAAGCTAAGCTATGCCACATTCACAAATAAATCCCCAATCTCAGTAGCTTGATAATGTTCCACATCGATTTGACTTGGGCAAAGTGAAATGCAGAGCCAGAGAGAAGTCAGGTACAAACAGTACGTCATGGTCCAGGCCTGGAAGTAGCCCTCGCGACTTCATCCTGTGGCCGTTTGTCAGTGTCAGTCATAGCGTCACACTGGGCTCTCTGGGGCTGGAAGCTTCTGTGTGCCCAGAAAGGAAAACAATATGGTTCGGCGAGCCATACCATATTGCGTGGAAGGAGGGTTTCGCTAGGTGATCATGGAGACATCACAGAGTGGAGACTCCACCCCCCACCCCCAGACCCACTCTCTTGGAATTCCTCAGATCAGCTTCTAAGCTTCTAGGGTCCTTTATAGCATTGCTCTGTTTGGCCCCTTCTTTCCTTAGTCTTCCTTCACCCCACAACCCCTTTATTCCTCTCCACGCACCCTCCCAACAGACTTCGGCGGCTCATTAAGTCTGGAGCATAGATCAAAGCTGCAGGAGCACTCGGTCTCCAGTCTCCTTTCTTCAAGGGCACAGAGGGCTCAGTCTTTGAAAACTCCCAGAGAGCGAGGAAATAATTACACTCCAGCCCTCTCAGCCAGCAAAGAAAGAAGAAAGAATGAAACATATTTCGTAGTCAAAATGACCAAACCTCCACATTCTACTGAGAATTTAATGTCACTCTTCCTCATCACTATTGTCTTTTAACATCTCTCATTGGGAATGCCCAGTGAGTCTACTCTTTCATTCTGCAGGGGGAATCTGCTAAAATAGAAAACTTATCCAAGAACTGCATCATTTAGAAACCTGTAATCCAGGAGTCTCCACCAGAACGGTACCCATCGCTACCAAAAACAAAACAACAACAACAAAACCCGATATCCGAATCCAAACCCCCCAAACCTATGACCGTATTTACACACGTGGTCAAATGGGCTGTGCAGATGTAATGAGGAGCCTCCAGATGGAGGGTCACCCTGGGTTATCTGGACAGGTTAATAATTACAGATTCCTGGAAGAGGTAAACAGGAGATTAAAAGCAGGAGATGTAATAGCAGAAACAATTGGTATGGTAAAGCAAGGAAGGGTCCACGAGCTAAAGGAAAAGCTACCACTTAAAAAAATACATTTAGACAATGAAACGTAGATATATATTAATTCTGTTCTCCTCAGTTTTCCAGAAATTATCTATTGCTAAAATCAGAAAGGGGGCTCAGTAGTGAAGAGCACTGGCTACTCCTCCAGAGGACCCGGGTTCAATTCCCAGCACCCACATGGCAGCTCACAGCTGTCTGTAATTCTCATTCTACAGGATTCAACACCCTCAGACATACATGCAGGCAAAACACCAAGGCACATGAAATTAAAAAAAAAAAAGGATAAATAAAAATCAGAAGGGGGGTTACAGATGGAAAGTCTAATGAAAATCTATAAAAGGTCAATCATAATACATTTTAAATGGAAGTTAAACATTTATTACCAGAGGAAAGAAAACATACACTGAAAGTCTGGATTCTTTCTTTTCATGCAGCAGTTTCAGAATAAAGTCCAAATTCCAACTAGGAAGATATTTACAAGGGTAAACTTCCTAACATGGTCCAGTATTGTGTGGAGGGCTTAGAGCAACTATGCATTAATAGAAAAGAGTTTTTAGTGCAAAATAGTATAAGAAATGATTCAACTGTATGCCTCTTATGTGTTCAGTTATTTGATTTGAGCAAGGAAAGGAAAAACAAAAAGAAAATGATCAAGACAGGCCTGGCTTTAAGATTTTTTTTCAATTCATTCTACTTTCACATCATCTCCAATTAGCTGATAGAGGTAAGTGACCGCTGTAGAAGCCCAGATCACCATCAGCACAAATGATGGGATAACATTTGTCTCCAAGGCATTATATGCCCCAGGTGGCAGAACCTGGGTTAATTTGTTTTCACGCTCAAACACTTCAAATTTCTCTCTCTCTCTCTCTCTCTCTCTCTCTCTCTCTGTGTGTGTGTGTGTGTGTGTGTGTGTGTGTGTGCGTGCATGTGTGTGTGTCCCCATGTCCCGAGATAAGCATGTCCACATGAGACTGCCTCTGCAGCAGTGCTAAGATAGCCATGCCTCCCCACAGAATTACATATGTCTGTGGATCAGATGGATCTTGAACTGTCCCACGGTCACAACCTTCTGTTCTGGATAATTCAGGTTCTCATCGAAGTCTCCTCTTGCGATGTGGATCTCACCATCCGGAGTCTTGAGATAGCCATGGCTCTCCTCGCTGCAAAGGTTTCCAGGGCAAAAACTGTGCTGGATCTTTCCTGGCATCCGGAGGTGTTTTTTTAAGTTTAGCCAGCAGGCTGTTGCACGGGTGTGGAATATGCAGATCCCCTAACACCAACACCTACATCCCGTCACTGGGCTCTGCTTAGTCACCGGAAAGGCTGCTGCCCTCTTCCTCAGGCTCCTCGGGGACCCATCATAACCTTTTTACGATAGAGATTGCTAAAAATTTCTGTTGTTGGTGCTGCAGTTTAGACCTTAAATGCTGCTCTGTTGTATGACACTGCTGGGGTCACGTGAACAAATATCCAAATTCCAACTTGAGCCCTGGCAAGGAAGTGACAACAGACCAAAGCGTGGATACCAACAGAGTCCAACTTGGTGAACCAATGATTAATGGGGTTCTTTACAAGAAGGCGTGTGAGGGGTTACTTATGGGAGCGGAAATGACTCAAAGACTGCCGCATCTCCAAAACCTACCTCAGTGTGGGTGAAAGCTCAGGAAATCTGGAAATCCGAAGCTACTGCACAACCTACAGGGCAGCTTAACAGGGTGGAGGGTGTCCTTTCAAGGTGGCTCAGTTGGTATCAGCTTCTTTCAGGGAGTTCAGCTGTTCTCTGCTTCTTCCAAGCAGTTTGGCTGGTTTCTTTCAGGTGGCTTAGCTGATCCTGTTGTCTCACCTCCCTTTTAATATCCTATGTATTCCTCCAAAATGGAAGGATTTAACTTTGAGGAAACCGTTATACAACCCTCCCACCCATAGGCCCATGTGTTAAGGGCTCATTCCCTAGAGTGGCGCCATCAGGAAATGGTGGAAACTCTAAGACTTTTGAGATTGGAGCCTAGGTGAAGGCTTGCTCTTGAAAGGGGTGGTGGTTTGGATGGCAAACTCTCCCCAGTCCCGCCGCATGCTGCTTCGCAGCCATCACAAATCTGCTCCGACACGCGTTCCTGGCGGTCCAGCACAAGCTTTCATCTTCATCAACTGTCTGCGTCAGGTTTTTGCGGCAGTGTCAGGAAGCCAGCTGACAGTGATATAAATGGTTCTGTGCGTGCACACACCTGTACACGTATATGTGCATGTGTGTGTAGACGAACGTGTGTGTACACACCTGAGCGCACGTGTGTGTACACACCTGAGCGCACGTGTGCGTAGAGGCCAGAGGTCAACCTTGGTTGTTGTTCCTTGTGTACAGTCCAACTTTTCTTTTAAAATGGGGACACTCGCTATCTTGGGGTTCACTGATTAAGCAATGCTGGGTAGCTGCCCCCGAGACCTTTGTGTCCACATCTCCAGCCCTGCAGATACAAGCATGCATCCTTGTGCTTAGCTTTTTATATGTGGTTCAGGAGAGCGAACTCAGGTCCTCATGCTAGCATGGCAAGCAATTCACTGACTACGTTATCTCTGCATCCCCGGCTCTTTCGTTTAAATGTTCAAAACACTCCTATATCCACTATATAGAGCTTCTGACCCATATACGGGTCTAAAGGAGGTAAATTTTAATGCTAAGATAATAATTTCCCAGCATCACACTCATCTCCTTGGTAACATGGGAAGTTTGACCATTTCAGAATCAAAATAAAAATCTGCTGTTATTTCGCTGTGAATCTCTGGCTTCTTCTAGCTCAAGAATTGATAGTCATCTTTTCGTGAATTTCCACAGCTGCCTTTGCGAGCTTCAAATTCGACATGGAGGAATGCTTATACCGTGAAAATTATTGGGTCCTAAAAATCGGGGGCTGGAGAGACGGCTCAGTGGTTAAGAGCACTTGCTGCTCTTGTGGAGGACCTAGGTTCGATTCTCAGCTCTCTCACATGGTGGCTTACAACCCTCTGTAACTCCAGTTCCAGGGGATTCGATGCCCTCCTCCGACTTCCTTAGGCACTGCCTGTATGTGATACCCATAGATATGCACAGGCAAAACACTCATATCAATACAGAATAAAATAAATAAATATTTTATTAAAAAACAATTAAAATCATCTTTCATTCTTTTTCTTCTTTTCTCCCTCCCCATCATCTTCTTCTCCCACTACCTCTCCCTCTCTTCCACAAAGGGGAGTAAAGTGTGGCAGAGTCCACACGGAAGGTACCCTACCCTACTGCCTCCCCAGCTGCAGCTAGAGAGAGATTTTAGACGATTGTAAGCTACTTGGGATTTTGTAGAAAGTTCTGTCTATTCACAGAAATATAATAATCCCACACACATCTGTGCCCTTGGTTGAATATATAGTGCATAATTCTCAAACTCATGTTTCAGATTAGACTTTTTATGGATTTTTCTTAAACCCTTCATTTGTTTTCAAAGTACCAGTATAGAGAACTAAGCACCAAAATGTCTAGGGACTTTTGGCCCCTCTGCCTCCACCACCAACTTTACGCCTAGAGGTGCCTATCTTCAGACAAGTAAGAGTCATATTGTAGTGCTCATTCCATAAGAAATTGGTGAATGAGTGGGATGTTTTCATGGATATATTCGTGTATCTTTCTCCTCAGAGGCAGACCAGACTGGTGTATCTAGAGTAGGAGAGGGTACTGGGATAGCTTGGCAGCCTCTGCATCCTCTGGTTTCTCTAGGATGTTTGGCAGGGATCTATTTCCTGGAAGCAGAAACCAAGAGCTCAACCAGCTATGCTGGGTGTCAGAGTTTCTTCCACTAGGAACAGGGGCAACCTTGCCTCATGTGTGGCGAGCACAGTCTGTTTGGTAGCTCTCTGAACTCAGCAGAAGACAGGGTGCAGGGCTGAGCCTCAGCTCTGCCTCTCCTCAGCTCTGTGACCATACTGCTGATATTTCTTGGCGCTGGTGGGAAGGAACTAAAAAAGTCACCCTTCTTCCCACCTCTCTTTCTCCCTTCCCCTCCTTCCCTCACCCCAATCCCTCCCCCCACACACAGTTTGTGCCCCCACAGTTTTTCCAGGAACTATGATGTTGTGGCAGAGTGTAGAGAGTGGGACACATTGCAGCGGCCCTTTTACCCTTTAGCTCTTCTAATGAGCTGGTGAGAACTGTGTTCTCAGGCTGCAACACAGAAGGTCTTCCCCTCAGAAAAGGAGGAAACTGAAAATTTATATCCACATTTTACATTGAATTAGACTCACAGAAAAAGATCAAAACCTTGTGCGTGACAATCATAAGATAGATGGACAAGAATATGCAAAAATAAATAGTGAAACAAACCACATCACCCGGAAGTTTTGGGACTGAGAGCTATTTAAAGGAGTGAGGATTGCCAATGAGGTGACATATGAGTAAAGAATGTACTCTTTTGGTTTGTTCCTTTGTTTCTGACAGTCTCATGAAGTCCAAGTTGGCATTTAAGGTTTTTACATAAGCCAGCTTGAACATCTCATTTCCCTGCCTTCACACTCCAAGTTCTGGGGTTATAGGCATGCATCAAGATATCTGGTGATTCTATGATATGTTTACAGGCGACAAAACAACTCTGTGGTGTACTTAGTTAGAAGTGAAAAGAGCAAATTAAAGGAAAGTTGCTTTTTTATTTTTGTGCATATCACTGGAATCCATTTTTTAATACTAAACGTCAGATTGAACAGGTATGGAATTCAGGGGAATGTGACATGAGAATATACACAGCTGTCCATGGCATGTTCATTCAGTAAGGGCAAAATTTACTATGAACCTTTGTAAGTTGTACTTTTATGTTTTATTCATCATTTCTCCTTCCAGGAACTATACGAAGGCAACAATTAAAGACCTACGACAATGTATATGCATTAAAATACTCAGTATTCATAAAAACAAAAACAGTGCTCACCTGATGATCCTGAGTCTTTTAAAGCCCTGTGTTTGGGGGTTGGGGAGATGGCTCAGTAAAGAAAGTGCCTACTGTGCAAACATGATAAATCAATCTGAAACATTCATGTAAGAGTCAGGCAAGGCAGTGCACAGCTGTAACCACAGAACTGGTGGGCGGGAGGCAGGGGCATAATGATCCCTGGAGCTCTCTGACGACCAAGTCCAGCCAAATTGGCTTCAGAAAGTGGCCCTATCTCAAAAAGGAAGACACTAAAAGTTGACCTCTAGTCTCCCCATGTACATGCTCAGGTAAACAGAACCCCACTCAAATGCACACATACTCAGATTACACAACCAAAACACAGTGCCCCACAAAGAAAATAAACAAAAAAACATGTCATATGCTCAAAGAGTATTGAGTGAAAGACTAAAATTTCATCTTATAATGTCTAACGAAAATAAAGACAAGAAATACACATGGTATGCATTCAGCTATCTAAGTAAATCAATATCTAGATGTTACACATAAGCATTCATACAACCATAGAGAGGAGACTAGAAAAAAAAAAAGGCCAAAATAGTAAAAATCTGTTGTAATGAGGGCTGCAATTACCAATGATTTTTTTTTAATTTAAAATTGTTTATCTTCAACAATGTTCCTATTTTCTCTCAAGAGCAAAAACAGCAATGAAGATAAACTAAAATATAAAAGGCTAGAGAAGTTCCTGAGGATGTAGGTCTCTGGGAACCCTGCATTGTATGGGTAAGAACCTAGGGCCAATCCCCATCCCCAGAAAAAAAAAAAAAGTTAAGATGGGGAAAACTCACCACCTGGCATCAGAGAAGTTAGCACTTAGCATATTTTCTCAGTGTACTGCTCTTAGTAAACTCTGCTTTAGGGGAAAGAAGAAGAAGATGAAAAAAAAAAAAAAGGCAGTAATGTCCACTTTTTCTAACTTCCCCTATGCATTTGTGTGGGATACTCTGTGTGTTCTTTGAACTTGAATTTGTACACACACTCATACTTACAACTCCAATATCCACACAGTTCAGGTGGGGTCACCCGAGGGCCCCTCCAACAACCCAGCCAGTCATAAGTACAAAGATTCTGAAATGCTCATGCCCTTGGAAGTCAGAGCCATGCCTGGCAAAGCCCTGCGCAGGGCTTAGCAGTATCTCTGAAAATCTCACCTTATCTCACCCTGCTCTCCAGGAAACAAATGCTGCAGATACAGTCAGGACATCAGCAAATGCTGCCCAGTTGTCTCCACTGGTGCCTGTCTCTGCGCAAATGTGACTTTTGCTGTGGGACTTTTTTTTTTTTTTTCTAAATAAGAGGAGAGAAGATTCTTGGAGCAAATGTTTTTTAAAAACACAGTTGCCCAAAAGAAGAAAACAGCGACAAAAGACTCATTTTCTTTGAAACATATTTCTTAAGAGCACACTCTTGTACTAAAGACAGGCCATCTCATGATCACCGTGTCTGGTAGAGAATTTCCCACCGAGTTCTTCATTCTTTAGGACTTGGAGATCACAGGGAGATAACTGATAGAACTGAAACTCAGCGGTTTCTGCCCCAAATTTCACTATCCGTAGAGACACACATTTTAAGTTCATAACGGAAAGCAGAGACTAGCTAAAGTTGGTAAACATCTGTACTTTGCACTTCCTTTAAGGTAAACAGCAAGTCCTGGTGTTGCCAGGGGTTTGGCTCCCGTGCTAATGAAAACACCCAGTGACAGGCCAGTGCTGTTCACACAGTCCCCAAGACCATGCAGAGTGGCTGTGGAGCAGAGGCAGCAGGCTAAGTCTCAGGAAACCGGCTTCTCCAGATGCTTTAAAGTGGATTTAAAGCTGTGCTTTCCCTGTCTAATCCCAGTGAGTAGTGAATCTCTTGACTCCTGACTTAACAAGGTCCTCCCATCCACCATGTTAATTCCAATAAAGCAGAAATGATTATGAAGTATAGGGGATAAAAGAGACTTGAAACTGAAAACAGCCTCATGTTTTAGTCCCATGGAACTGCAGGCATCTTTTCAAAGGCACCTCATGAAAACTCTTCTTTCTGTGCCTTGCTGAATTCCCTAGAGATGATTGACAGGAGAATAATCTCAAGGTACAAAAATATGCATAAAGTGTTTTAGTTACTGATGACTATGGCCATGTATAATACCTACATATAAAATACAGGTGACATGGGTATGTACTCAGACAACTTTCTTATGGGTGGCTGGACCAGCCTATGGATAGAAAAGTGCTGGCTCTTGGGCCTGTGTTCTCTGTTCACCTTTTTAATCTCAACGGTCTCTCAACCTGAGTAGAAGCTCTTTGAAACTGCCTGGATTCTGTTCCTGTTGGGTTATTTATGTCTAACAGGCAAATAGTCTGCTGCTGGACCATTTTTTATAGTCTGATCCCAGTGTGCCAGCTAATGAAATTTAAAAAAAAAAAATAAGACATTTTCTGAAAGATATTAGATCTTGGTGTAATTAGGACAAGCTATTTCTTTAAAAAAAATAAAAATAAAAAGGTAAAAGTTTCTGGTGGCCCACAGAGGTTTTCAAAAGCCTCCCCATGAAAGCCAAATGTCTCAGGATAAGCTATTTAAGCACGGGTGCAGACAGTGCCCTTACTAGGATTCTGCGGGTAGTACCTGCCTGATAGGTAAGACGAACCACAGTCATCCACCATTACAGTTACATCACGGCCCCTGAAGGTGTGTCTTTATCTGAGAGGCTCAAATATTCTTCAGTCCCCAACTCCCTCACTTTCCAGGCTAAGTTACACCATTTCCAGAATGTGAACCCAATTCTGCCATGGCCCCTGACTCTTGATCGTACTTTAAAAGCCTCTGATCATGCTCACCCTGTCCTTGATATTAATTAAATGATAAAGATGTCTAAAATTATACCACAAGACTATACAATTGACTAATAAACAGATAAAAAAGATGTTTCATGTCCCACATCATCAAAGAAATGACAATTAGATATCATTTCATATCACCTACACTGGCTAGAATTTCCTTCAAAAATGAAGAACAGCAAGTGTGGGCATACCTTTTTCTTTTTTACTCTTTACTTTTATGTTTATTATATGTTTTTTCTTTCTACTCCACCCCAATTCCTTCCAAAACCCCAACACCAGGTAGGACAGAGAACAGGTTAGTGGGAGAGGGCGCACAGTTCTTTCTTCACTGCTTCCTGCTGGTCAGGGTTGTCAGGTTCCTTAGAGCCAGTACAATCCTCAGTTCAGGAGTTCTCCATCTTCTTGTCTCAAGATAGCAAACAGGAGCAGCAAGGGGAAGCAGGAACAGGCTCGTCCTTTCTCCTCTCTCCACTCTCCAGGCTCTGGCATTTATTCTCTCTCCAGAGTCCTCAGACTGAAACTACCGGCAGGTGGCAAAGAGCTCCTCTCAGATCCCACATGAGGCAAATAGTCTGCTGCTGTGGACCATCTGAATCAGTCCCACACCCCACACCTGGGACCAAAACAAAAACATGTTTATATCCGCACAACAAGCAAGTTTGGAGAGGATGTGGACAAATGAAAGCACTCATACATTGGTAATGATAAAGTAAATGAAACGTTAAGCTTGGTGGTTCAGTTAAGTTAAATAATTATAACTGACCCAGCAATTGTAGTTCTGAGTGTACAGCCCCCAAGAAGTGTAAACAGTGCCGCATGAATGTCCAGAGAAACACTATTCACAATAGCTAGCAACAAACAAAAAACAGAACCAATCCTAATGTTCACCACTGATGAGCAGATAGGCAAATTGAAATATATCCACAAAATGGAGTATTATTATTATTATTCATCCATAAAAATAAATGAAGTATTGATATGTGCTACAACATATCAATATGACCTTACAAATACTATTCTAAGCAAAAGAAGCCAAGGCTAAAGCACATATTGTGTGATTCAGCTTCTAAATAGGCATAAAGTAGTTCCTAGGTACTAAAGTGAAGGGAAGAATGGGGACAGTCATGGGGTTTCCTTTGGGTTTTGATGAAAAGATTCTGAATAGTGGTGATCGTTACATGACAATGCTCAGTGATACTAATGGTCTATTTTTATGGTACTAATGGTCCAGTATTTATATTTTACCACAAGATACTCTATCACATCAGAGTACCAGTTATTATTAATAAATTACTTGTGGCCTTTTTATGTGGTCTCAGAACATCATTAATCACTGGGTTTGTACTGTCATCTAATTGATGCATGTATCTGTCTCTCCAGCTAAACCACTCACACAGCCCCACACAGACCTTGCCAAGCCATCCGCACATGTAGACAGAACTGTCTGCAGGAAGTGACTAGACAGCTGCCAGGTACATGTTAACATGGTCTGTCCCAGGTGTTTCCCTACCCAGTGAGCCTACAATCTCCGTCTGACAATCTCTCATTTCAAAGATTCTTTTTTACCAGGCGCAGTCTCTCCACAGGAGCTCTTTGAACTTCAGACATATGATGTTGATACAGTGTGTCAACAGAGCAATTTGAATTAATTCAGTGACTCACTGTCTCTCTGTCTCTCTGTGTGTGTCTCTGTCTGTCGTGTGTCTTAGGAGATTGAGCTTTGCACAGCACAGTTTTGAAGAGCTACAGCTGAAGTGACAGTTTAGGCTGTATCTGAGGACTTGAGTGAGTGGCCGTGATCCACTAGAGCAGCAGGAGAGAAATAAGCTAAACAAGGACAACGGAACAGGAAAGTGAGGAAACCCCAGAGGCCAGTTTCATGCCTCAGAAGTTTACAACTGTCCAAAGCAGTTATGTTCATCTAAGGGAACAGGACAGAGTGTGTGACAATCAGTGAAGAAATGGATGGAGTGATGATGTCTCGAGTAGGCTCAGCAACTCTGCCTCCATTACCTTATCTACTGCCACCACAAGAACTAGAGTAATGCTAATACCTCCATGGGCTCAGTATTTCCTGTGATAATTGCGTTCAAAGTGCCCACAAGCCTAACGGAATCTTTCCACTGTTGTCCACAATTTACAAGTAATAAAAGAAGAAAGGACAAAGGGCTAAACAATGTGCTCAAGCTGCCCAGGCTAGTAGAGAAGACACCAGCCTTGCAGTGCCATCATATCCTGTTCTAATGCCCTCCATCATCTTCAATGAGCAGAAGTTGGTTTAGATGCAACCAAAGGAGTTAGAGCCAACAGCAGCACATAGTAAGCTGAGCTCCACACTGTGTCAAGGCCCATTGACCGTTCTCCTTTCTGCCTCTCTGTCTGTACTTTCCATCCCAGCTCAGCAGCCACAACTAACACTGTACAAGGTCACTGGACATCCTGGGAGGAGACTTTATCAAACACACATTTTAGTTTGGGTTCTTATTTTTTCTTTGATGGAAAATAATGTAAGCAGTACATTGAAACAAGGACAAGTAAAATGTGTTGCTGGTAACACCCTTGCTGGGATTGACTGATAATTCATCAAAAGTGTTATAATTAGCACATGTTAGAAGGGCTATCTTTTTTCTTTCTTTTTCTTCCTCTTTTCTTTCTTTCAGTACATAATAATGGCTGTTCACAAATCACAGGAACTGTCTGGCGTGCTCTCTGTATTCTCTAGTGATTTCGATGGACAGTTTGATAAATAGTAACTGTGGATAAGCAAGACTCCAGGCTGAACATTTCCCAGATTAAGTGCCAAATAGTGTGTAAATCGCAACCTTTCTCCTTTCAGCTTTACTTTTTAAAATCATATTTATACACTTTCAAAGCAATTTAAAGAAAAATTAATAGTTGGGTAGAAATACCTGTATGTAGAATGCCATAGAACCAAATCACCTGAAAGGTAAGGATAAAGTTTAACCTTTGACGTAAGGATTTGACTAGTATGTACAAATTAACCTGCATATGCATGATTTTGGAAGACACACACAATTTGAGACTTTCACGTTTATTTTCCTAAATACATTTTCCTTCACTGCCTCAAAAGCTTCTGTCTTTCATTCAGAATCACCATTATTTCCTTGATCTGTAGAATTTCTTTCACAGCTGAGAAAGTTCCAGGCTCTCACTTTCCACCTAATTAATCCCAAACATTTATTTCTTCCATACTGTGAATGTCCTCCAGAGACACTAGGCAGAGCATGGATCAGAGCTGAAATCCCAGGGTTCTGTGACCAGCGCTAGCTGCCCTGCCCTGCTTCGTTAGAAGGACAGAGGGTTAAAACCTGACCAGGCACATGTGGTAACGTGTTACTCCAGACACCCAGCTGCCTCTGTCGCCCCTCGCCACTCAGGCACACACAGACCCACATGCTGGCAAATGGCAGAAATAATGAACCAGATGGGTGAGTGGCCTGAGAGTAGCTTGGACCATATGATACAACTGGAGATTTTACTTGATGGAGATGTTAATTGCTCTGTGTTGAGAAAAGTACTATGTGTGGGGAAGAGAACTGTGGTTTGCAGTTAATTCATGTTTAGAAGAAGAAGGGGCTGTCAGGGGGCTGCTCTGGTCGGTAACTTTAGAATCTACACACTCATCAAGGATTCCTGAAAAGATAATTAAAGGGCTTTCTCTTTAGCCAAGTAAAGAACGTTTTGTACTAGGCAGATAGTCATAAAAAACAAATCCACTTCTCAAAATTTGCATCCGAGCAACTGTTGGAATCTATACAAAGCCTGATAAATTCACATCTTTCCACTTCACAGCGTGCTGGTGAGCTCTCTTACATACAAAAGAGCGGTTTGTTCTGACTCTGAAATGGAGCTCTGCTG
>NW_026586662.1:1451550-1474177 GCF_907164565.1 Psammomys obesus
GAAGGAAGGAAGGGACCTGCAATAAAGATGCAGATGAGGTTATGGGGAACGGTCAGTTGGTGGCTAAGGATACAAGCAGCAAATGAATTTTCACTGAGTGGCTGCTGTCCTCCAGACTCCTGTGTGCTCTGATATATCAAGATATGGGGTTTGCCTTCAAGGCAGCCGTAGCTGAGAGAAAGAATGTAGAATATGGGTGGACACTACCTGAGATGCCTACTCAAGAGTCTTTCCTTGGTGTTGAAGAGATGCTTCAGTGGGGAAAAGCACTTGATGTATGAGCATCAGGGCCTGAGTTTGAATCACCTGAGCCCAGGTAAAAGACAGATGTCAAGAAACCCTAAAAGACGAGAGCATTTCACAAAGTTTATAGAAGAGACAAGGAGTTAGAGAATGTTTACAAAAGAAGAAAAAAAAAAACCTATTTTCCCAACAATAGACTCTCTGAACTTTTGACATTAGATCCTGCTTTAAACTTTAATATATATTCCCAGACTATATTCATCAATTCTTACATCTTTGGTTTTATATCTCCTCTAGTACTCCATTGTAACTTGCTTTGTGGGATGGTTTAAAAGTGAGTTTCTTTCCATCACAGAACTATAGTATCCAATATGGTAGCCATCGTAGGCACGTGTGGCTGTTTTAAGTTTCCTAGGATGAGTCAAAGTTTAATGATCTGTTTCTTTCTTCCACTGCCTACATTCCAAGAGTCACATGAGGCCAGAGGCTACTGTGTGTGATGGTCAAAGCAGATGGAAGGCTTATGGATAGCCTTCAGCTCTGCAGATTTGGTGGGATGTTTTCCAACAACAAGAACTGTGGGCTGCAGTCTTCTGCCTGTAGAACAGAGTGGTTCTCTGTAATGCCTGAATAATCTCACACCTTTCTTCTTTTGTTCCTGTTCAAATTTTCACCTCAGTGAATTATTGCTAGAAATAGCTATGGTAATTTCCCACTATTCCCAGATGTTTCTGACAATTATAATGACTATAAATTTGCTATTATCTTTTCATAATATTTTATTCATATTTAAGTATCTAGATCCCTCAAATACCAGACTCCTGCTTGTGACATGAAAGGAAGGCATGAGTATTTCCTAGGAAAGCAAGACTTGGCATTTGTTTTGTTTTAGTGACTTGAAGATTTATGTCTATTATGCAGACAGCATGTTGCATAAATCTGAATAAAGTCTCTGTCCTAAATACATGCCTCCAAGGCAGTGTTTACACTAGAGAATAAGCAGAGACATGTGTGAGAGAACAAATTTCAAAGAACATTAGGAAATAAATGAAATACTTTTCAACCAAACAAAAGTAAATACGTTCAAGACTAGCAGGATGTTCCGGGCAATCCTAGATCAGTGCTCAGACATCGTGCTCTGTTCACATAGAACACAGTAGTACACACGTGCTGTGCTTCAGGAAAGCTTGTACAGGAAAGCACGCTATCTGGAAAAGGATGGTTTAATGAAACCATTCGGTGCCATCCTTTGCTTTTCTGTTCCATGCCATCTCTGTTCATATATTTTATACCTTAGTGGTTTTTCTCTCTAAAGATATACAAGGGAACTAAACAAGAATCTAGTTACAACCCTTCAGAAGTCATGGTGGCAATCCTTTCCCCTCATACACATCCACACATTGACACAGGAACACACAACCTGAAGGTGAGGCCCAATGAAAACATGACAGCATCCTCTCAACTTCTCAGCGTTTGGTCAGCATTTCTCTTCAGGGTTTCATGAAAACCATAGGGAAGATATTTTCCATCCTCTCCTTAGCACCCTGTCTTTCAGGATGTTCATGAGGAGAATGCTATGCTTATTGTTTATTTTTTTAATACCCAGTGTTTCCTATGAGTAATATGAGCCTTTCTTCTGGCTGCATGCACACAGAGATCTAGTTTCAGGGGAGAGACCAATTTCAAAGTGCATGAATATAAATCAAACCCTTAACCCACCCCTTCTTCCAAGAAATCTCACCAGCATTCAACAAGAGGATTAAAAAAACACACACTTATTTGAGCAAATAATTTCCTACCTTTAACTTTTTTTGAGGAGAACAGTAGTACTTTCTTGCATGCTTTTGCTCCCAATATGAGGAGAATAGTCACTGTTAGAAATTGAAAGTTAACAGTGAGTTGAGGACATTTCAGAAACAATAATAAGTATATAAATACAAATAATAAATATATATGGTGTGTGTTTGTGCATATATGTGTGGAAAAGGTTGCATGTTTCTGTGCATACATAGATATATGTGGGTGCCAGGGATTGAAATCAAGAATCTTCCTTTATTACTCTCAACTTTCTCTTTGGCTTTTTAATTTGTTATTACTGTGTATATATAATATGGGGATGGGGGGAAGCCACAGCGTAAGTGTGGCTGTCATAGGGCAACGTTTGGCAGTTAGTACTCTTTCCACCATGAGTTCTGGAATCAAACTAAGATAGTGTATTAGTTAATTTTCTATGGCTGTGGCAAAACACCACAGTCAAGGCAACTTATGAAAGAACATGTTTAATTTGGCCTTCAGTGTGAGAGGGTTACAGTCCACGCGTCGGAACAAAGGCATCAAGGCAATTTGCTGAGGGGTTCTAATCATCGCATATCTAGATATTCCAACTTTTTGCTGTTGTTTCCAAGAGTGCGTGCTGTTTGGATGGAAACATTTATGCAAACACTGATGCTCCTTAGCTTGAAAGATAGCAGTGGGGAGGGGGGAGAGGCCTCCTGGCTTGCTACCTGATATGGTTGGGCTTCTTGCAGCAGCTTCTACTTCTTCTCTTGCTGTTGAGCTCTTCCGCCTCCAATATGATAGGGTGGCAGGAGGCAAGCTTGGTACCTCTCACAGAACAGCCACAGGAGGAATGACGTAGAGGAATGAATGGCTGCTCCCATCCAGCCTGTCTAGTCTACGTGGTTCACATGGTTTGGGAGTTGTGGCTCCATAGCATTCCTCTTGGATGCTCTTTTCCCGGGTCTCTTTCCTTTCTTGTAATCATGATCTTCTCCCAAAGTAGCTGCACTTGAATCATCACCTCAGGCTTGTCTTTTGGTACCACAAGATAGACCTTTATTAGAAGTTTGCCTTAATACATGTTCCGTCTGAAAAGAAACCATTTAAACATGGTTCATGCCAGGTACTTCTAAACACTTTATACTTGTAAATCTCAAAAATCCTTTCCAAACCCTCTGAGGTAGGGGACTAAAATAAAATTTGTTTTAATTTTCTTCAGGAACAGAAAATAAGTGATTCTAGTATTTTCTTTCGTCTTCAACAAGGCATTTAAAAAGAACTATAAGTACATGCTGAGGATTTCAAATTAGCTGTAAAACTGCATGAAACCTGAGATAACTTGGGAGACTAAAGTGATGAATATTTCAGTCTGTTAATATTTTACACAGAACTTCAGCTACAGTGAGCATGTTGTAACTAAAACGGAAGTGGGGGTGGGGAGATGCTGAGTGCTTGTTGTGGAGGCATGGGCTCCTGAGTTCAGATCCCTAGAACCCATATAAAAGCTGGGGGACAGAGAGGGGTGGATCCTAGGGACTCATTAGCCAGTCTAACCAAAACAGCCAGTTCTAGATTCAATATAGGATAAAGAAGGAACTGAAGAAGATATCCCAACCTCTGATTTCTACAAGCACCTGAAAGGGTGAGCACCATCTAACATATCACACACACACACACACACACACACACACACACACACACAGAGAGAGAGAGAGAGAGAGAGAGAGAGAGAGAAGCAATTATGTGACAGCTGTACCCAATTTCTCTGAATCTTCAGCTGCTTAGCTAAATGAACTAAATAAAGCTAATAACTAAATGAACTAAAATGTGTAACAACACATCACAATAAAACAGGCAATAAGGACGAGCATTCCTTTATCAAGGCAGGAAATCTGAAGGCAGGTTGCCTGGCTTCAGACCCTGATTCTTATCTTTTAAAACTGTTTAAACCTGAGGCAGATCATTTAACCTCTGTGCACCTTAGCGTCCTCATCTGTGAACCTGGTAATCTTCATTACTGTTTCTAATTCATGGGGCTTCTGTGGGACGAAACTACAACCAATTACTCCCGTGTCCAGAGCTGGCTCAGCCATGGATCAGGAGGCCCTGTTAGGGCAGAGCTTATTTCTACAGAGCCTCTCAACACTTTACCCCCTTCTCCTATCCCTCCGCAGAATTCACCAAGAAATGAAACCCAATCACACTGAATCAGCACTGAAGCAAGAGCACTCCTTGAAGTATAAATACTTGGCACTAGGTTGCTAGTGATGAGGCCTAATTTAGTCATTCTTCCCTTCGTCTTCCTGGCTGTTAGCTCTGTAGGGACACGGCAATTGGGTAGTCATCAGCTTTCCTCCCTTCTCCTCCCCTTCTTTTTCTTCTTCACTTTCTCTCCTATTCTTTCCTTCCTCCTCTCCCCCTCCTCCTTCTGTTTCCCCCTCCTTTTCCACTTCTTTCCTCCTCTTCCTTTTACCCTCCTCTTCCTTCTCTTCCATCTTTTCCTCCTCTTTACAACTTACTCCCCCTTTCTCCTCCCTTTGCTCCCCTCTTCCTCCCCTCTTCGTCCTCCTCCTCTATTGCCAGTTATGCTGAAGCTGCATTACTCATCATATAATGTGTTGTCTTGTTGTGAGTCACCAATTGAACTGCCTTAACTGTGTTTTGTTTTATTTTGTTTTTAATTTCACAATTCTTTGAAAGGCAGAGGGTAGCATTTGACAGTCCTCATTTAATGAAGGACCAGCTCATTGAGTACTGGGCCGATGCCATTACAATTCTTAGTGGTTACTTCTCCACACGTTAAGCTTTCCTGAAAGTTTAATAGCTATCAAGCCTGCAAAGTCAAATTAGGCAAACAAAGATGAACAAATCCATCAGAAACTCTAATATTCTTAAAAAAAAAGTTCTCGTTTAATTTTTAAAATCATTCTCCCTTTGTAAATTTTTTTGTCTCCAATAATATCCTTTAAAAGGCACCACTTCACAGGGTATTCATTATGTGATCAGCTCTTCTTTTTTTTTTTTTTGATACTAATAATTTTTTTTTGTTTTATTTCCTTCTACAATACTTATTTTTTCACACTACACAAAATGGTCACTTATCAATCTTAAGTTAGCAACATTTATGTCTGTCATGTTTAAGATCTGTTCTTTTATCAAATATTTTGATAAGTTCCCATGTTTTAATACCTGAAATGGAAAAAAAATGGAAAAGAAAAGAAAAAGAAAAATAGATAATAAATACAGATTTCATTATAGAAACAATATTTAGACAGATTATTTTTCAGTTATTTTATATTCCATTATTTTGTTGTAACCTGCTTAAATTCTTTAGTCTCCCTATTGAGACCTACTGTATTTCTTGGCTTAGCTATGGCTCCGCTGTTAACACCTGCTGTAGCCTTTAGTATATCAGAAACCATTTTGCCTCCAAGTCTCCATTTTGATTATGTCTCTGTGGTTTCATTTCTTTTCTTTTTTTTTTTTTTTTGAATTTTATTTTTTTCTTATCAGTTACATTTTATTAACTCTGTACCCCAGCCGTGTCCCGATCCCTCATTCCCTCCCAGTCCCTCCCTCCCTCCCTCATCTCCACCATACCCCTTGCCAAGTCCACTGATAGCGAGGACCTCCTCCCCATTCATCTGATCCTGTTTTATCAGGTATCTTCAGGACTGGCTGCAAAGCTCTCCTCTGTGGCCTAACAGGACTGCTCCTCCCTTGGGGGGTGGGGAGGCCAAAGAGCCAGTCATTGAGTTCCTGTTAGAAATAGTCCTTGTTCCCCTCACTATGGGAAACCAATTGGTTACTGAGCTACCACAGGCTACATCTGAGCAGGGGTTCTAGGTTACATTCATACATGGTCCTTGGTTACATGTCAGTCTCAGAAAAGACCCTGTGCCCAGATATATTTGGTCCTTGTGGAGCTCCTATCCTTTCCTCATCAGACTAACTCCCCTTCTTTCTTATGATTCCCTGTACTCTGCCAAAGGTTTGGTCATGAGTCTTTGCTTTGAAAACACTGCTAGTTAGAGTCTTTCAAATGCGCTCAGTAGACTCCTGTCAATGTTCAATGCTCACGAGGATTGATAATCTTACCCCATGTCCGCTCTCTTGATTATCTTTTTTAGGTGTATAGATTTCATTATGTTTATCATATCTTATAGGTCTATATAAGTGGGTATATACCGTGTTTGTCTTTCTCCTTCTGGGATATTTCACTCAGGATGATCTTTTCTAGGTCCCACCATTTGCCTGCAAATTTCATGATTTCCTCCTTTTTGATTGCTGAGTAGTATTCCATTGTGTAAAAATACCACAATTTCTGTACCCATTCCTCCGTTGATGGACATCTGGGTTGTTTCCAGGTTCTGGCTATTACAAATAAAGCTGCTATAAACATGGTTGAACAAATATCCCTTTTGTGTACTTGAGCCAACTTTGGGTATATACCTAGCAGTGGTATAGCTGGGTCTTGAGGAAGCACTATTCCTAATTGTCTTAGAAAGCGCCAGATAGATTTCCAGAGTGGTTGTACCAGTTTACATTTCCACCAGCAGTGGAGAAGGGTTCCCCTTTCTCCACAACCTCTCCAGCATGTGTTGTCCCTTGAGTTTTTCATTTTGGCCATTCTGATGGGTGTAAGGTGATATCTCAGGGTCGTTTTGATTTGCATTTCCCTGATGGCTAATGAGGATGAGCATTTCTTTAAGTGTTTCTCTGCCATTCGATATTCCTCTACAGAGAATTCTCTGTTTAGCTCTGTTCCCCATTTTTTAACTGGATTACTTCGTTTGCTGCTTTTCAGCTTCTTTAGCTCTTTGTATATACTCGATATTAGTCCTCTGTCAGATAAAGGGTTAGTGAAGATTCTTTCCCAATCTGTAGGCAGGCGTTTTGTTTTGATGACAGTGTCCTTTGCTTTACAGAAGCTTTTCAGTTTCATGAAGTCCCATTTATTGATTGTTGCTCTTAGAGCCTGTGCTGTTGGTGTTCTGTTCAGGAAGTTGTCTCCTGTGCCAATGAGTTCTAGGCTGTTCCCCACTTTTTCTTCTAACAGATTTAGAGTATCTGGTTTTATGTTGAGATCTTTGATCCACTTGGACTTTAGTTTTGTGCAGGGTGATAAATAGAGATCTATTTTCATTTTTCTGCATGTAGACATCCAGTTGGACCAGCACCATTTGTTGAAGATGCTGTCTTTTTTTCCATTGAATGGTTTTGGCTTCTTTGTCAAAAATCGAGTATTCATAGGTGTGTGGGTTTATTTCTGGGTCTTCTATGCGGTTCCATTGATCCTCCTTTCTGTTTTTGTGCCAATACCATGCAGTTTTTATTACTATTGCTCTGTAGTACAACTGGAGATCGGGAATAGAGATACCTCCAGATGATCTGTTGTTGTACAGGATTGTTTTGGAGATTCTGGGTTTTTTGTTTTTCCATATGAAGCTGAGAATCTTTTTTTCAAGGTCTGTAAAGAATTGAGTTGGTATTTTGATGGGAATTGTATTGAATCTGTAGATTGCTTTTGGCAGGATGGCCATTTTCACAATGTTAATCCTACCAATCCATGAGCACGGGAGATCTTTCCATCTTCTGAGATCTTCTTCAATTTCTTTCTTCAGAGACTTGAAGTTTTTCTCAAGCAGGTCTTTCACTTGCTTGGTTAGTGTCACCCTAAGGTACTTTATGTGGTTAGTGGCTATTGTGAAGGGTGTTGCTTCCCTAATTTCTTTCTCGGCCATTTTGTCTTTGGTATACAGGAGGGCTTCTGATTTCTTTGAGTTGATTTTGTATCCTGCCACTTTGCTGAAGGTGTTTATCAACTGGAGGAGTTCTCTGGTTGAATTCTTGGGGTCGCTCATATATACTATCATATCATCTGCGAATAGTGACACTTTGACCTCTTCCTTTCTGATTTGTATCCCCTTGATCTCCTTTAGTTGTCTTATTGCTCTGGCTAGGACTTCAAGTACTATGTTGAAGAGGTAGGGAGAGAGTGGGCAGCCTTGTCTTGTCCCGTGATCAGCTCTTCTTAAGAATTTATAGGAAAATGAAAAGGAAGGGAGAGAAGAAGAGACATAAGCTTACAGTCTTTTGAGAGAAAAAATTTCATGTCAGTAGATAACTAGGTGTTTACAATAGTTTGACACAAATGGGGGTAAATTTAGGAAGATCGACTGTGAGATGTATATTCATTGACTTGAAGGCTGTGTAGGATGGGAAAATGAAATTAAGCCATAACGAAAGAGTAAGATGAGGCCGAAGGCTTAGAGACCGCCCAGGCAGAGGCCTCATCTGGGAGTTGTGCTGACAGAGCTCCTGACACTCACAGGGTAGAGCAGGAAAAAGGTAAATAGGACTGCAGGGATGACAGAAGTGGGGCCATATTGGCCTGGAAGAGTGGAAAGTCCCATTGGAGGGAGAAAACGCAGTAACAAAATCCAGAGATGCAGTCAGAGTGTGAGGAAGAAAGGGAGGGAGCAGTGACTAGAAATCAGAAGCTAAGGTGAATTTTACGTACACTCGTATGGTTTGAGCTTTAGACCTTCTGGCATCCATGGGCCTGGGAAGAACTCCAGCCTTGTGCTCACATGGTTATTAGCTTTGCTTTAGAAAAACATCTTAACCATAGCTGGCTATAAGACCATTCTCTTCCTACTTTAACTTCATCCTGGTAGTGTGAGATGCACTTACTGAGAAGGTGAACTGGAGAAACATTAAGTTTGCACGGCCTGGAAATCATGCAGTACAAAATATGGGTATAAGGCACAACTAACTAAATTCTAAAATAGCTTCTATCAATACCCACTCTGCCCTGCATCGTGTTATAAGAATACCCACCAAAAATTGGTAAACTGTTGCCAACTTAATGAATGTTTACAATTTTAAAAGGTTTACAGTTAAAGTAAATTTTGTTATAAAAACTTGATTTTTAAAATTTCTAAAATTTGAAACAATTCACACGTTCAACAGTACTAATAATAGAACTATAACCCTGAAATTAAAAAAAAAAAACTTTCTTCAGACTAAATGTAATATGACCAATGTTCATTAACTATGCTAGGAGAAAATGTAAATTAGTTTTCTTTTCTTGGTATAAAAACATGCTGTTGCAGTGTTGAGAGACTGTGATCCAAAAGCCTAATATTTCTTCTAGATTTTTTAATTAGTTAAAAAAATCTTTAAGCTGATTGATAGTTTCTCTCTAAATAAACAGGTCTTGTTAGTATGACTCTGCTTATTCTTTCTATAACTGAATACCACAGACCAGGGAATTTATAAACAACAAAGGTTTGTGTGGCTCAGTTAAGAAGCTAGGAATCCCAAGAGCATGGTGTTTGCATCCAGGAAAGAACTTCCTGCTACGCTGTGAGATGGTGGAGGACATGGGTTATTAAAACCTGAGCACCAAAGAAAGTTCTTGTCTATAGCTAAGCCGCTTTCTTGATACTTGCTAACTCATGAACTGATTAAGCCATAAATGGGGCAGGAGCCTCAGAGCTATTTCCTCCTTAAAGCACCCTCAAAATCTGCTACATAGAGACTATGCTTCTAACAAATAACATTTATGGATGCATTTAAACCTTAGCATTTTAACAGCTGATTTAGTATAGTTGAGCAGTACACCACACAGAAGTAGGATACACTCCAACAAGTCCAGATTTTATGGTCGTGTTTCATAAAGGCAAAAGAGGGATTTGAAGGGAACTAAACATTTATTCCCTAAATGTGACAAGTTGAACTTGATTTTATCCTCATTATACCTGTTGTGTAATTATGGTCACTTTCCAAGGTCACCCAGATGGTAAACGGAAGAGGCGAGTCTGAAGACATTCGTCAGATTTCAGAGGCTTGGCCCTTTCTCTCACACCATATATGCAGCTAGAAATGTGCTGCTAATGAGGACAAGTGGAGACTGTAAGCACACACTTCTCCACTAAAATGTAACACTATGAGGGAGGGATTATTTGCAGAAAAATACATTTTTTTTCTTTTGCTAATTTTGCTTACCCATTCTCAGAAGAACACATAGGCCTCTCAATTAAAGAGTGATAGCATATGTTTATAATCCAAAGATACTGAATATTTTTGTCCACAAGCCATATTGGAGTTTATTTTTATATGTAACAAATACAGCACTGTGCTTATGAAAGCAAGCGTATGGATTACTACTAAGAAATCTCAAAGATATGGGCGTAAATGTGTTCATAAAGCTATAAGACCTATGACAAAATTGGAAACCTAGTTGAATATCTTTCTTTAAAGCAAATGTTTGGTCCATAGTCGATATGCAGTGTGCCAGTTTAGACTGCTGGCCTGTCTCCAGCTTTATTCTGTAGACATCTGTCAATTCTCTGTGTCAAGATGCCCATTGGCTGACTCCCATGTCCTTATGTAACAGGAAGAAAACAACTCAAGCAAATGAGTGCTCCTTTGCAAAGAGAACATTGGTGCATTCTCCCCCAATGTCTTCCTTATTATAAATGTTTCCACCTCCATAAAGAGACCCTATGTATTTGACAGCAGAGTATTTCATGAATGTGGACATGATTTTATCCTTCTCGTGCTGTTCAGTGTTTATGGAAAAGATAGGTTAAATATCTGTGATTATATTTCATTGTTTGAGTAAGGCCAAATGCCAGTGAGGATGCCACATGTGGCATGTCTAAGCATGATTTTATTTACAGCATCTGAATATTCCTCAAGGATAAGAAATAATTTGTGACAGAAAAGAACTCTATTGGACTTTGAACAGCTCTCTCCTGAAATGGACTGCATATAAATTCTCAGTACCTAAAGTCTCTTCTAGTATTTTATAATTCCTCTGTGAGCCTACATATTACCTATTTTTAGAAGGCATGTGCCAAGTTAGGCTATTTTTGAAAGATTATCAAAATTATTCATTTCCACCAATATTTTTAGTAGACAGATAATAACTGAAGAGCTCTGAGACACGAGAAACTAAATATAGTGTCTTTTTGAAGTTAATTAAATATAGAAACTTGTTCTGAGCGTCTATATGGGAAACTCTTCAATTACACTTGGCTTGTTCCTTCATATAGTACTGCCGCCTCGTTTATTAAAGCTTCTGGAATGGGTTGGCGTTGCGTATTACTACGGCTTGAACATTCTTTCCCAACTCACGCTAAAATTTAACTACTCTCATAACAGTATTAAAAGAAAAAAAAGAATTTGAACAAAGATATCCGCTGTGATAAAACGCCAGCACCAAGGCAACTTACAGAAGGGAGAACTTATTTGGGCTAGTGGTTCCAGAGGGACCAGGAGCATTTCCCCATCCAGCAGGGAAGTGTGGCAGTAAGCAAGCATGGCGGCAGGGACACCTGAAAGGCCACATCCGGAACCAAAAGCACCAAGAAGACAGAAAACTGGGAGCGATGTGAGGCTTTGAATTCTCAAGGACAGGTTTCTTTCACCAAGAACATGCCTCCTAAGCCTCCCCAAACAACAACACTAACTGGGGACCAACTATTCAAATGCTAGAGACTAAAGGGGGCATTTATCCTTCAAGTCACCACAGTAGCCTATTTGGTTGGCTAATGCTCCTCTCAGAAACCACAGGTTTTAAAATGCCAGGTATCCGATACTTCCCTGTAAGTTACTGCCCAAGAAGATGTCAGAGGCCACCCGAGCTAACCAGGGTATATAAGAATATATACCCTGCTCTTGAACTCAGGCAGAGTCTTGTTGCTGAAGACATTACTCACTTTGAATACAAGACAGAAAAATTAAACTGCAACCGAGCCAGAAGTGTTCTTCCAGCTGATTCACTTAGGTAAAGTACTATGAATGCTGCTGGGGGAGAAAAACCATCAATAGCCGTACCCATCTGTGGTCTTTGCATGTTACAATACCGACCTACCTGGTAAGATACTCCCTCTCATGCAATAGTGTCATGGCTCTTTTGGAGATAACCAGTTACATCTCTATTGAACGTTAGGACTGCTCCAGGAGAGGAAATACGTTCATGGTAGTGTTAACCATATCAAAAGCATATGGCTCGAAGGGCACAGGCTCCAAGGAGGGGGGTTACTATTCAGGTTTTGCTAGACGAGCATGGTGTCAAACTACCTTATAAAAGTTTACACTTGTATGTATGGACTATTGTTACCCTTAGCTTGTTGCAGTGAGCAATGGTTAATGTAGAGACCCATCACTGGTCAAAGTGAGGAGAGTAAGTGACTTTTGGGTATCAGCCCTAGACAGAACATAGATACGACCCTCTCCAAGGCCCAGGGAGCAATTCAGAACAAAGATTACAAAAGATGGAGAATGGGGGAGAATGGCATGATTTGCTGTCTCTTGGATGTGATGTGATGATTGTAATCATGGACACACAAAACAGCTGGGCTATCTGCAGAATACCTGCGTGGACAGAAAGGACACAATGGAAAGTGGGGAACTCTATGGGAAGAAGACAGGGGAGGATATGAGAGAGAGCAAATATAATTGAAATACATTGTCCTTTTATATGAAATTATGAAAAATTGTAAAAGAGGAGTAGAAAATAGACCTTATATAAGTGATTAGCTATTGAGGACTCTGTTCTAATGAATGGATCAATCCCATTGTTAAGGGATTTGGCTCTGTTCTGGGAGAGAAGTTTGCTCTAAAAAGTAAACCCAGCTACTCACATTTCCTCTTCTTATACAGAATGTCCTCTGCCATGTTATGCTGGCAAGAAGGCCCTCACCAAATGCAGCCCCTTGATCTTGACCTTATCATCTTCCAGAATGATGAGATAACTTTCACTGCTTTATTTAATTTGTGGTTTCCCATTACAACAGCAACAAATGATCATATGATCATATGTCATATCTTTCAGTTTTTTTAAATTGCATTTATGCATTTATTCAGGCCACGGCATATGCCGTACATGTGTGTGGAGGTCAAAGAACAATTTGCACGGGTTGTATTCTCCTTCCGCCATGTGGGTCCCTGGGCTCAAACCCTGGTCATCAGGCTCAACAACAGGCACCTTCACTCTCTGAGCCATCCCACCATCCCTAAGATACATCGCTTGACTTCAATAAATTTCAACAGCATCAGAGATAAATACTTTATTAATTTTATGCAAATGATATTTGAATATTATAGTGACTTAAAAGTTTGATATATATATATATATGAGAAAACAATACAAATTACATCGTACTGTAACAATCTACTTGGTTTGGTGGGAGTCCAAATATAGTTTTGTTAGTGACTTAGACATCATCCCTTAACTGGTTTTGTTCTCAAGTTGAGGCTTATTTAAATTTTGATCACCTATTTTAGGGTACTATATTGACTGAATCAGCTGTTCAATTTAATATCAAGCTACTATTCAGAATTCATTTTGTGAACATAGGACATTAATTTAAAAAACGGATAGGTTTGGATCTTATGTTAGAAGTGAATATTTTTGGTGTTGTACAAAGAAACAAAAGACCAAAGTGAAAGTTACCCAGCGGGGCAACCTTTTTGTGAAAAGGGTGTTCCATCCAGGATTAGCAGGAAGAGTCACAGCTGGCCAAGATGTCCCTTTCTTTTATCTCTAAGGCAAGGGGAAGGTTGGAGTCTCCTCACTGGCAAAGGTTCATAAAAAGAAAAAGGGGAGGGTGGTAGAGATAGAGAAGAATTCAGAATTAGCTACATCTAGATGCCTCAGGAATTCCAGGCTGGTGATTACCCATGGTCTGACAATTATATCCGACAAAATACTAACAAAAGAAACTTTCTGGGAAGGTAGAAGATGAGGAGAAGCAGGCACAGAGCCAATTAAGCCCATTTGTAGAAAAAGAGATGACCAAATCCCTTGCACTTAAAAGCATACAAGCCACTAGATTCTAGCCCTGGCACTTACATGCTTTCCAGTTCCTACCAGATGCTAATGACTATTATTTAAACCAAGGGCTGACTCCTGAAGCCACATCTACTTGATGACCACTGCCAGCTGAAAGGAAAATAGAGAACCAATGGAAACAAATGCAGAGAATGTAAGCATTAATTATGTACTATATGCCATTTAATTTTTCATCCTTCAATAATGCTTTTGAACATTGTACCCTAGAGAGGAGAGCGGAGCCTGCAGGTGCAGTTAGACACTTCTCTGGAGGTCTGAGGAACCTACAAGGATGGACACTTTTAAATTGGATCAGCAGTCTTCTACTGACACATTAGTGTAGGACAGAAACTTACGGGTAAGTAGAGAATGGACTTAATTTCTCTCAAGGAAACATCTGTGTTACCAACTCTTACCTGAACTTTACATCATTTAGCAGAGACTATTTCTTGTATGATTCTTACGAGTGGACTGGAAATTATTACTCAGAATTTGTATACATTTTAATATGGGTCTATAGAAAACCTTGGGTACTTACAAAATGCTTGTTATACTACACATTTATCTATTTAATGCTAATAGTGATGAAAAGGCCATGAGCAATGAGTTTTTGATGCCTGTTCCAAGTATGTTGTAAGAATCTATCAGTCTTCCATGACCATTACATTACTATGATTCAAGACAATGGAAACCTAGAAATGTTCAAAGAATATTGGGCTATCCTTATTTTCCTGGGTTATGTTAATAAACATCTAGTATTAGTAAGGTTAGCTAAAGGTGGGACTTTAACATGAATGTTAGAATATGTTAAGATTTTTGTGACTTTTTAGGGATTTTGATGAATAGCTTTTGTACTTGCAAACAATACAGAATCGCAGATAGCATCAACTAAGAGAACCAAACAATGAAGACATGTTTGGCTGCCTCCTAATTTTACAAATGAGAAAGGGGAGGCCCAGTCTCCCAACAACACAGGCTAAAAATCAGATCCCTTAAATTATCTTCCTGGCCAGATGTGCAACACTTTACATCCTATGCCGGATGTCTCTAGTCCCTGGGCGTTAACAAAAGAGTATGACTGTGTCTTATAATGCTGTGGGATTGCCCCATCTGTAAGGGTTCTAGTGCAGCTGCTCAATTCAATGTACAAAATATAGTTACAGGCAGGGCTAGCAGGATGGCTCAGTGGGGTGGCTCAGTAGGGAAAGTATTTTCTTTGCAAGCATGAGGACATGAGTTCAGAGCTAAGGAACCCACGTGAAAGGCAGATGTGGCAGTGTGTTGCTGTAACCCCAGCACTAGGGGTTGAAGCCCATTGGTCAGTTTATGTAGTGAATCGGTGAGTTTCAGGTTCAGGTGAGACAACTTGCACGAAAAAAAGTGATATAGAAGTAACTCCAATGTCAACCTCTGTCCTCTACACACAAGTGTACATACACACAGAGATAGTTATGCAGTAGTCAGTAATTATAATATATGTAGTAACCCAAAAAATTATAACATCAAGTACAATTTCAGATATACAAGACACACTCCGTAAATATTTGATGATAATGATGTTTGACATCAATTTGAAACCCAAGCAAACACAAACATGGTTGTGTTGCATAATTTATTTCTCCTTCAGACACAGGTGTAGGGTGGAAATCTCTCCTCTTGACTAACATGAGTAAAGTGATTATTAGAGGCAATAGAAGAAGCTGGCTCAGCCTCATCTATAAATATGTGGCATTTTTTACTCAACAAAAGTTTTCCAGCCTTTATGGGACAGTATATTTTTAACCAATTTCTGTCTCATCCAATCCTCCAATGGTGGGAAGGAGTTGGGACCAAGACTATTTGTAATTCAAGTAGACCCCACTAGAGTGCACCATGTTATCCCAAAAGCCATATAACAAGGTATTTTTTGTTTTGTTTTAATCTTAAGAGAAAAACATTAATCATAACCCCAGTGGTCAGAGAGCAATTTCTGAACATTAAGTAAGTATTCACATTGCAAAACAGTGACTTGGAATCTTCTTCAAAACAAGATCACATGATTCATGTTTGCAAAATCTATAACATTCTGCACCAGTAAGTTGGCTGTAAAGATTACTATTGTTATATTTCAAAGGAAAAATTACTCAAACAGGTCTGTCCCATAATAAAGAAACATAGATTGTCTGACTGACTGGGGCATACTGAAGATTTAGATTTATACTAAGGCTTGTTGGACATCGAGTGACTGAATACTGATGAGAAGAAAGGATGTATATGGGGTCAGGAAGGAAACAAAACCCAACACCAGAAACTCTGAATGCTGAGACAGGAGTCAAGGTCAATGAGTTCTGTAACTCAAGCTTGGTTCTAGTTATAAATTACCTTAAATGAGAAGATGAATGCTCCCAGACCCTGAGGGAAAGGGTGAAGAGAATGAGAGGCTTAGCTGACTCCGCAAGACCAGGCTAAAGAGTATGCCAGGACTCAGGAAGAGCAGGGAATTGACAACCCTGATACAAGATGTCACCCTATGAACTCTTGGAAAGCTGTTCAATCATAACAGAATAAAGGGGCAGAGGAGTATGGGAGGAAAGACAAAGAGGGAGGGAGAATAGAGGAAAGATTGGGAGGAAAAAGAGGAGGAGGAAAAAGAGGGCTGATATTGAAGAACGTGCCAGAGCAGGGAAAAGATGGTTGAGCTTCTAAAAGAAAAGGAAGAGGATTGGTTTCAATGAACTCAACCATAGCGGCTTTGATTTTACTCACCCCTGCCCCCAGTTACCCAAACCCTGATCAGGAGACAGCCCATGCTCCTAAGGACCAGTCCCCAGGAGGAGAGAGAGAACACGTCTCCTGAGTACCATTCCTCAGGAGGAGAGAGAGCAAGGCTAAGGCTCAGGAGAAGACTAAGAGATGTCAGTACAGATGGTTTCCTGGTCACAAAACTCTGCGGAGTATTGTCAATGATCATAAAAATAAAATGCTTCTGCAGTCACATGGCTCTAACAGCTGAGTGGGCCATATGTGTGGAAAATGCCAAGGATTTGCAAGGAGAACGAAAGAGCATAAAAACACAGACTATTCAAGAAGACATACGTGGCTGCACACCTGCATATCCTCCAGCATGTTTAAAATTAGCTCTTATCCTTGAATGGCTAAGCCACAGAAGTCACATGTCCAGGAGTAGTAGCAAATTATTAAATGTTTGTGTTTCTTTTTACTACAAGGAACCTAGACTTAGTCATGCTACTACAAGAAATAAATAACCCTGTGTAAATTGTTGAACGTGGTCCATCAGACTGAAGATTCTGAAGCTATTGACCCGAAACTTATATTTTTATAAGGAAAATGTTTATAATCTGATAGTTCAAGGCTATCCCTCTAGATGGTGACAGAGACAGGAACCTACAGACTCTGAAAAAAGTCTGGAGGTTGTCAATAAATTTGGCTGAGAGGCTATATTCACCTGCCTGAGCATTGCGGTCTACTAGGGAAAACAGTATTTCCCAGGGGCAGCATGAGGTCCCATGGAGGGACTGATGTCTCAGGGTACAGATAAAAAACAACAGAGGAGAGTTTTGTGAAGGGACACATGCAAGAGTCCTCACAGTGATCACTCACAGAACAGGACAGGTCACAGTCTGTAGGACTCGCTGCCATCGGTAAGCCCATAGCATGCTAAGTTGCAGACTCGTTTGCAGAAACCACACTATATTGTATTACTTCACCAATATTCTACAACATAGGAACACAGTTACAGTAGCAGTCTACAATCACGTGTTTGCATGTTCACATACATGGGGGCCATGTGTGACTGTGCATATGTGCTTGCAGAATCCAAAGGCAGACAAGCCTTGATGACTCTCCACTTTACATACTGAGGTGGAGTCTCTCACTGAACCCAGACCTTACAGATTGGGCTAGTCTACCTGGCCAGCTTGCCCCTTAAATCCCCTCCTTTCTGAGTGCCGGGGTTATTGGTGGATCATCATGTTCGCCCAGATTTTATATGGTGTTGGGGATGCAAATTCCAGTCCTCGTGTTTCCATAGCAGGTGCTTTATCCATTAAGCCAGTCTCACCAGACCAAACAATGTCAGATCATAATAATTTAAATGGATGCCACGAAAGCTCTGACATGAGTTGAGAGTTGTTGGTCTTATTTAAGAAATAGAGCAGGAGCTAGAGAGATGGCTCAGTATTTAAGAGTACTTGCTACTCTTTCAGAGGACTTGGGTTGGGTCTCTAGCACCCACATGGTGGCTCCCAACCATCTGTAACTCTAGCTCTGGATGATAGGAAGCCCTTTTTATGATCTCCATGGATACCAGGTACGCACATGATACACGTCATGCATACAGGCCAAACAACCCCACACATAAAATAGATCCGAAAGTTGAGGGGAAACCTCAAATATATCACCGCTTTCAAGTCAGCACTTGCCCACTTTCTCTTGCTACCATAGAGGGCTCACCTTACAAGCACAAGACACTGGTTTGATTTCCATAACCACAGAACAGAATTCTGTTGGATGAGTCAACGTGATAAGATTACAAAATTAAAGAGATGTCTGATCAGTCTATAAAGGGAAAATGTGGCCTGGAGAAATGCTTATGATTTTAAAGAGAATAAGTGAAAAAAACATTTCAAATTAAGGCAACCACTTTAACAGTGAGGGTATCTTGGTAAGGTATAAGCAGTAAGAGAAAAGGTTTGAAGACTACAGTGAACTTAAATACATCCCAAAATTCTTCATTCCTCCTCCCCCTCAGGTGGTTAAATGTGGACTGACCTGTGACTTGCTTTCATCAATAGAAAGGGGCAGAAGATACCTGTGTGCAAACTTAGAGAGAGGGCATGCTCCTTCTGCTGCTGATGAGCTCTGGACACCCCTGGGAAGGATTCTGAGCTAGCCTAATGGAGGACAATAAAAAGTATGGAGAGATGGACCTAGGTACTATACCCATAGTTGGCTAGCCTCCAAGTGACTAAGCGGACATCTGGAGATGCTTGAGGGAGCCCCAGTAGAGATGAGTCAAGCCTACACAAATCATCATAATGGCCCAGTTGAGCTCAATCTAAATTAGTGACCTTCAGGGCTTGCTGGCTGTTCATAGTCATTAGCAGTTGAGGTATTCCACCGAGTGAAACCCAG
Source organism: Psammomys obesus (assembly GCF_907164565.1). Taxonomy (NCBI): domain Eukaryota; kingdom Metazoa; phylum Chordata; class Mammalia; order Rodentia; family Muridae; genus Psammomys; species Psammomys obesus. Next base: position 1,470,554 of record NW_026586662.1, read on the forward strand.
CACAGCCCTACTGCATGTTCAAGGGTTTGTATTAGGTTCTTCTTCATCCTTAATTTCAATGCATCCTTATAAGGTCCTGTGATGCTCCTAATTATGTTTTGATTTTTAAGAGATCCAGGGACTCAGGTTAGAGGAATGTGGTAAATAACAAACTGAAGAACACTAGGAAGGACAGATACAATTTGTATAAAGCTTTACAGAAGGTGTGCTGGAGGACAAGACTGACATCTAAAAGGGAGACTTGAGAGAAGAGGCATAAGGGTATGTTGATCATGTTGATCATGTTTGTACTTCCAAAGCTTAGATGACTTGAGTGTGTGTAAAAGATCACTTTTGTAATTCCTATACTTAAACTTCAAAAAAGGACTATAAGGGAATCTTTTTTTTTTTTTCATCAAGCTCTGAGCTTGTCTTTCATAGTCACAAGTAGCAGATCTATAACCTCCCTTCCAACCCTGGACCTTAGGAATTTAGTATGAAAAGGGCTGTAGATCTCTTTTTTTCTACTTCCTGCTGATTAGGGCCAATGGGTCTTTAGGGGATTACCAAACTTAGTTTTCAGGATACCAGCAGTCCAGTCTAAAGGCCAACACCAAAGATCAACATGAATCAGCATGATTCAGAAGATCAGGAAAAGTCAGCAAAAGCCTCAAGACTCAGTTGAAATGCCCTGAGAAGTTCTCTGGAACATTTCTCTATGCGAAGTCAAGTGTTGAAGCATGAAAATCAGTGCAGCGGTGTTGATCCAAAAAGCAATGCCTCACTGTGTGTGAGTCTCTATGTATCTCCTCTCCTCAAAGTCCACCCACAGATGTTCTCAGCTGGCCAAAGTCAAGCTCCTTACATGAGAGAGCTCACAGCAAAACATCACATGCCTTCCCACAAGCCAGCCTACAGCAAAACATCACATGACAAAACTGAGTCTTCAGAGCAACCAGAAACTTCTACTTCACAGAGGTCAGTGTTAACAACCTTCAGGGAACCTCTTGTTTCTGTCCCCCAGTACTGGAATTATAACCATGCCCAGCTTCTATTTGCATGCTAGAGATCTGAACCTGGTCATCATGCTTGCAAGACAAATGTCTTACCACTGAACATCTCCACAGTCTCAATGGTAAATACAACAGCATATATTTCCTTAACAACTGTTGCTTACAAGCCTGAGAAGCTCATAAATGATGGGGGCACCAAATAAAGGTTCTATAAATAAAGACATTTCCTGTGGAGAAAAAAAAATCAATTTTATTCCTAACCATGAACATACTCAAAGATGATAATACAACAGGAAATTTAATCTGAAGAACAGTGACCTAAGAATAGAAAGAACCACATAACTGTCAGAAGAAAAAGATTATAAATATAAAGCATGTTGCCCATACATAGGAATCTATACATTAGCAGCATTTTGCTGGCGTTCTAATGGGGTTGTTCTAATGGAGAATTGCCTGCATACAGGAAATGTGGGCTAATTTCTTTCTAACATCCTCTATTCAAAGCACTTGGGCAGTCATGACTCCCTCTAGAACACTCACCTTCTGCCTATTGTAACATTTTGACTTTCTTTGTGAGAGCTCATGTTTGGTGACTACTAAAAGCTCAGTCCCTCTCTGAGGCAGCACTTTTGGGGGGTGCTAAAGCTACTGTGACAGCAAACTTATAAACAATGGAAGTTTATTTCTCCCAGTTCTGGACACTGGGCCATCTGCATTCAAGGCACCAATGAATTCATTCACTGACAGATAAGGGCACACTTTCTTGTTCATGGGCAGCATCTCTTGGGTGTGGTGGAAGTGCTCAGGAGTCTGTGTGGAACCTCTCTTAGAGGTCCTACTCATGCTCTTGTGACTTATCAAAAGTCTCACTTCCTACAATCATCACCTTTTCACTATGCAGATTTTACGAAACTTGACATTCAGAACATAGCAAGCATCTTAAATCACAGTACATTAAAATGAAGTTCTTTCTTTCTTTCAAAACATTTCTCTTTTTTTCCCTACAGAATAAAGTTAAAGCATCTACAAAGTATAGCTAATGGGAAAGGGTGGGGAACTCAGGTGTCTGATATTTTCAAAGGTGCATGATCCTCAGCAGCCCAGAAACTATTCTGAAGGCTCAAAATATGAAGAGACAGCTAAGATCTGTAAATTCTGCTTTGATTTTCCAGCCCAAATTGCCTTGTCTTTATTGGCCTTGGCCTGGATCAAATATTCTTCAACTCTGTCCTTGCTCTCCCTGTCATATCCACTCCTTTTGATTTCTGTTTGAATTTTTATTATTGTCATTTTTTGGAATTTTGAGTCTCTCTCTCTCTCTCTCTCTCTTTTATGCTTGACAATCAGAAAAGCTCCTCAACCCTGCTTCCTCCAGTCAATATTCTGCCTGACTGAGACTTAGTGGAACATTAGGAATTTCCCTAATACTCACTAACATCTTAATAACTTATGCAAACATCTGCTGGGCCTCAGCCCATTGATCTGCATAGAAAAGATTCACTCTTCAAAATCTGGCTGTTAGAAATCATAGTATTTATTTATTTATTTATTTATTTATTTATTTTACTTTTGCCATCTAAACTCTTTCCCATGGGTTTGAATGCTAAGAAACACAGGTCCTGTAACCAAGAACCCTGGATACAATTTCGAGGAACCCAGAGTCTATAAAACATCTGAAGAAGCTATTTATTTTCAAGGTTTGGCTCACATTCGGTCTATATGTATATGGGCAGGACAGTGCCTCTAAACAACATGTAATTTTTGAGTCCCAGGTTAAATAATGTTTTTTCTTGATAGAAGAAATATAAAAGGCAGCAGAGTTCTTCCCTCCACCATCTGTTAATTCTTCACCATCTGCCCCAGGCCTTGCCATACCGCTCTTGTGCTGTTCTTGCTCTGAACTTAGCTTGAGAAAAAAATCACTCCAAACTCTCTGAAAATGTTGTTCATCATTTCTACAGGATTTAGCACATCCTATACATGAGTCCTCCCAATGCTATTCCTCCAGGCTTATGGCACTCTTAAGTATTGATCCTTGAGGTTTTAGATCTCTTTTTATGTGTGTGTATTTCCTTGTAAATATCTGTCAAGCAAAATGCACAGTAGATGATCTGAAACTTGGAATCCTCCTGCTTTAGCCTTCCAAGTGCTGAGATCAGAGGTGAGCACTACCCTGCTTGGCTTCTGCATTCAACACCTCCCATTCTTTTCCTTCTTTCTCTTTCCTCCTTTTTTATTCTTTCCTCTATCAAATGTTTATTGAGAACTAATATACAGGGTATAATCATAAATAAGAATTTATGTTCTCTGGGGTTTATAGATTCAGATATTAAATGGAACTTTAATGACTACACAATTGAGTGTGACTGGTTGAATTCCTGGCAAAGCCATAAAATCAAGACAGGTGGTAAAATAATCAGCGCAAAGTGCACAATGAAGTGTTGGGGTATAGGAAGAAAATGGACTATGCGACAAGTGGGGGATATAAAATCCTGGACCAGTACCTGTTAGTCTTGGGTGAGTTACCCTCAGTCTCCTCATTTATAAAATGGTGATGGCCACCTTGTAAAATGATCACAAAACCAGTGTGTGTGTGTGTGTGTGTGTGTGTGTGTGTGTGTGTGTGTGTGTG